>NC_044983.1:6059786-6374133 GCF_008728515.1 Papio anubis | reverse complement strand
TGTTAGGCTATCAAGAGGCAGCTGTTTTTTAAATGGCTTCATCAAGCAACATCTGCTGATAGACCCCACACCTGTTACAACCAGCACATCCCTGCCACTGCCAGCTCTGGGTACACTCTGCCAAAAGTGATTTATCAAAGCAATTACAGATCACTGAAACAGCTGTGTTGGAAACCAAGGGCACCTTCGATCTTACAGACCTCACCGGCCGGGTGGTCGGCACTAAAGGCCCTATCTTTCTGCGTACGGCAGGTCTGAACAATGGAAATGATTTACATGGATATTTACAGAGGGTGTCATGCTCGAGGAAGTGTGGCAGTTCCCCTAAATGTGTGATAACAACATACCCGTGCTGCATGTTCAAGAAAAAAAAAATAAATATCACCTGTTCTTTGGATGAGTCACTGCTCTTTCAACTTGAAAGGTAAATTTAAAATCAAAGCTACAAGAGTGTATGCTTCCAGCCAAGTGCACCATCTAATGGAAAACAGCCAAAGGCCTGGCATTACTGCAAACTGTAAAACTGCATTCATAAAATATTAGTGTCTCCATTACAACAGTGAAGTACTCATTCCAGGACCCTTTACTTGAAGGACAGGAAACGGCAGGAAAATCATCCATTTCACATGAAAAGTGGCTCAAGTATTCTATTTTCCCTGCTCAGGAAGGCATCTGTGTCCCTGCAGCTCTCTTTCCTCCTGCCTCCAGCTGGCCTGCCACACTGCATCTGGGCTAGGCCTTTCCCACCCTCTGGGCATCTAGCACTCTTTTTATTCCCACCACTGGGACCCTTTTATCTTCTTTCCACTGCAAGGCTCCTTCCCTGGGGAAGCCAGACCCAAATGAGCTGTAATTCCCAATCTACTGCCTCCGCAATAAAGACATGATTGGAGCTCTCTGAAATATACTTTCTTTTCAGCGTCTCCATATGACTGAGAAATAGAAAACTCAATCTAAAAAGAGGTCACAATGCTCAATAAATGACAGCTGTAAGTACCCTATCACAACTCACACAGGTCTATTGACAGGTCTCAGTTCTTTCAGGAAGGTTCTAGTGATATTGGAGATGAGGAAAGCATCTCTCGAAAACTGAGGAAGCAGATCCCCCAAGCGGGCATTTCTGACCGCAGAACTCAGTCTTCTGCCTCCTGGGTGAGATGACAGAGCACAGTTTCATGCTAATGGCCTACATCTCACCCCCAAAACAAAGATTCTCAATGGGAGGATGACCATCAGCTCAGAATCACCGGAGGAGCTTTTAGGAAAGGCTATACTCCTACCCTCACCCCATGCCCAGAGACTCTATTTTGGCCCTGGCATGCCTGTGGTCAGTAAGTCCAACAAGAGACACTGTGTGGACTGTCCCGGAATTTTGAGGGTCATTTTCATTAAAGACACATGGTGGTCTCTGGGAGTGGGAAAAGAGGAGGCAGGTCAGAGAGACCTACTCTCCTCCAAGTTATAGCTGCAAAACAAAGGACAGTCAATATGCAGACATGACCCTCACCCAAGTTTGTGCTGAAGAAAATAGCTAACATTTTTTGAGCACTTCTATATATCAGGTACTATCTTAAACTCTTTGCATGTTTCAATTCAATTAGAACAAACCCTTTGAGGAAACTGGTACTATTATTAATATTATCCCTGTTTTATACACAAAGAAGTAGAGGCACAGATATTAAGTAATTTGTTCAAGACCATGGAACTCCCAGAACAGGTGAGTAGCAGAGCTGGGATTGAACCCAGGCATCTGGCTCTGGGGGCAACGCTTTAGCAACACTGCACTGCAATGCACAGTCTTGGAGAAGAGAATCCATCCTTTACTGAAAGAAGACCGTCTCTCAAGTTTAGGAAGAATATTCAAAAATAAGTGAAGTACATGATGATGATTCCATGATTACTGAGTGATGGTTAAGAGCACCAGAAATGTTTTAAACATGTTCACTCAAAAAGTAAAAGGGAAATTCATGCATCTCTTATTTACTCAGAAAATATTTACTGAACACTTACTTTGTTTGTGATGCTATATCCTGCTGAGTATTAAGAGATGAACAGGATATAGACTATGTCCTTATGGGCTCATATTCTAGCAAAGATGTAAGAACAAGCAAGTATCAGAGCATATGCAAGCTATTACTTGTTTTGCACCCTATTTGAGAACCTTTTAGGAATTTAAGCATTCTATCTGGTGTGTAATTCTTTAATTTTTTTAAACCACTATCAAAATAAGTATGCTCTATTTGTTCCTTCATATCTCTCCAGGCCTCCAGGCTCAGGAAAGCCTCTGTAAACATTTCTGTGCTCTGACCCACAGCTTGCCTTCACATGCAACAAGCTGGATTGGCAGAGATGGCTCCAAAACGAGATTCTAAAACTTAGCCACTCATAAAAAGCTATCCTGTTGATAACTCGCATTAAAAATGTTGCTGAGGATAATAATCAATATTTTGAACAACAAAATCCAGAAGGAGTAGAATAAACCAAATACTTGGATAAAAAAATTATATTCACGTATTTCTGTCAGAGTGCTGGTATCTATACAGAGCTTCTTTGGGTTCTGTGTCTGATGATATTCAACAAGTAACAAAGAAAACAGGTCAAAATTCATCATAATATTTTATATTTCTCCCTCTGAAAAGATGTGTAACTATCAATGTCAATGACCTACATACTGCAAGCTAAGATTACAGAGGTAAAAAAATTGCTTAACTGGATCCTCAAAATAAAGTCTCAACAGGACAGGCGAGGTGGCTCACGCCTGTAATCCCAGCACTTTGGGAGGCTGAAGCAGGCAGATCACTTGAGGTCAGGAGTTCAAAACCAGCCTAGCCAACATGGCAAAACCCTGTCTCTACTAAAAAAAAAAAAAAAAAAAAAAAAAAAAGAAAGAAAACTTAGCCAGGCATGCTGGCGGGTACCTATAATCCCAGCTACTCGGGAGGCTGAGACACGAGAATCACTTGAACCTGGCAGTGTGGAGGCTGCAGTGAGCCAAGATTGGGCCACTGTACTCCAGCCTGGACAACAGAGCGAGACTCCATCTCAAAAAAAAAAAAAAAAAGTATCAACAAATTTGAAACAAATGTATTTAAAATAAGTCTTAAAAAAAACCAGACTCTGATTTATAGAGTGATTTTTGCCATTAAAAATGGGTATTAAACCAAAAAAAAAAAAAATCTAATGGAAGCTATAGCTCTGAGATTCTATAATTCTTCATGGAATCATATTTTTTTTCGCTCTTTAAGAGAAACTGAAATAATGCCATTACAGGTGTTTAGTGTGTCTTTTGCAAACAGTGACCTATGTGTTCATCTCAAAAATCGTTTCTCTTGACTTGGCCTCTTACTGTTCTCTTCTCAGAGAAGGATAAGCTCTATTTAGAGAAGTTTTCTTAAGTGGCCATTAAAATTCACCCATCCTCGCCAGGAATGGTGGACTAAGTAGTTTGAAATAGCCTCCTCACTGTGAGCCCTCAGAAAAGCTGGACAAGATGCAAACAAACAAACAAGCCCCAGCGATTTGCAGACGTTGCCCAGCTACTAAGTCAGTGAGTCATGGGAGAAGAAACCCGTGGAAGAAGAGGTGAACCGGCGTCAGAAGCCCACACTCCCTGGGGACAGCCAGCCTTGCAGAGACAGAACCCCAGCTCCAGATCATCTCAGTCCCTGCTAGGAAGATAAAGACAAACTAACCAGGCATATTAGATACGGAACATACGATTGAAAACAACAGATAAGAAAAACAGAAATTAAGGGGAGCCAGAAAAGACAGTTATTTCAAAAGAAATATGCATAATATGTTCAAATAAATAAAAGACAGGATTAATAATTTTGGCAGAGAACTGGAAACGGTTTTTAAAAATCAAACAGAGGGCATGAAGGCTCCCGCCTGTAATCCCAGCACTCTGGAAGGCCGAGGTAGGAGGATTGCTGGAGACCAGCGATTTGAGAACAGCCTGGTCAACGTGGGAGACCCCATCTCTACAAAAAATAATTTAAAAAAATAAAATGGAATAACAAGGACTGAAAAAAAATACATGTTAAAACTCAATATGTGGATTTAGCATCAGAATAGACTTACAGAGAGTCAAAAGTGAAATGGAAAATAAATCAATAGAAGATATCCAGAATGAAATAAGGAGATACAAGAGGAAAGAAATAGAGGAAAATCATGAGACATGGGCTATAGAAGCAAAGGATAACACACGGGATTGCGTTCCCAGCAATGGAGGTGTGAGGAAACAGGCAGAAGAAATCACAGCAGAGAAGTTTCCAGAACAGATTAGACAGGAAGGCCTGTGACTCCCAAGTAAGCAAACAACAAAAACAATACTCTGGTACAGCAATCACAGTGAACCTACAGAAAACCAAAGATGAGAACAGCCTAACCCCAGAGCCCGTGGCCGCAGCCGACGTCAGCATCTCTCTTCTCGCGGTTCCGCATCCATGCCCAGGCCACACCAAGGCCATGCTGCTCTTCACACAGGCTCCAGGCTTTCCCACCTTTCTCACCTTCGTACCTTCTACCCTGCAGCTTCGCAATACTCAGAACTCACGACTGACAGTGCTCATCGACTGACAGTCCTGTCTGCAGGGGTGCCCAGATCGTATATTACCTGCAAGTGCTACTTCAAATTTAAAACTAAAAATAAAATAAAGTCATTAGGGCCACGAGACACACCTGAGTTTCAAATCATTTTCCTCACTATGGAAATAGCATGTAGCCTGGCTCACGTGAAAACATAAAAATGTCAGGCCCAGACCTTACCATTCTCTATTCCAGTAGAGGCATTGCTTCAGTCATTAGCTGGTGAAGGATATTTCCTGTAAACTTTCCTTTTTTCAACATTAATATTCAATTACAAGATTTTTTTTCTTTAGGAAATAGAAACAATTTTGTGCTTAATAGAATCTAATACTTTAATATATCCTTATACATAAAAATATGTGGCATGCGCCTGTAGTCCCAGCTACTCAGGAGGCTGAGGCAGGAGAATTGCTTGAACCCGGGAGGCAGAGGTTGCAGTGAACCGACATTGTGCCATTGCACTCCAGCCTGGGTGACAGAGCGAGACTCCATCTCAAAAAAAAAAAAAAAAAAAAAAAGAGGCCATGTTAAGTTCCAATTTCAGTTTAACACAGATTATCATTCCATCCTTTCACAATTCCACTGTATACTTTTAAAATCAGGAAACTAAATTTTAGTGTTTCTGTTGACTCATTACAGCATATCAACATAAACTTCTCTCCCCATGCTCATATCAAAAGATCTCAAACTACTGGGAAGTTGTATATTTAAAATTTAATGTTGCTGGCTGGGCACTGTGGCTCAAACCTGTAATTCCAGCACTTTGGGAGGGCCAAGGAGGGCAGATCACTTGAGGTCAGGAGTTCGAGACCAGCCTAGTCAACATGGTGAAACCCCATCTCTACAAAAAACTTAAAAAACTAGCCAGGCGTGCTGGCGGGTGCCTGTTGTCCAAGCTACTCAGGAGGCTGGGGCAGGAGAATCGCTTAAATTCAGGAGGTGGAGGTTGCAGTGAGCCGAGATCACGCCAGTACACTCCAGCCTGGGCGACAGAGTGATACTATGTCTCAAAAAAATAAAATAAATTTAGTGTTACCTTTTAAAAATTTGTATTGTTCTTCCTTCTAACCTGTGAAATAATAAACGATGGTCCTTCATCTATATTGCTATCTAAATTTGTGCCCCTAAAAAACTCACTCAACCTTTAAGCAAACAAATCAGGACTTTTTTTTTTTTTTGAGATGGAGTCTCACTCTGTTGCCCAGGCTGAGTGCAGTGGCGTGATCTCAGCTCACTGCAAGCTCTGCCTCCCGGGTTCACACCATTCTCCTGCCTCAGCGTCCCAAGTAGCTGGGACTACAGGCACCTGCCACCACGCCTGGCTAATTTTTTGTATTTTTAGTAGAGATGGAGTTTCACCCTGTTAACCAGGATGGTCTTGATCTCCTGACCTAGTGATCTGCCCGCCTCGGCCTCCCAAAGTGCTGGGATTACAGGTGTGAGCCACCATATCCAGCCCACAAATCAGGACTTTAAGCCTTTGTCTTTAATTTTAGAGTCTAAAAACGAAACAAGTTTACATGAGAGGTGTTTAGAAACAAATGAAACTTCTTCTAGGATAAATCACTTGTTTAAATTCTACTAAAGTCCCAAGGCAGTAGTTTCCAAACTTTGCTTTGCATTAGAATCACCTCAGGAGTTTAAAAAAATCCTAGTGGCCAGGGTACACCCCGTATTAATGACACCAGCATGTCTGGGAGTGGGGCCAGGCGGCCATGTACCTTACAGATCCCCAGCTGAGTCCAATGTGCAGCCCAGTCAGGAAGCACTACCCTAGGGCATTAGGAGTTTTTGATTCATTCAAGCAAAGGCTGTGTGGTGAACTGTAATAAGGAATGGATTAGGAAGAAAATCCTGTGAAAGAGGGGAAACCTAGGTCTTGTTCCTTCTGCTATTGGCGAGACGCAATACAGAAGGTGGATTATTCACCCTCACTAGGTGTTCATCTCCTCCGTGTTAAGGACAGGGTGCTGCACTGGGCTGGGGAGCTGCTGGCCAGGAGGGTCTCAAGTGGGGCCAGAGAATATGTATTTATTTATTTTTGACACAGAGTCTCACTCTGTCGCCCAGGCTGGAGTGCAGTGGCATGATCTCAACTCATTGCAACCTCCCCTTCCTGGGTTCAGGTGATTCTCCCACCTCAGCCTCCTGAGCAGCTGGAATTACAGGTGCCCACCACCAGGCCTGGCCAATTTTTGTGTTTTTTGTAGAGACGGGATTTTGCCATGTTGGCTAGGCTGGTCTCGAATTCCTGACCTCAAGTGATCCGCCCGCCCCAGAGTGCTGAGATTACAGGCATGAGCCGCCATGCCCGGCCCAGAAAATCTGCATTTAAAACCTGCTTTGAGTGATTCTTCACACAGAACCAGAAGTGGTGGATCCCTTTCAGAAATGACATTCTAAATTATGAGGGCAAAGTTTATTAATATGCTTAAAATATTTTTAAAAGAAGACTTAAATTTGAGCAAGTTAGGCAGTTCAATCTATGAAAATATTTTAGTTCCTGAGCACAGCAGTTGAAGGCAGATATGGAGGTGTGTATTTGTAATTTTGTATTTTGCCTCCCTCTCTGAGCACTCATTCTTTTTTCATTACTCAAGACAATAACACCACCTTACATTCATGGAGCAATTACTATTTCATCTACAGAAGAATGCCAGAAGGTCAAACGGGTACCCATCTCCCATTCATATGCCATTTACAGTGAGATGCCTCATAAGGAAGAAGGGGCCACACTCCCGCCCAGGATGCCTGTCCCTAACCCAGTGCTTCCACAGACCAAGCCCATCAGGTCCAGGGCTATCCCAGGCACAGGGCAGCAATACCACTCATCTGAAATAGTAACTTCCATTGTGGGCAAATGAGAAAGTCAAACCTCGTGCCTTTTGATCACACAGGACGGAGTATTTTTATGGTGAGTAACAAGTAACTCAACACTCAATGTTTACTGAGCACTTAAAAAAAAATGCCAGACATGGTACAACGTAGAGTACCAATAGACAGGAGGGGTATCACCACTTCCCTGGCAGACACTGGCAGAGGGTAAAGGGTCAGTAAAGCGGGAGGGCACAAAGCAGAGCTGTGGACCAGCTGCCATGGGACGCATCGGCAGGAGAGGTACGGGAACGGTAGTAGATGCAGAGGAAACTGATTCTTTCTTTCTTTCCAAAGGAACTAGGTCAAGTGGCTATGCAGCAGTAGGAAGAAGACTGAGAAACAGGGATGCAAAACACAAACTCAGCCAGGGTGCCGCCAGCATTCTAGGAAGGGCCCCACCCCTGGGAGGCAGCACGCTGAGCAGGTCCCGCAGGCTGCAGTGGAGTCAGAGTGCGCAACGCCATCGTAGAGCAGGTGCCTTGGTGTTGCCACGCCACAAATATGTTACAGGACCCCAACAGTCTCTCTCTCTCTCTCTCTCCACATCTGTTGCTTTACCTGAAATAGGATTCCTTTCAATTTTTTTGCTGCACTTTTTTTCTGAGACAAACCAGAAAGCACGAGTAAAGAAATCTAAGTTTCTATAAGTTACTGCTACCTTTCATGAAATTTGTGTAATTTTAAATGTCTTTTAACCATTGCCAAGATAAGAAGCAAAGGAGTCAGGTTTCTCTTCCGCAGGTCAAATGCAGCCGCCCATCTGTTCAAGCCTGAGTATCAGGACCTGGAAGCCCCATGCAGACCCGTCTACTCTGTCATTCTTTTCATCTGTTGCTTTTCAATCGGTATGGTTTTTCCCTACCATTTTGAATTCAGGTTTCACTACATTATACTTCCTTGGCCTCATAAAAATGAGGCACAAGGTATAATATAGAATGGCTAATTTTAAATTTAAGCAATGCAAGTAGATATTGAATGATCAAAAACTTCAAAATCCTCGTTATATTACTCATGTAAGAGGATAAGGGGAGTTTTTTAGAGGAAGAGCAAGGTTTTAAAGCCAAAACCACAAAGGAAAGGGTGTACCTAAGTGTTAGTATATAAACCTTTCACTCTGATGGCTTGAGGTCAAACCTTCGTTAGTTCAAAAGTGAATGAATGTTTGGATTCTTCACCTCCTACCTAGTAAATATTTATTCCGATTATAAAATGGCAAGAAACACTAGCATAACCAATATTCTCTGCTTGAGAGAAGCTACAGGCATTTTTACAAGAAATGCATTAGCAAAGTGATATGAGAAAGCTTAGTCTATCCATAATAACTCTTTGTCCGGAATGCAACCAACGCTTTCAGTTTCATATTCTGAGTTTTCCAGCATTTACCCATAATCAATTTTTTAAAATAAAAGACAAGTCGGATAGACTAGTTTATGTTTCATTGACCCAGAGAAGAACATTATGATGTATCAGCATTTGAAAGTTTAAAATAATATTTTTACACACTGACCTTTTTGCCTTTCCCACTTTTCTTCAATTCCTCATGAGGTTTGATGAGGTCCTTAAAGCTGTCACATGAGCCATCTAAAACATCATGCCTTGTTGGTCTATTTTTAACACCTAAAACCCAAGTGGATTAAAGATTAGTTAGAACTTTACATGGACTAAATACTTCTTAAGCAAAACAAAAATCACATTTATGCATAATGGAAACAGGAAGTTATAGGCCTTTTAAATAAATTGTATATGTTTTGCTTTTTGAGATCTATCTAGAACTTTCAGCTTATTACATTCCAGTATCCTAAGCAATTCACTTAACTCAATGGTCAGTAACAATCAGGTTACAATGTTCTACAGCATCAACTCTGTCCATTTGATAATGCAAGAAAATGTATACCCATACCTTATGTACTCTTCAAACTTCAATTGTTAGATTTTAAAATAATGACAAAGAACAGCTCTTCAGAGTAGGCAGTTCCATATTAGAAGCAATAATTAAGTTTTGGGGTCAGTTTGAGATTTTTCTAGAAATTAGTCTTCAGTACAGAGCTTCAGGCTTCAACCTACAAATGATGGATGATTTTACTCCCCCCAAGTTTCCACCTTAGACCAGCATCTTGCCATGAAGACACACAAACCAAAAGGATACTCATTCAAGTGAAATACGGTTTCCTTAGATGCTAACCTGTGTAGACCTAAATAACCCACAACAAAATGTGAAATGTGTACTTTGATTTGACTCATCTACTGCCTCAGAGGGTGCTTCTTACTCTCACCCTTCCTGCTCCTTCAAACAGTTTGCCTACTTTATGACTGAGATGGGATTTTGAAGGAGGAGCTACCATGGACCATAACATGGTCTCAATGGTATAAATGCAAACTTTGATGCAAAAGTTATGTAGCAGCCTAGCGGGTACTAGAACCTGCTAGTCAGGTGATAGCTAAATTGCATTGTTGATTACCTAATGATTAACAAATAGCTAATGATCTACCCACTGGAGATGCAAAATGCACAAGATATAGTCCCACTCTTAGGGAGCTCACAACCCAATAGACAATGTAGACATAGACGAATAAATATAATGCAAGGTGAAATTAACACCAGTGCCCTCAGAAATTAAAAATCATATAACATGAGAAAGACTTCTTTGCAGATAAAATTCTATAAAGCCAGCTGTAACTAAGTTTGGAGACTCTAAGGTAAAAACTGTCACTCTTTTCAAAAACAAGGTCCTATCTAAGTGAAAAAGGATGCAGAATAAAAATGTTAATACTTTCCTGAATTGAAGCTAGTTGTTATTTGCAGCCTGGGCCCTGGACAGATCTTAAGGTCCAGTTCTAAACCACAAACCTACCAACCTACACTCTTTGCCATAATCCCTAATACTGAATCCCCTGGAGACTCAAACCAGTCACATCCTGACTGATCCCGTACTTCCTCAGGTATCCTTTATGGTTGACTTGCACTGACTTTTCTCCCAGGCCCACTTTATCCCCTAGGGTAGAATATGAATGCAATCTTTTTCATTTTTAAGATTAAAAATAATTATATCTACTATGCACTTATTTTTCTTTTTAAATAATAATATTTACTTGAAGCATGAGTGTGTCAAAATCAGAAAAGCAGTGGACTAGAGATATAATTTGGGATACAGTGCTGTTATTGAAACATGAATAAATTTGCAGCTTCCTAGTGTAGTCAATGAAAGTTTTATAACAGCCACTTGCCTCAGTTCTTGCCGAACAACGAAACAGGCTGTAAAGCATTTTATAAACATAAAGTTCTAGGAAATGCAACACGATCTTTAAAAACTTAAGACAGACTGATATTGTTAACAACACGTTTTCACAATTTCACAAATCCTGCAGTCAAAAAATAATCTAAGTAAATGATTTATTAATTGGTTATTGAAAACATTTCATAAACTCTGCCACAGTAATTTGCCAGTGTGTTTTAACAATGACCTCAGTAAACCCAAAGCAGTTGAGAGTGCAAATTACTTCTGAAAACATCTGTGGAAAGATTAGTTGGACTCCATTTTTGGCTGGAAGTCTGCAAACAAACACCTACTCTCCTCTTTCTGACTCTCCCACTTCTTGGATGACTCTTTTCGTGTATGCTCCTAAGTGTGGTTTTTTTCATGGGTTGTCATCAGCTCCCTTCTCACTCCCCAAGGTGATTTCATCACTTCCCATAAACTCATCCATTACTGAAGAGACCTAATTCTCTGTACCTTGTCCAGACCTCCCAGCTGAGGTACGGCTGGATATATCCAACTACCTAATGGACATCTATTTTGAATGTCTCCAAGAAATTCCAACTAACATGCACCCTTTAGCTGCTCTTCCTCCAACACACCCCAGTTGGATGAATGTCTTCTTCGGCTGGGGCTACCACAACAAAATACCACAGATTGGGTGGCCTGAAGGCCGAGATCAGGGTGCCCCCGTGGTCGGGTTCTGGTGAAGGCTCTCTTTCTGGCTTAAAGGAAGCTATCTTCTTGCTGTCTTCACATGGCATAGCGAGAGGAAGCCAGTTCTCTGGTGTCTTTTTATAATGGTCCTAATCCCATCATGAAGCTCCTACCTTTAAGACCTCATCTAAACCTAATAACCTAATTATCTCCCAAAGATCGCCCTCTCCAAATGTTATCCCATTGAGGGTTAGAGCTTCAATAAATAAATGTGGGGGTCAGAGGACACAATTCGGTCCACAGTATTTCCCTGTGAAAGCATGTATCTTCCTCTCTCATTTTCCTCCCAACCTCATTACACACACAATTCATTGACTTCGTTTTCACAAAATGATCATATACAGAAATGAATCTGACAGCCCCCACATTTTCATCTTTCAGTTATCTGAAATTTCACCATTTGGAAATTAGTTTGGATTAATAATACCAACAAAATGCAAACACATCAATGAAAGCTAGTAAATGGTCACTCATTCACCTCTCAGTGTGAATTAGTTAAATCACAACCTTCAGCTACTCAACAGAGATAAGCAAGATTAAGAAAAAGTATTGATACTCAGGGAAGAGAGAAGAAAATGTCTAATATGATCACTTTGCAGCCAGAACCAGACCAAGACAGTATAAGGACACAGGTAACTTAAATACTAGGAAAGGGAGAGATGAAGAAGTGGACATTGAAAAGACTATAGGAGAAACTTGGCTCATGTCTAATTTTGTCTAGAGCTAAAGCTGAAGAAATAACTCTTATTTTCAACATTTATTTTCCTCCACATCCTACTTCCAAGATACAGAATTAAGACCAACAATGCTAATACTAATAATACATTTAAACAATTAGTATTTACTCATACAAGGCACTATGCAAGAGTCAAGGGTTGAAAAGGCTTCTGAAGGCTGAATAATCCATAATTTGAACATGTAAAAATATACACTTAACATTATCCAATAAGAAATTTCTTCTAAGCTTCAAAAATTTGAATATGAAATTATTTAACAATGTAGTATGCAAAATATTAAGACTGGAAAGAACCTTAAAAGACACCTAGGAAAAATTCCTTTCCAGAGATACCTTTGGGATATATGCAAGTTGTACGGGTTGTACACAAGTAAAACCCCACTAACAAGAGACTGTACTCATACTCATCTATTAAAATATCAAGTTCACTTTGTTCACTCTGGAAAAGACAGAAACAACACTCTTCAATAGATAATGTGGAATTTTATCCTTTGTAATCATTGTAGAGATCATTACAATATCAATTTTATGTGTGTAAATTTGTTTTAATTCCCATGGAAAGTAATTGCTCCGACTTTTGAATTTCCTGATACTTGTGTGTAAAGTATCTTGACTGTATCTTCCCTACTTAGCTAAGTTCTTTAAAGCAAGGGGATAGAGCTTTCTATTAACCTAACCTCTCACTGTTTATACATTGGACATAGTAGATACGGAGTAAACATCTGATAAAAAATGAATATGTAAATGAATGAATGAATCAACCAAACAGTTAAATGGTCAATAGCCTTCTGTTAAGACTGACTAACCCACACCAAGTTGCTAGGATTGCTTAATTTTGCAGCCCCAGTGAGTTGGGCTGGCAGATGATGGGAAAGGGGGTTCTTAATACACTTGTGAATTATTTGAATAGTCAAAAGTGCAACAATTTAATGTACTTAATGAATATATGTATATCTATTTATTTGCTACAATAGTAATTCACAGTTTCTCTGGAATGCTCAGAATTTGCAAAATATATTATACCATAGGCTGGGCACAGTGGCTCACAACTATAATCCCAGCACTTTGGGAGGCAGAGGTGGACAGATTGCATGAGCTCAGAAGTTGGAGACCAGCCTGGGGAACGTAGCCAGGTGTGGTAGCCTGCATCTGTAGTCCCAGCTACTCAGGATGCTGAGGTGGGAAGATCGCTTGAGAACAGTAAGTTGAGGCTGCAGTGAGCTGCGATCATGTCACTGCACTCCAGTTTGGGTGACAGAGTGAGACCCTATCTCAAAACAACAAAAAAAAAACTCCAACTCCTATAAATCCTCCAGACCAATATTAGATGCTTTGTTAAAAGCCAAAATGGATGACAAAAATGAGTGGTCATCAGTGACATCATCAGCTTGTTAATCAGCATAATGGATGTGAGAAAGTTTCTTGTTGGTTAAATTCATGGATTCATGGATTCAAGAACACTTAAATATTGCAGGGGACCCAATACCCACACACAACGGAGCATAAACATCTCGTATGAGTTGTGGCTGGTATCCCTGGGGGTCGTATCCAAGGCAAACCTTTCAGATAAGGTATGGACACTCCACTAAAGGACAGAGAACTCGGCCTTTAGCATATTGGTCACTTTTGTGGACCACTTCCTAACTGCTTGCCAATAAATGTTTAATAAATGTCTTTCTGAGACTTGCCTTCAACAAGATCAGGTAGATAGATGGTAGAAGAGTAGTTAACTATCATCAACCTCCAACGACTTCTGACTATTATCGATGAACAAGACCCTGGTAGTTGGACATGACCAAATTGCTCAGATTAGCTCACAACACATGTGTACAAGGTGCTGACATGTAACAATCCATCAACACAACAAAGAAGAAAATCTATCAAACCCATGGATAAGTGGGGTGTGGGAAGGACTTTTCTGCTTTTGCTAGTCAACACACAGCACCTATGGGACCACTGTGTTTCCTTCATTAGTGAAAAGTAATTAGGTGCCAAGCTGTGCACTAGTTCAGGATGACCAATCGGCTTTATCTACTTGACAATTCAAACTGACTTCCGGTGGTTGAAGAGCTATGATTGGCAGTGCCAAGGGGCAGGTGGGACACATTTCCACAAATAAGCAACAACAATTCTCTCTTGTGCTGTCAAAGGTTAAAACAAGAAGTGGGATCTCCATTTCCATGCAAACTGTCTGCTGGCTGTGGACATATTTCCTAAGCCCAAACTTTAGCAGGCTGAGGCTGCAGTGAGCTGTGATCATGTCACTGCACTCCAGTTTGGCTGACAGAGTGAGACCCTATCTCAAAACAACAACAGACTGAGTGCAAGAGCAAAGGGAATTTCCTTTTTTTTTTTTGAGACGTAGTTTCACTCTTGTTGCCTGGGCTGGAGTGCAGTGGCGCGATCTCGGCTCACCGCAACCTCCATCTCCCGGGTTCAAGTGATTCTGCTGCCTCAGCCTCCCAAGTAGCTGAGATTACAGGCATGTGCCATCATGCCCAGCTAATTTTGTAATTTTAGTAGAAATGGGGTTTAACTATGTTGATCAGGTTGGTCTTGAACTCCTGACAAGTGATCCACCCACCTCAGCCTCCCAAAGTGCTGGGATTACAGGTGTGAGCCACCATGCCTGGCCAGAATTTCTTATTTCAAAACCCATTTGACTGCACAATTGAGGAGCTTCAACCTATTTTTCAATTGCAAGTGATAAATCTGCAATATAAGGACATGCTAAGAGGCAGGCACCGAGAGAAGAATCTAAGAGAATTCCATCAGTGTTTTCCAGGCTATGAAGATCCTCAATGCAAATTATCTGCTTGTGGACTGACATCGAATCAGCAGTATCTGTCTGTGGGAAAAAGCATTTTCAAAAGTGAAATACATAAAATCTATCTTATTACATATCAGCCTTAATAAACATTTGCAATCAATGTTAATGTGAACACTCAGTCTGAACTCCAATTAAATGAAATGTTGTAATTCCCCCCCACAAATTATTTTTTTTCTCAATAGACCTGTATTACAAAAAAATTGTATTTGAGTTTCATCAATAAAAATTTTGCAGAAAATGTCTTTTTCTCATTATGTAATCATCTACATGAGTACCCACATACCTCGATTTGGTCTCTTTGCCCACAAAGCCTAACGAACTTACTATCTGATCTGTTACAAAAAAATTGTGCTGACCTTACACATAAGACTGTATTAAAAAATGAAGGTTTACTGGTACCAATATGTAAATATATGACATATTGCTTTTGTAAAAAGCAATTTTTAAGGCAATATAATTCTATGTATGCAAAAAATTATCTTAAAATACCTATTTGCATTTGTATGCTTGTAGACACACACACACACACACACAAGAAATGTGTGGAAGGAAATATTAAACTGTGGGACAGTGACTGCTTTGTGCAGACAAACACTCCAACCCAGTCTGTTCTCCAGTGTCCAGGGTTACATTTAAAACCTAAATCGGATTTGGTTGCTCCCCTGTTCCAAAGCCCCAATGGCTTCTCACCACACTTCAAAACAAAACAGCTGCCCACCTTGTCAGACACTGAAGGTCCCAGAGCTCTGGCTCCTACCCCTCTCCAATCTCCTTCCTCCAGTTCAGGAAGTCCTTGCTGTACTGGCTTCCCTGTCGTTCCTGCAAGCATTTTTCTCCATCAGGACATTTGTTCCTGCTGTTACCTCCAGCTGAAACATGGATTTTGAGAGTCACAGGCTCCCTCTCCCTCCCCAGGCCTGTGATCGGATGTCTCCTTCTCAGGGAAGCCTTCATTTGTCACCTTATCTATCCAATGCACTACTGTTTTTCTTTTAATCATTAACTGCTTGCTGACACTGTTACACACTTATTTACTATTTGTCTTCCTCTATGAGGGTGCACGCTGCTTCATTCTCTGCTATGTCCCCACAAACTTGAAGAACACCTGAGACACAACGGGTCCACAACTTTCATTAGTTAGGAAGTGAACTAACGAAGAGGCAAGTGAGGAGATAGAAATTCTAATCTTCTTAGCAATCTTTGTTACAATGGGAATGTATCTGTGTACTGTTTATAAAATTAGAGAATAAAAAAGTAAAACAGAAAAGAATTAATGATTTTAAAGGTTTTAGAAAACAAAATTGTTGGCCGGGTGCAGTGGCTCACGCCTGTAATCCCAACACTTTGGGAAGTCGAGGTGGGTAGATCACGAGTTCAGGAGTTCAAGACCAGCATGGCCAAGATGTGAAACCCTGTCTCTACTAAAAATACAACAAAATCAGCTGGGCATGGTGACGGGTGCCTGTAATCCCAGCTACTCGGGAGGCTGAGGCAGAGAATTGCTTACACTTGGGAGGCGGAGGTTGCAGTGAGCCAAAATCGTGCCACCGCACTCCAACCTGGGCAACAGAGCAAGACTACGTCTCAAAAAACAAAAACAAAACAAAACCAAAATTGTTTCTCCCTCAGTTCCCATTCTACTAATGTACTGAAGCTCTTTGTAACTTGTTTTTGAAACCTTTTTTACACACTATCTTAGATATTGACAATGGCAACAAGTAAAAGTGAACTGAAAACAGAAATGGAAAAAAGCCCTTTATTTCGACATTAAAGATTTGGAGGTACAGTTTGCTGTACAGAAGTTTTCACTTCTCCACAATTTCACCAGGTATAGAGTGTGCATCCTTGACATTGAAACTGAAGGCCTTATGGTTTCATCTTGTAAGGCAGATTCCCAAAGAGAATTGGTTTACCTGAGTCCCAGGGGGCTGACAGTGGACAGTTTAAAACATTGGTGACTCTTTATTATTATAAAAGAAAAGGGTTAGATTTAGGCTAGCCAACATGTAAGCCTTTTTATGTCCTAGAACCCAATGATTTCCCATCTCTCTGTAATGGCATGAAGTAAGGCAGATGACTCTAGAAGATCCTCTTAACGCTAGGGCACACAGTTGCACCAGGGCCCTGTCTGGACACTCCTGCCTGATGGCCTGCACCACTGAGCGAAAAAACCTCTCCATCTCCACCAGGGTGCCATGGGGTCAACCAGTGCTGGCCCCTCATCCCCTTCTACTTACCCCCACCGCCGGAGGCTGTCGACGCAGGGGGCAGTGTTCTAGAACATAAAACACAACTGCTTCTGAGGACTAGCACACTCCCGACAACATGGAGATTTTAGGCCATGCCATACTGTTTGCTACCAGCTTTTTGCCACTTAATTAACATTTGCATGTCATTATTATTCAAAAGCTTAAAAAATACACAAGATGAAAACTGGAAAGAAGGAGAATGTAAACTTCAGAACGGGATATTCTTAACTACCAAAAGATTTTTACACATCTATTGTTTTATATTAACTTTTGAGTCAACATTTTAAAATAAATATTTTGAAAACACATACTAAGGCTAATGGAACATAAAATACAGTTTCTTGTCAAATTTAATATATGTTCAGAAAACCAAGATATAAATAGCAGGCTAAAAATACACAAAAGTATTTTCATCCTTTTTGTGAAACAATTTTGGGGAGTGTATACTCAAGAAAAAGGTATGTAACACATCTGTGATGATTTCAAACCCTGCTATGACTTCTCCACCTTCAAAGAGGCAGTTAACACATTTGTAGAGCAGAGAAATCACGCAGTGAATGCGTTCTTACTCAAATTTTAACCTAATCTTTAGGTAAAGACAGTCAAAGTTTAAGATTTCTTCAATTTCGGTTGCTGGAACCTATTTGTGCTTGTAACTGTGAAGTGCAAAATTTTTTATTGGTGTGACTTTTGCTACAATGATATAGTTTATTATTATAGTTACAATTAAATTATGAATAGGAATAAATCTTTTCAAGTGATGCTTCAAGCAAAATAAGTACAAGTCAAACAAGGCCTGTTACAAATGAGCAAAAATGTTTTAAAAATGTTTCTTCATAGTTAACACTGACCAAAGTTTCTTCAAAAATCAATATTGATAACGGATTTCTAAATGTACTTTTTCATACTTCCTCTTTGATACAATCGATGGCTTAAGCTACCTTAATTTGTTTCTTTAAACAGCCTCACTATTAAGAACCTAGGTTTTAAAAAACCCTTTATTGTATGCATCTTTACACACGCTGCAGCGCAAGACTCCAACGGAACAAAGAAAAAGACTTCACTCCCCTCAATTATTCATACTACAGACTACTTATCCTTTTGACCTATAAGAAGGAAAAGTCTTGGAGAAATAGATTCATAACAGACTTGATCAATAAGTCTAGAAGTTCCACAGGACAGCAAGTCATCTATCTATTCCTAAAGAGTTTATCATTGGAATGATCAAATGCATATTCTTTAAGTAAAAACTGGGGAAATAATTTAAGTTATGAAAAAGTTGTGATAAATTTAAAATATGGATGCACTGTTACATGTTTAGTTAGCAAAGATGACTTGGAAAAGGAGATTCACATACTTCCACTGTATCCTCCAGGTAAGTTTTCCTTTTCTTCTGCAGACCTCTCCACGTTACAGTCAACTACAGAACGTGGCTCATGTTCACTCGGGGCTTCGCCTTCAGAGGAGTTTGATATTTTGGAAGTGGTACCTTCGTCCTGTGTGCTTTTCAGACCAACCGCTTCTTTCACTTCTTCAAGGATTCCTTCCAAAGGAGTTAAATCACCATCATGTCCTTTTGGAAGAGCGGGGTCCTCAAAGGTGTAAGAAAAGCCATTGTCCTCTGGCCATGCGTCTTCTTTCTGCTGAGGCCCAGCCTGTCTACAACACCTTAAGGTTTCTTCAGGGCCAGAGGATTCCTCAGAAGTCACGCAACTCAAAGTTGCACGGCCTTCTCCGTTTGCAGTTTTCTGAGGACTGGAGACGGTTTTTGCTGTGAAACTGGTAATGTCAACTGTTCTGGTTTTTTTACCAACACAGGAAAAATCAGACATTTCAAATATGCTTGTTCTCTCCTTCTTAGAAAGACTTCTGCAGCTGAACTGAGCAGGGTTTGACGGCAGCTGAGATTTGGGAGGAAGATTCTCTGAATTCCTTTCCTTAAGATTATCAGGTGAAAAATAGTCATCATATGAATCCCCACAGCTAAGAGCCTCGAGTGCAGGTCCCGCCATGCGCTGCAGGCTGCCTTCTGACCTACACAGCTGCAGCCTCGGCATGATAGATCTCCTGATGCTCCTCCTTCTCTTGCATTTTTCCTTTGGAGGTGAATGGAAGCCATATGATACTCTTTTTCTCTTTACTGAGGAACTCCTGGGTCTTGAATGTATCAAAAGGTGGCCTTTTGTTGAAGACAACGTAGGAGACAAACGATACTTCTCTTCAAACGTCTCCTGAGACATACCTGCAGCCTGCTTTTGGTCAGGGGTGACTATTTTACCCACAATATTTCTTTGCAAGTTTATTTCTTCCTTTGAAAGATTACTCAGAAATTTCTGAGGACTTGATTTATCAAGGTGAGCGAAAGATGGTGATAAATGAGTATTATTTGTTTTCAATACAAGTGAAGAAATACACATATCACTTTTAGTGTCATTAATGGATCCTCCCAACTTCCTTTCCTGATTTCCACATCCTGAGTTTCCACAAAGATCATCAAAAGACGAGTGTAAGCCACCAGCAATGGATTCATCTGGAAAACATTAACGGAGAGCTAACTTTTAAAAGTGGTTTAAATTATTCTAAATTCAATTTTCAGTTGACCAATAAAACATTACTTTTAAAGTACAGCTATTAGTTAAGAAGACTATTAACCACATTTGGGTTCTTCTCATTTCCATTTAAGAGTAAGTTTTAGGCCAGTATTTTTAACTAGAAAACCTGGGCTTTGATGAGTGTACAGGACAGTGGTGGGGATAGAGAAGAGGGGTAACAAACTTCTAAAAATTTTAGGCAAATTTCCATATGCACGTGCACATTTTCCCGGAAGAGCTTCCATAGTTTGTCGCTAAATTTTCCAGGAGATCAATAATTCTAAAACCTAAGAACGACTGCTGTAAGGTCTAGGGAAAGTCCTAGTCTTGTGTGAAACATTCCCTCAATGAACATAGCTCACCTTTACCTTCCCTGTCTTCCAGTGAAGTCCTCGTATGACACTTATATTCAAAAGTGAGCCATTTGGTAGGTCTTAATGTTTCAACTGTTGTATAGCTTACTCATTTCCTGAGAGTAATGCTAAGCTGCTGCTACCTCCTGAAAATTCTGTACTCCTCTGTACCCTCCGGGCCTTGCCCTTTCCTCCATACTTTATTCTAGGTAAATACAATTCATCCTTCAAAACCCACCTGGGTTGTCAACATCCCTGGGACCCTCCCACTGCCTTTGCCAGGTCTCCCTGGCCTTGCCCCCTCTGCTACACAGCATCATGCATCATACCGCCCCGTGGTTACGTGGGTGTCTGCCCATCACTATGCTATCGGCTACTAAAGGTCTATTCATTTTGGAATGAATATAAAGAAGTCTCTAGTCCTGTGCTGGCTCCCCTAGTAGGGGCTTAGCACTTGCTGGTGGAGGGCCTGTGTTTTGTAGAAATCACGCAAATCTGGAGGTAACATAAGTGTTATAAGTCTCTGACTGAAATCACTAAAGTTCTGCTTTAAAAAGGAAGAACATAGGTAACCACCAAAGCTTCCCTTCCGACTGTGCCCCGGGAGGGGAGGGAAGCCCAGTGGGCAGGAGGCACCGTGCGTGTCTTCAAGGCAGTAGTTGGAAATAAGGTCATAAAGCATCTAAAATTGCTTTATGTTTTATCATACTTTTCAAAAACCCGATAAGCAATGTGACATGTCACTAAGACTGTAAACTGTGATGTCAGACTGCCTAAGTTAGAAGCTTGGGTTTGCCATTCACAAACCACATGACCTTGCACAAGCTGTTTGACCTCTGTGTCCTGGTTTTTCACTGGCAAAATGGGATGGTGATGGAACCTACCTCTTAAGGCTAATGGGAGAATAACTCAGATAACAGTGAGTAAGACACTTAGAGGAGTGCCTACAACACAACAAAAATGAAATCAATGTTAGCTATTATTATCACTTGTTTCCAACTTCTAGGAAATAAATGTATCAAGTATAAAATAAAAAGATGGAGACTGTTTAAGAGAAATGGGTAAATAATTCCAGCACACAGAGGTGAGAGTACAAGGATTAACCCTGCACTGAAAAGAGGCTTTGGTTTAAACTTTTAATATCTTGATGCCGTCTTGTGCTTTGTCATTGCTGTGGCTTTCATAATAAATATTCCATAACATCTCAAGCACTTTCGAACACAGTATTTCTAGGGGTCGCTGCTACTTATTTGGGCCCTACTGGGGGCTAGGTGAGAAACTGGTACGAAGAAGAAATGACCATGAACAATTATCATCCTAAGTGACACAAGGGCTCCCACATTAAAAAATATGTATGTGCATAACATGTAACTAACTGCATTAATTCTTACCAATGTTCTTTCTGCTTGTAATTAGAAATCCTCTATTTAGCTCCTCAATTGATTGACGATCTTTACATACTTCACTGACCTCGTTCAATAACATGTTCCTTGTGTTAATTAGACATTGTGTGAAACAACATTTCCTTAGCTCTGACCGCAGTTCTACGTAGTTTAAACTGCATACAGATTAGTTCATATATGACCACAATAATTTTTTTAAATGAGCAATGGATTCTGTAGCAAGAAAGCAAATGCCTAGGGAAAAAAACCTATAGGAACCAAAAAGGAAGTTTAACTCATGCCTTAATTTTATTATAATACCTAATTTCAGGGGGATATTTAGAAGTTCTAGTTTTAACTAATTATTTTACTCATCAGACGTTGCTACATGAAATTCTAAATCAGAACTTAAATATATCACAGAAAGGAAAATAAAAAATTTACCTGAACACAAAGTATCATGTGAAATGTTCAAAGGTGCTTCACACAGAGAGTTACTTCGATTATCATGAGACTGTTGAATCATTTGGGAAGCTAAAAACAGGACCAAGACACTGCATTAAAGTTTCAGTATTTTTTAGCAGATGAAGCCAGCAGGAAATCCTCCTATTAATCATAGGTGATTCTGTTAAATCCTATAATCACAAAGTTAGAAGGGATCTTAAAGTCAGCTTGCCTAAATATAATCAGAAGCTCAACAGAGTTAAGTGAACACTTCCTGTCTATTTTAGTCTTCTTGTTTGATAATCATGGCTTTTTCTTCAAGGATGCTCACCATAGTTACCTCTAAAACTAGAGTACTGCTTCTCAACCAGGGTGACATGGGGTCCCAGCAGATAGCTGGTAATGTCTGGACACATTTGTGGATGTTGCCAGTGAGGGAGAGCAGTGGGTACGTTGCTAGTGTTAGTGGGGAGAGGCAGGGCTGCTGCTGAGCTTCCTGCCACACACAGGGCAGTGCCCCCAGCAAAGAATTACCCAGACCCAACTGTCAGCTGTGCTGTGTTGAGAAATCCTAGAGGTTTCATAGAAAACACTTAGGATGTCAATGACTTAACAAATAAGGTCCTAAGTACTATCTTCAAAGGCTGTTCATACAATAGTCAAGAAACAAAAGAAATGTTTGGATCTCATATCCAAAGATATTTTTTAGAGACTCAAAATGATACTTTTCTGAGAAAACTTCAGTCAAAAAGAGAATAAACCAAGATAAAGAAGGGAAGCACACATAAAATTTTCAGTTAAGTTTTAAACTGTGCTGGATGCAGTGAAGTAGCAGAATTAACACTGTAAAGTAATAGAAAAAGTAAAGTTTAAGGCAAATTACTTTATATGCATAATTGCACATTGGAACAATTTGGACGTCTACCTGGGACACAGTTATCTTCCTCAATGTCCATTCTCACTTCTTCTTAACAACAGAACTTTGATTTTATCAGTATAGCAATGCATCCCAGTCAAGACTACATTTCAGTCTTGCCTGCAAAACAGGTGGGCATATGACCACATTCCAGCCAACGGAATTAGACAGGAGTATTGGATAGACGTCTGGTAAGGCTGTCAAAGGGAGATGGCTTAGCTGGGAGGCACACACATTTTGGAAGAAAAGTCAGGCAGGCCTAACAGAAAGATGGGAACCTAGTTTCTTAAAGACACCATGGAATGGCATCCCAGCCCTGACTGCCTACTTCTGAACTAGGCAAGACAGAGAAAGGCAATTCTATCGATTTTAAGTCACTGGTTTTTTTCTTTCTTTGTTATATGCAGCCGAAACTAACCTTAACTGATATAGATGGACAAAGGATGTAAAATTAAGAGAGACAATAGTTGATAGCATTGCAAGCTGCATTCAGTAAGTCATTGTCAATAGAAAGAAAAGGCACTGAAACTTGCTCCTAATCAAAAGTAACTTAGAGAACAGATCCAGTTTTTCAAGCTTCCGACTGAAAAAGGCTACAGGCTAATGCCATTCAGTTTTCCAAGTATGGAGAAAGAGGCATTCTTATAAACAACTGATGACAATAAAATGGCCCAAATCTTTTGAAGGATAATTTGACTATATCTATCAATAAGCCAGGGGTAGTGGCACACACCTGTATTCCTAGCTACTTGAGAGGGTGAGGCAGAAGTACTTGAGCTCAGGAGTGCAAGTCCTGCCTGGGCAAGACAGTGAGACTCTCTATATCTTTAAAAAATCAAATTCTGCATGTATGAATATTATTGAAATACATGAAGTACTCAGAAATATAAGGATTCACGTAGGCGCATGCAGGGGTTATAACAGTAAAAAGTCGGGGTGGGAAGCTGGAAAGACTTATGTCCAGAGAAAGGAAAATGGCTTAATAAAAAAATAAGAACCACCAACCTATATGGTTAAAAAAAGAATAAAAACTGCAGCACGATTTCTAATAAAGAAAAAGGGGGAAAAAATATCCACCAATAGATGAGTCAATATCAAAGCTGCAGACTACTTAGAGCATCTTTAAAAAAAAATAGGTCTACAACAACTAAGCTGCAAAAAAACCTCCAGGATACTCTTAAGTAAGAAAACAAAGTGCGTAATAATACATATGTCATTATCTAATTTAGGTAATTAGATAATTTACACAGAATCAGAAATGACACCTCCACACAGAAAACAAACCTGTATCTTTTTCATGTATACACAGATATCTGATACACTGAAACATCTGGAAAAACACATCAACTTAAAATACAGGTTTATCCCCAGGTAGAAGAGTATAATTAGGTGAGTATCAAGATGAACTTTTACTATTAGCTACTTTGTTAAATGTTTTATTAAAATGTGCTGAATTATACTTCAATAATTAAAAATTTTAAAGATAAAAGAAATAATGAGAAACAAACTGATTCATTAGACACATTTAATCTAAAGCAAATTCCTTCAAAAGACACGATTCATGGCTGGGCACGGTGGCTCATGCCTGTAATCCCAGCCGTTTGGGAGGCCGAGGCGGGTGGATCACCTGAGGTCATGAGTTTAAGACCAGCCTGGCCAACATGGTGAAACCCCATCTCTACTAAAAATACAAAAAAACAAAAAAAATTAGCCAGGAGTGGTGGCCGGCACCTGTAATCCCAGCTACTCAGAGGGCGGAGGCAGTAGAATCACTTAAACTCAGGAGGTTGCAATGAGCCCAGATTGCACCACTGCACTCCAGCCTGGGTGACAAATGCAAAACTCCATCTCAGAAAAAAAAAAAAAAATTCATTTTGTTTTTAAAAAAGAAAGAAAAAATTCCAAAGCTAACAGAAATTACAAAGGAGCTACAACAAACAGGATTTTAAACTTGAAGAATACTATACACCCAACACACACTTCAAAAATCTTAATGATGCATAACATTTTCTGGAAAACAAAGCCAGCCATGAAATAGGTCAAAATTTGTTACTATCAGGAAACATTAAAATATCTAGGCAAAGAAAAAAAAAAGCTTTCCACCATAATTTAATCACCTATTTGCATAATTTTCATTTTACAAACTGTAATTACTTACAGGTGGGGGAAAGATTTTCCCTTTTCTCCTTCATCTCTTGTAATCTCTTCTCCATTGCGCTGTGGTGACTACTATTAATTTTAATTGTAGGACTATATGTTAATGAACCATTAGATTCAAATAAGAGAATAGGTACATCATCATCTGAAAACAAACAAAAAATCCACTTTAAGATCAAAAAGCGCCTTCATACTTCAATATGATTCCTTTTAAGGAACAACCCCCAACACCCCATTTTCCTTCTTCCCTTTCAACATCATTACCTACTTCTGCTAATATTCTACCCCCACCACCTCCACAGGCAGTGACGTTGCTGCTACAGCTGCTGGCTCACATCTGCTGAGCAACTGCCCTCACCAAGTACTGTGCTAAGAAAATATATGCATTAGTGCATCCAACCTCAAACCCAAACCCAAACTAGTAACCCCACTTAAAAACAAAGACTGAGACACAGAAGTTAAAAGTTGCAAAGCTGGAATGCAATTTGGTTTCTGTTTCTTGTCCCAGGTTTCAGAAACTGCTCCCATTAACCATCGCTCCTACCCTCAACACACACTCACAGACTCAGACATGAACCTGACTGCATGAAGTGGGATCAGCATGGTCCCAGAACCATGAAATTATGAGCTCGTTTTGTGTGGGTGCGGTTGTGTTTTTTTCTGGAATGCTACCTTGCATATGCTCAAGGAGCCCTTCAGTACTTTCATACTCACTCCCAACAAAAAAATACCAAGAATCATTTAATATCTTCTCCTTTGCAACTCTTAAGCCTGAATAATCCTCACTGTAGTTCTGACAATATACAAGTGTACATTAGTTGAATCATTAATACTTAATATGTATGGTTTTTAATTACGATACATATTTGGTCTAAGAAGAAAATTTTGTATCTATCATTACCATGTTGTCAAAATATTTTCAAACACACTGTCACTGATATAGGAAAGAAGGTCAAAGTGACAAAAGTATAAAGAGTTATAGGAGAGTGTGTACTATTGATATGAGGCTAGGAGAGGCCAGATCATAAAGGACCTAGAAAATTGGAGAATATGTTAAATACAGGATTTTATCCTGAATATTTTTCCTTGGGATGATACCAAGAAATTTTAAACCAGGAAGGGGATATCCTTCTGATTTAAGGTTTTCCTCATTGTGACTGCAGCACAGAGATGAACTGTAAGGACAGAGTGGAGGGCAGGGTAAGGAGTGGCTCCTGTGGTGCAGGAGGGATGATCCAGGCATCAGGGGAGACAGCAGGTAAGGAGAAAACAGAAGTCAAACAACTATTTCAGAAGCAGGGCCATGGTCTTGATGGGCGTTAGTGTCAGGAAGGAGGAGATGTCAAGGACGATTGCATGTTTCTGGCTTGAGCTTCGACGAAGACCAGACAGCTGGTGTGAAGGAAGGACGGACACAACAGGAGAGGCAGCAGGAGGGCTGAGCATGAAACAAATGATGCAGGCCATGTTTCTGGAAAGTTATGTGGCAGCACTACGTAGGCTAACTGTTCTACCCAATTCTGTAGCATTATCATCACAGATTTAAAATAAATCTTGGCCGGGCGCGGTGGCTCACGCCTGTAATCCCAGCACTTTGGGAGGCTGAGGCAGGCGGATCACAAGGTCAAGAGTTTGAGATCATCCTGGCCAACATGGTGAAACCCCGTTTCTACTAAAAATAAAAAAATTAGCTGGGCGTGGTGGCCAGGATGGTCTCGATCTCCTGACCTCCTGATCCACCCGCCTCAGCCTCCCAAAGTGCTGGGATTACAGACGTGAGCCACCGTGCCCAGCCCATAATATTCTTATATATAAGAATATTATTTAAGAATATATACATAAGAATATATATATTTTTTCTAAGACATCTTGTTATAGCACATAATATTCTAAAGTATTTTTCCAAATCACTAAAAGAATGTATCATCTAAGATTTGCCTATTCCGGGTAACAAAACAAAAAGGCCAATTAGATAAAAATACAAAGTTATATATAAAGAAGAAATAAATAGGTATTTATTTCAATAAGGCTTATTAGCCAAAGTTTGCTTTTCTTCTGAAATCATTCCTGAAAATAAAAAGTTCGACCACCTTGATGAATGGTTAAGACTGTGGTCGATCAGCTCAGCTGCATGGCTCTATTCTGGCTCCCAGTCAAGTCTCCCGTAGCCTCCTGACATTTTGTCTTCTCCTTCCTAGAGTAAAGCTACGATAGCCTCCATCAGCTCTCTCATCCTGAATACCACCAGTCATCACGCAAATTAAACAAGGTGTATGGACACAAATGCAAAGAACTGTATTAAATTTCTTAGCTTACCTAGACTTGTTTTTTGCCTTTGTAGCTCTTTAGCCATTTTCTCAAATTTCTTCTGAAATCTCTTATCATTTTCTGGTGTTTTAAAATTAAAATCTTTGGGCTGCATACATTTACGCTGTGCAAAAAGAACACAAAAATTAATGCTGTATTGCAACTGCTTAAGACAGGAGAAAAAGCCCTTTCGCATACATTTCTGATACCTTTTATAACATCAGTAATAAAAACTTCTGAAAGAGGTGTTTCTTGCACTGTATGTGAATTGGCAATATTTATTTCTTTTTGTGCAATTATAAAGAAAATGGATAGAATTTAAAAGACTGTATAAAAGGCTCTGTATTATGCTTTGTGAGACATTTTCATGATCCTAGCATTCTTAGTTTCCATGAAAGTTCTTAGCCAGTCTCTTTAGATTTTTTGCTATTGTTACCACCAAACCAGCCCAATCTAGTTCAACTTTGTGTATCAAAATGGTGAACTGTTTAATTGCCCTGGCCCCCGATGTGGCAAGTTATGTCACTTGCACATGCCCAGGTGAAACAAGCATGTAACCACAGGTGGAACCTAAGCACTTAGACCAAGGAACGGGGGCCAAATTAAGGAGTAAACACCTGATGGCATAATCTAAGATCCAATCAGATTCAGCCCTAGCATCACCTTGGGACACAACCCAGTCAGATGACGCCTCCCAGCATCACCTGGTTGCAAGATCCAATCAGATCACACTTCGTTTTCTCTGCCTATCAAACTGCCTGAGTCCCCATCTCAGGGAGGCAGATTTGAGCATTTCTTCCTGTCTCCTTGCCAGGCAACTTGCAATAAAGCCTTTCTTTTCTCAAAAGCAAGTGGCATGATCTTGGACTCTATGTGGGTTGGGCAGCAAGCCCATTGCCTGCTTGGTAGCACTATTCTCACATCGTCCTCCCTGCAAGACCATGACGCAGTAAGAAAACAATTTTTATTTTATAATTACCAAAGAAAAGAACCATTATTATTCTTGCCCTACCATCATTAAATCACAGTAGCTCCAATCAGCCAGTAAAACCCCAAAACTATGACTACACTCACAAAAACATGAAACCCCAGGTTGATATCCACAGGAAGGTCGTGGGTTAACTCTACTCTTACCATCCTCAGAGAGGGGAAATGTTTCCTTTGAAACACACCTCACAGTCCCAGCCTTACCCACATTCTCTTCTTGGAACTGCCCATTGACTTCCCATCTTTAGCCCGGCCATCAGCACAAATACACATACTGAACTTCACATCGATTTTACCTACTAACACTTTTATGCCTGACTTCTTTCTTACAGGACCCCAGGGAAATTTAAGTCGTCTGTCTAGGTTCCTTGGTTTTCAGCTTGAAGCTGCCAGCCCAAACTTGCTTACATAGGGAGCTAGCTACCCATGTAAAAGCTAACTTCTTTTGCTTCAGTCTTATAGAAAGAACTTCTTTTAGCTATTTAAGGCTAATGCCTATACTGGGATCTTGCTCTGTTAGTTATTCACTGATTTATTGACAAAAAACATGATTATATGTCAGGCGCCGGTCTTGCAACCTAGAAAGATCCTTGTCATCATGGAGCTTGTATGCTGGTAAGGAATGACAGAAAATAAACATAATAAGCAAGTAAATTGTATGTGTCTTGGGAGGTTCATTTCAACAGGCTTGGAACCGGCCTGCACTGCTTTCACTAAAGTACCTGCACTACACAAAATGTACTAATTAGGCAGTGGTGCTTTATAGCCACAGGTCCGGGAAGTCTGGGGACAACTGTGCTGGCCTGTCAACATTGTTTATGATTAGTGAGACGAAGGATTTGCCTGGAGGCTCCGCCAGTGGGGCTGGTTCATATAGACTCAGGGCCAGCAGTATACAAGAAGATGCTCCACCTTGTGCTCCCTGGTTCTTAGGTACTGTGCAGATTGGATACATTGTTATTTTGGGGTCCTGTGAATCTTCCCTAGCAACTGTATTCCATCAAACTGACCACATTACTACAGTGTGTTAGGAGGAGCCAGTCAGCATTGCAGATGAAAAGAGACTCTCATAGTTGGCACAAGTGGGAAGGAATTGCTGGTACAAACAGGGGTGGCAGGATAGGTCTCACAGAGAAAGTAACATCTGTACAAAGCCATAGGGAGGCTGGAAAACGGGTCATGTGTATGGATTTTGGGGGAAGAATGTTCCAGACAGAGGGAACAGATAATGCAATGGCTCTGAAATAGAAACACGATTGGCATGCTTGAGGAACAGCAAGCTGGGCAGGCAGGCGGCAGGCAGGCGGCAGACAGGGTGACGGGGGAGACAGATGCACAGAACCTCCTCAGAGACCCAAAAGAATAAGGCCTCAAGTCAGGTTTAATTTGCAATTACATTTGGAAAAGAGAAGGAAAGGGAAAGTTTTTAGACATGAAAAGTAAAGTGGTAAAGTGTATGAGCAGTCATTAATGCTTCAGATTAGGAAAAATTAAAAAGATTAGTAATATCCAATACTAGTCAGAGTATTAAGGAATAGCTTGTTTTTTCCTTTTTTTTTTTTTTTTGAGAAAGAGGCTTGCTGTCACCCAGGCTGGAGTGCAGTGGTGCGATCTGGGCTTACTGCAACCTCCACCTCCTGGGTTCAAGCGATTCTCCTGCCTCAGCCTCCTAAGTAGCTGGGATTACAGGTGTGCACCAGCAGGTCTGGCTAATTTTTGTATTTTTAGTAGAGACGGGGTTTTGCCATGTTGGCCAGGCTGGTCTCAAACTCGTGGCCTCAACTGATTTGCCCGCCTCGGCCTCCTGAAGTGCTGGGACTACAGGTGTGAGCCACTGTATCTGGCCAAGAAATAGGTCATCTTGCATATGATTGGTGGAACTGTTAAAATCAAAATGTGTATGTATTCTGACCCAGTAATTTTATCTCTAGATATCTGACTTGGAGAAATAAACTCAAATATGTGGCATAAGTAATATACTTAGCAAAAACTGACAGTGACTAAAAGTACATGAATACCGGAAAAGCACAGTCACAATGTATAATGCAATACAGAAAACTGAGTAGAGTCAAAGCTACTGACACGAAATGGTCAAAACGATATTGTTAACTGGGGAAGAGAAGACAACTCACCAGACGATACACGTAAGATAGCAGAGCCCCTTCATGTCAAGCATGCATGTGTGTGTACATGTGTGTAATGTACTGAAGAAATGCCACCCAGGATACTCATCAAATTGAAAGCTGCTTACTTTGAGGGAGGGCAATCGAAGAGACGTCTGTGTTTACTAAATGTTTTACAATGAAAATATGCATGTACTACTGATTTGTTTTTACAATAAACACTTGATTTTAGCATGTCACAGGGAGTCCAGAGACTGCTGAACACTTTTTCACTTATAATCAGGTAAGACTGAAGGAAGTTCATCCATCACCGCATGGGCAAACTATGGCTTGTCTGAGATGAAATGTAATGGGGAAATATCATTTACTGTTTTCAGGAAATGTTATTTCTCCACAGTTATTTCCCCTCTGGTCTACAGGAAATGTCAAGTTCAGTTTGGAGACAGTCATCAAATCCTCCCTCTGACAGAGATGCTCATGTGAAGACAACCTGGCTGTGACGTTTCAGAGTAAACTCTCCTCAGATAAAGAAATCACAATTAGAAATAGAAAGCCGAAAAGGTGGTGGTTAAAATGTGAATTCGATCTCAAATGAAAGCAGTATCTTTAACTCTACAGTTCGTCCTCCGTATCTGCAAGTTCCAGATCTATGGATTCAACCAGTCACGATTGGAAATATTCAAAAGAAAAAAAAAATTAACACAAATTAAAAAAAATACAGTATAACAACTATTTACAAAGTAATCACACTGTATTAGGTATTTTAAGTACTCCAGAGATTACTTAAAGTACACGGGAGGAGCCAGGTGCAGTGGCTCACGCCTGTAATCCCAATTGGGAGGCTGAGGCGGAAGAATCACTTGGGGCCAGGAGTTTGAGACTAGCTTGGGGAACACAGAAAGACCCCGTCTCTACAAACAATTTTTTCTTCGGTATACAGGAGGATCTGTGTAGGTTACATGCAAATACTATGGCATTTTATACAGGGGACTTGAGCATCAGTGGATTTTGGTATCTCTGGGGGTCCTGGAACTGATCCTCTGTGGATACTGAAGGGTGTATTTGCACAGCAGATTTTCCTCATAAATGACTTTGCACACTTGGATGTACGTCCATCAGACTTTTGAGATTTTTCTGGCTAAACAGAATGCAGGTATTTTGACTACAGATATAACACATTTCATTCTGAAGTAATTACCAAAGCACCTAAACGTTTGCTTGTATCTTGGCACCTTTTAGTTTTCCCATGGCCAACCACAGTCTCTTCCATTTCCTACAAACGCTATCGAAGAAGTCATAGGATAAAATAATCTCTGTAATTCACTAAAAAATGCTATGTGAAAAGAAAAATATCATCAATAGCATACTTAAGACAACTCTTGAACATATTTCTAGAAGTTTTATTTTCTAAAAATAAAAAATAAAAATGAATAAATTCCTAATTGCCATTATCTACATTGAAATCATGTACTTACTTTTTTTTTAATTAGGCTTGGTAAGTGTTCATTTGTATTAGCTGCAGGGAACAACGATTCATCAATGTGTGCTCCAGCTGTCCTGCATCTGTGTAATTAAATTAAGGTAGTCTAATGAGTATTTGTTTCTATTATACATTGACACAGCACTAAATCTGCACATGTATTAGCAATTTAAAAAATCCATACCTAAGTCATTTTAACAGACTTAAAAAAAATAAATACAACAGCAAATACAAAAGTCAGTATAAATCAAACTTCCCAAAATCATCTCTATCTGGTGTTTAAGTATAAGAGAAGCAAGAGGCAGGTAAAGGAAGTACAATTTTTATGCAACAATTTTTGACTTGTAGCATACTTCAAAATTATTAGTACACAGACTCATAAAGGTATGAATAAATGCTATCAAATGGATCATTTAATAGTAAACAGGCCATAAAACAGATAATCTAGAGGTAGAAGGGATGTAAAGAAATTGAAGTCAGAGGACATCTCTTTCCTCCAAAATTAGGTTGTCCTTTTTGTTTTTCTGTCCAGACAGCACCTCCATCAGCCCCAAGGCCTGGGTGTGCAACCAATGCTCCGCATTGCCAAACCTCCTCCTCCTGCCCTGTGGACACACCTGCCATTTCTCCTGTCCACCTTCGTATCTCTGGATTCCTGTGACCCTTATCCCTTCTTAGCATTTTGTCACTCAAGTCTAAATAATTATGATTTTCTAAATGATCTCCTTCCCTACTGTTTGTTTCTCCTTTACTAATTCACTCATACATTACTGAAATATTAATCTTAAATTTCTCCCCAACCCAGATAAAAACCTTCTGTCACTCCCATGTTTAGAGCATATTCTCACTCATTCGCTGTTTAAGTGTTTTTATAATAAGGCCTCTATTCACCTCTCCAACTATCCCTCACAGGCCTATCACTGTTCAACATCTAACACACAGTTATTTGAAAAAATAAAGTATACTGCAATAAAAAAACACATATCCATATTGATACAGAAATTTCTACAAAATATATTAGGAATGAAGGAAGTTTCAGAAATACGTGCCTCTATATGGTACAGTATGGTCTATGCAGTGTGGTAAGTAACACTAGGGTAATGAATCTCACCCTGGCGTCCCTGACCCCCTTCTGAGGGTGTGCAGAATCAATACTATCTTTATAACAACACTAACACATGATTTTCTTTTCCTGTCTCGCATTATTTCCTCAATATACGATGCAGTGGAGTTTTCAGAAGCAAAATGACATGTGCTATCCCAATACACTGAATGCAGAGGCAGATATGAGAAGGCAATTGTCTTCTAATAAGCCAGGCATCAGAGAAATCTGCAAAAATGTACAAGTTTAAAAAAGAATATAGTGTACTAATTGTAACCAGAGAAGTACAACCGGCAGAAAAGCAGCAAAAAGTTGCAAAACAAGTATGGTTCAGAGAAAGCTTCAGGTCAGAGACCATCACCAGACTCAACTCTGACAAGGAGGCAGATGTGGGAGGGCACAGATCTTCCACCCGGAAGCAGAGCACAGCCTCAAGCACAGTGCAGCAAAGAGCGCGACATTTTTGGGAAAACATACGCCATTTGTATGACTGAGTGAATGAATGCAAGTTAGGAGACCAGCAACAAAAAAAGAATTTATGTGATTTCAAGGGTTGTACTTTCTAAGCTAATGAGCTTGGACCCTGTCCTGTGGGCTCTGGGGTATGAGGACAGGTGTGAGGGAGGGGTCGTGGGCAGGTCACCGGTCCAGGACGAAGAGGCCAGTCAGGGACTACTGCAATAAGTGAGGCAGGAGACGCTAAAGATTCAGTAAAGGCAGTTGGGGACTAAGATGAGGAGGGGGAATCCTTAACTGAATAATATTTAGACAATAAAAATGGAAGGTTTTTGACCTCTGGTTAAATCTGGTGGACTGTGCACATGCTTTTCTCTTGATCCCCAAAACCCCAATAAAATGACAGTAAAGGAAAACAAAAAGACATAAACCAACAAAAATAAAGAGTAGATAAGAGCTGTCTGGGGAACAGTAATCAAACAAATAAATAAAAAAAGGGAAACCCAAGCCTGGCAGCTGGGGTGGGGAGGAGTCCATCTGGAGCTCAGAACCCGGAGCTCAGAACCGCTCAAGGGCAGGAGGCACAGGTGAAGCCAGAGCACTCAGGGGTGGGGCAGGGGGCAGAGGACAGCAGGCAAAGGGCAGAGGGTGGAGGGTGGAAGGCTGAAGAGGCAGCAACTCTCCTTGCCCGTGCCCACTCACTGCCACCCAGTGCCCAGTGGGGGCACTGGGACCATGTTCAGATAACTGGAGCCTGAGAAGCTCTGGACTCAAAGGACACCAGGCCAAGCTCAGGGAAAACAAAAAGTTTTCCATGAAAGGAAATATATTCATGGTTCACTCTGAGATTCAGCCTAACACACAGCTTCCACAGTCATAATGATGTAAACATAAACTACTGATTTAACCAAAATGTATCATGTACACTGCAATCAAGAGTGGAAAGAGCCTGCACATGAATGTGTCCATGCAAACAGCAGATGCGCGTAGGTGGGAGCGGGATGCCCTTGGAGGGGCCGATTAAAAACGAAATTCTCACTTCCCTATCAGAAAGTCACTAGATAATATCTGAAACTGAAAAACCAAAACAGCAATACAGCCACAGTATTTAGAAATATGGAGGTCACTGAACAGCTTATCTGCAGAAGCAGCCACATGTGTGAAAGGAGCTGCCTCTGGGGAACAGGAATTGAGGGTGAAAAGGGTCAAGAAAGGGACCGTTGTTTTTCATGATAAGCCTTGTAATACTGGTTCTTCGTGTGTGTGTGGGCGCGCGCGTGTGTGCATACAATGGAACATGATTCCACCATAAAAAGAAATGCAATTCTAATACAGATGACAACATGATGAACCTTGAAAACATTATGCTAAGAGAAAGAAGCCAGACACGAAGGCCGTATATTATATGATTCCGCTTATGTGAAATATCCAGAAAAGGAAAATCCACAGAGAAAGAAAATCCACAGGGAAAGAAAGTAGACTAGTGGCTGCCTTGGCTGGCAGGAGAATGGGGAATAGGGCTAAGGGGTACAAGGTTTCATTTTGAGGTGATGAAAATGTTTTAAAATTGTGGTGACGGTTGCACAACTCTGTGAATACAGTCATATGCCGCATAACAACCTTTTGGTCAATGAGAGACCACATACACAACAGTGATCACATAAGGTTATAATGGAGCTGAAAAATTCCTATCGCCTAGTGACATACTGATGTTCCTAACCCCGTGTAGGCCCAGGCTAATGTGTGGCTTTGTGTCCTAGTTTTTTTTTTTTAAGTTTAAAAGTAAAAATTAAAATTAAAAAATAGAAAAAGCTGATAAAGCTGTAAGGTATTTTTATACTGCTGTACAATGTATTTTAAGGTGTTATTACAAAAGAGTCAAAAAATTTAAAAAATTACAATTTATCATGTAAAAAAGCTATAGTAAGGCCAAATTAAAAAAAAAAAAATACAGCATAGGCAAGGTGCGGTGGCTCACAACTGTAATCCCAACACTTTGGGAGGCCAAGGCGGGAGGGTCAGGAGTTCAAGGCCATCCTGGCTAACATGGTGAAACCCATTCTCTACTAAAAATGCAAAAATTAGCCGGGCGTGGTGGCACGCGCCTATGATCCCAGCTACTCAGGAGGATGAGTCAGGAGAATCGCCAGGAGGCGGAGGCTGCAGTGACCCAAGATCACGCCACTGAACTCCATTCTGGGCAACAGAGTGAGACTCCATTTCAAAAAAAAAAAATACAGTATAATAACTATTTACATAGCACTCATATTGTATTAGGTATTATAAATTACCTAGCAGTTCCCCCCCCCCACCACACATAACACAGAGATAGGTTACATACTTATGGGAGGAGCCAGGTGCAATAGCTCCTGTGTGCAATCCCGACATTTTGGGAGGCAGAGGTGGGAGGACCGTTTGAGGTCAGGAGTTGGAGACTAGCTGGGGCAATGTAGCAAGACTGCCATCTCTACAGAAATAAATAAATAAATAAATAATTAGCCAGTCATAGTGGCACACACCTGTAGTCCCAGCTCCTCAGGAAGCTGAGGCAGGAGGATTGCTTGAGCCTAGGAGGTTGAGGCTACCGTGAGCCATAATTGTGCCACTGCACTCCAGCCTGGGAGACAAAGCAAGACCTTGTCTCTAAAAAAAGTTATAGTATCAGTTAATCCAGTTGCTCCAAAAAATATACATCCAGTGTAACCTAAGTGTATGACAAGTATAAAGTCCATAGTAGTGTACAGTAGTAATGCCCTAGGCCTTCACATTCGCTCACCACTCACTCAACGACCCAACCACAGCAATTTCCAGTCTAGCAAGCTCCATCCATAGTAAACGCCCTATACAGGTGTACCATATTTTATCTTTTATACCATATTTTTACTGTACCTTCTCTATGTTTAAATATTTCAGAGACACAAATACTTACCACTGTCTTACAAATGCACATGCTGTAGAGGTTTGTGCTTAGGAGCAATAGGTTGTGCCACAGAGCCTAGGTGTGCAGTAGCTATGTCATGCAGGTGTGTGTAAACACACACTATGATGTCTGCACAACAAAATCACCTACCTATTCATTTCTCAGAAGGCATCCCTGTCGTTAAGCAATACCTAACTGTATATTTAAAACCACTGAATTGTACACTTCAATTGGGCAAATTGTGTAGCATGCGAATTAGATCTTTAAAACAATGTTGGGGGAAAAAAACATGACATACCACTACACATCCACTAGAATGGCTAAAATTCAAAAGATGGATAAATTACAAGTATTGGTGAAGACGTGGAGCGAATGGAACCCTCACACTGCTGGTGGGAATATACAGTGCCATTACCGCCTTGGAAAAGTTTGGGTAATGACCCAAGAGAAATGAAAGCATACAAAGACACAAACGTAAATGTCCATTGTAGCTTTATTCATAATAACCTAAAATGGAAAACTAGCCCAATCTCCATCAACTGGTGGCACCGTGCTACATGCTACATGCTACATGCCTGCAATAGAATACTACTCAGCTATAAAAGAAAATGAAACCACTGCTATACACAACATGGACAAAGAGCAAAAACATCACCTTCGGTGAAAGAAGTCTGGCACAAAATAGTACACACTGGATGATTCCACTGATCTAAAGCCACAGAACTGGTGACACTAATCTTGAATGACAGAAACCAAATCTGTGGCTGCCCCGGGGTGGGAGGAGAGGGCAGGGAGGCCGACAGCAAAGGGACACGAGGGAGATTTGGGGGTGATGAAAAGGCTCTATATTTTGGTTGTGGTGGTGACACAGGTATACACATTTGCCAAAACTCCGTGAATGTACACTTAAAATGGGCCCATTTTATTTTATGTAAATGTTTTTATAAAGCTGATTTTTAAAAACCAACTATCTGAGCCTACAATAATGGGGTAAGCAGAATGCTGTATCTAATAGAAGTGATGGGAAAGGGAGGCAGGGTGGAAGAGAACGAGGAAGGAAATGTTTTTGAGGTGTGCTTCTTTTTAAAAAGTCCCCTTAATTACCAATTTTAAGCATGAGAAGTTTTTAGCAGCCTCTTCTTAAGCAAAATGTCACTGATTTACCACTATTATGAGTAAGGGAACAGCAAAAGGGGGCTGGCTGAGATGCATCTGGATGAAAGACGTGAAGGAGACCCTAGATAACCGTGTTATCAAATACACAGTATTAAAATCACCACCATCATCAGAACAAAGGTCAGCCAGCTCATGAGAAGCCTCGAACCAACCGTGCTGGAAAATCCACTACCATTACCTCCTATTGCACAACACAGAAAACCGAGGAGTACAGAAGATCATTTGCCAAAGTTTACAAAACCAGTAAGTATCCTTTAAGTTAGCAGTTTAAGGAAGGGCTTGATTCAACCCAGTAAAATGTGTGCCTGGCATAGGTTACACAGTTGTGGGAGGTGTGTTCTGTTGCCTTTGAGGTAAGCTTCCCAACTGCATATCCTTTAGAGTGATAAGATGTAAGCTGCACCGAGATGCTCTCCCTGAATTTCATCCACCTGGGTGTAACTATCATCGCTCACTATGAAGCAGTAAGTGGCACTTACTGCGGGTAATGCCATTCTGCATGCCAACAGCTATGCTTTAGCACATGTGGTAACACACTAAAGCTGCTACACTGAAACTCACATTTACCAGGGGTCCAACCAAAATCTACTGAACAGACAAAAAACCTTCCAATTAGATTTCTATTTTTCTTCAGAAATGTAAAATGCCTACCATCTAGTGGTCAAAACGAAAAGTGTTTCAAGAGATGCCTCTAAACAGAGAACCAACTATTTGACCTGCTGCTGCCTCAGAGCCAGCAGAAATCAAAGCAGCAACGTTCTCCTCGGGAAGCTCTCCCCAGAGAGCCAATTCACTCCAGCACTTCCCACAGCACACCTGCTAGATGGGCCAGGAACCACCGACTCCCATTCCACCCTTAGGACGAACCCTTGTCTTCACCTGGGCCAATCCTGCAGCCTTTTTACCACTCTTGTGCCAAACTGCCCAGCACCAGTATCTTATTCTCTAGGCCCAGTCAATAAGTCAATTCAGGAAAAGTACTTTAATCTTTTATGTAGACGGCACTGTGTTAGTGAGGCAAAAAAGTGAATCATATCTTTTTGAAGATTCCAGCCGCCAAGCACACAATCCCTCATGTGTGTCCCTGCCGCACAAGGAAGAAAACAGGAGACTCAGAGAAGTCTGCACAATCGTGCTCTGCGGGCAGAGAGAACACTTCTGTGGTCCAGCACTGGAACAACAGTAGCAAGTTAACTCAGGAGCTGCTGGAGGAACCTAGAGCCCAGCGGTTGAGTAATTCGCCCAGTCCTAAATGGCTACATCCACTGTTACACACTGATGTGACATCAGGAGGACACATCAGACCGTCCCAAACTGAGGGACGTTCCTATCACTGGTCAGTGACCTTCAACAGTGTCAAAGTCACAGAAGCCAGTGAAAGACTAAGGAATGGCTGCAGGGTGAGAAGGCTGAGGAGGTGAGAAGTGGAGCTGGCCGCCGGTAGGACAGAATGGAGTCTGAGGATTCTGGGAGGAAGGGAGCCGTGGTAAGCCCCTAATGTCGGCTTGTGTTGTGCTTATGTGGGAATATGTCCTTGTTTCTAGCAAACACTAAATGCAGGGGGTGATGGCCTTCAGTCAGCAACCAACTCTCAGCCTAGCAAGGACAAAGCCTGTGAACCATATTCCCAACCTAGCTGTTAGTTTGCAATTGTTTAAAAATGATAAACTTTCTTCAACAGAACTTAGAGTGGGGGCCAAGCGGACCTTTATTTCACCTTTATTTATTCTTCCTTTAAGGTAAAAATTTCTACGTCCAAAGGAAATGTCAGAATGTTATCAATTGTCATCTGATCTTAAAATGAACACTCCCAGAAGGAACCCAACAGAATGGGATTCTAGTGACACCTAGTGACCTTACGAAGTTAATGTTCCCATTTTCAGTGGAAACCATGAGCTACATTGGAAAGGCAGGCAGGCAGTTCACCAAGAAAGAACAGACGTGACATAAAACATGCAGGTCAGTTTGGCTCTTATCTCCACGTCCTGTTGAAGAAAATTCAAGCTCACTAAAAATCAGAGAAATGCAAACAAAAACAGTATTATTTTTCTTCCACTAATTAGAAAACGTTAAAAGAACTGATAACTCACAATCTAAGCAAAGGTATTGGGAAACAGTATTCTTCGATAACTCCAGAAAGAATGGAAACCAGTACACTCCTTCCAGAAGGTAATTTGGCAGCATCTATCGTATTTAAATATGTAAACTCTCCGAACTGAACAGCCCACTTTTGGGATTTAAATCTATGGAAAGATTTATCATCTGCAAAAAGGTAATATATACAGAAGCTCGATGCTCTAATATTTCTAATTGAAAATAAAAGAACTAAGAAATGAAAAACTTCAATCATCAATAGGACACTGGTTACATAAATTACTGGACAGCTACTACAAAAGATTCTTAAATATATAAAGTGGGACGTATCTGCATGTACAGACAGGAAAAGAATGTCCTGTAATAAAAAGTTAACTAAAGAAGTATATAGGTTGGGCGCAGTGGCTCATGCCTGTAATCCCAGCACTTTGGGAGGCCGAGGCGGGCAGATCACGAGGTCAGGAGATCGAGGCCATCCTGGCTAACCCAGTGGAAACCCATCTCTACTAAAAACACAAAAAATTAGCTGGGCATGGTGGCGGTGCCTGTAGTCCCAGCTACTAGGGAGGCTGAGGCAGAAGAATGGCGTGAACTCGGGAGGCGGAGCTTGCAGTGAGCCGAGATTGCACCACTGCACTCCAGCCTGGGCGACAGAGTGAGACTCTGTCTCAAAAAAAGAAAGAAAGAAAGAAAAGAAAAGAAAAGAAAATATATATATATATATATATAAATATATATATAAAAAAAAATTAGCCAGGCATGGTGGTGCATATCTATAGCTCCAGCTACTCAGGAGGCTGAGGCAGGAGAATTGCTTAAATCCAGGAGGCGGAGGTTGCAGTGAGCCGAGATCACGCCACTGCACTCCAGTCTGGGCAAGAGAGTGAGACTCAGTCTCCAGGAAAAAAAAAAAAAAAAGGTCTGTTTTTGTATAATGAAGTTACAAGCATTATGGAGTCTGCATGAGCCCCTTGAGAAAGAAGCTGGGGTTGGTGGTGGGCAGAAATAGAGAGAGAAAGGGGATAAAGAATGACAGGAGGGGGAGTCAGGGGCTGGGCCAGCAAAGCAGAGCAAGAATCCCTAACTCTCAGAAGAAAACACTATCAGTGATATCAGTGATCACCCCCAATGTAGGATTAGCCAAGAGGGCCTATTTAGGTACAGAAATGCCTACTATTTTAATTTTTGTCCATGCATCTCTATTTACTTCAAGCTTCTAGTAAAGGTCTCCGTTTCCGCACTCTCCCCTCCACATTTCTATTCAACTTTTAAAATGCAGTTTTTTTTCAAGTCATTTTCCCCATATTTTCTCTAGTATCTCTATGCCACTTAACTAAATTTCCCTTTGTTCATAATTTGTTAGAACAAATATTTACTGAGCATCTACTATGAGCCAGATGTATGTTAGATGCTTACTGGAAACACAACCATAAATAAGACAGACGTGTAGCTGCTCTTACAGTCTACATTACAATAGAAAGACCAAATGCATGATTAGATACACAGACAGATAAAGCAGTCAAATGAGCAAAATAAGTTTTAATAGTACACACAGGAAAAAAGGAGTTGAGATAGAGAATAACAAAGAGGGCTTGAACTGTGAACTGGGGACAGAGGAAGCTCTTCTGATAAAGTGACCTTGCAATGCAACATGTATAAAGGAGCTGACTACAAAACTCGGTTTAGAATCAGGAAGAGGGGGCAGAGTTCTCAGCACAGGCCAAGAACTAAAGGCAGAAAAGAGTGTGGCCTCAGGGACTTGGAAGCCCAGAACATTTGGAAGACGCAAACAAGGGAGAGGGGAGCAGCTGACATTGAAAGGGAAGGGACCATCATGCAGCACACTGGACCTGGGTCAGCAAACTTCTGTAAAGGGGCAAGTAGTGAATGTCTTAGGCTTTGTGGGCCATAAAGTCTCTGCCACAGGATCCAAATCTACAGCTGTAGTACAGAGGCAGCCACTGACTACATCGTCAGATGAACGTGGCTGTGTTCCAATAAAACGGTATTTATGGATACTGAAATTGAATTTTGTATAATGTAAATATCATGAAATAGTAAACATTTGAATTTTTCTTCTCGTAACTTAAAAACCATTCTTAGCTCATGGGCCATTAAAAAATACACAGGATGGCAGGGTGGATTTGGCCGGGGGATGACAGTTTGCCATTCCCTACTATAGACCACTGAATTCTAAGCCATTTTATCAGAAGGATAAAGCTGATTTATGTGTTAAAGTGTTGCAAGTAGTTAGGCATAAGCCCGGCAGGAGAGGGCTCTACCAGCCACCAGGAATGTCACGTGATAGCTCAACAATGATCGCATTGCCTCTCTAAAAGTGATAAATTGGCAGCCAGAGCCAGGGAGAGGCCATCTCCTGACAGTCCACACCTGTTGCACCAAAGTGTTAACTGAATGCAGACGCCAGGGAGAGGCCATTTCCCGGGCATGCACATTGAGACAAAATGGTGGAGAAATGGGAAGAAAACCTCAGATGGGCACCCATTACCACTTCCTAAACAAACTGCCTGCGCTCAATTCCCGCGCTGTGCGTGCGGGCAGCCCACCCTAAGCGAAGAACTGTGGGAAAGGGCGAGCCTATAAATCCCAAGATCAAGGTTAAACATCAAATGTGACCTCCATGCCTGCTTGGGACTCTTCCAAGCGTACTTTCCTTTCTTTCTGTTCTGAAGCCTTTTAAATAAACTTCTGCTCCTGCTCTGACACTTGCTTTGGTCTCTTCCTCAGCCTTATGCCCCTTCGTGGAATTCTTTCTTCTGAGGAGGTAAGAACTGAAGTTGCTGCAAACCCATACGGATTTGCTGCCAGTAACTTGGATACCTTCCACCGGTAACAAAAGGGGTTACATTTACTGATGTATAAGAAACAAAATGAAACAGACAGGCAGGAGGCTGCTACAGTAATTGAAGCAAGACATGATAGTTGTCTGGACTGTGAGTAACAGCAGAGATAAAGATCTATGAGAGTTCTATTTTGAGATAAAAATCAATAAGCCATTTCAATGGACTCCATAAGATGACAAGGTAGAGAAAACAATGATGGCTGCCTAATATTGAGTCTTCCCCATTCCCTCCCCGAAAAAAAAGCAGAAAAAAAAAGAAACTTAAATAAAAGACACATATGACCTACATTCTCACCGATATGGAGATAACAGCGCAAATTCAGATGACCTGTAAGTAGAAAAATAATCCAAATTCCAACACAGTTGCAAGTCTATGGATGCAGAAAGTCGGGGAGAATAGGCTTACAACTCCATAAAAAGTAGCACAGCCTGGAGGACTTACACGAAGCACAGGTAACAGAAGTCTCAGAAAGAGGACGCCCAGCACAACTGCCACAACGCAGAACCCATGCAGCTCACAGTACCGGCTCCAGGGAAGGGGCCTGAAATGGAGCAAGACTAGGACAGGCAGGCCCTGAAAAGCATCAGTTCTGGGGGGAGTAGCAGCCCTTGCACCAATGGCGGTGAAAAAAAGAAGAAACTAAGAGAAAAGCATTTAAGGATCCTACAGAAACAAAAGGCAAACGAGATACACGAGCCCCTCTCTTCTCCCTCCATCACAAGCATCCCCTATAAAAGAAACTACGCAAGACAGAACTGACAGAAGAGGATGCTCTGGCCACATACCCAGCCTATACAATGAATGAAAATAGACAGAAAAGACTACATCCATTTAAAACAATCTCTTTTAAAAAAACAAAGAAAAAGCAAATCATTTCAGCTGAGGAAAATCCATCACACCCCCTAAAATAAAATCAAACACAAAACTGAAGAATATAACAAAACCCTTGAACTTGAATCAAATATTGTCAGCTGGGTGCAGTAGCTCACACCAGTAATCCCAGCACTTTGAGAGGCTGGAGTGAGTGGATCACTTGAGCCCAGCCTGGGCTACATAGTGAGATTCCATCTCTATAAAAAAAATTCTTTAAGGCCGGGCGTGGTGGCTCACGCCTATAATCCCAGCACTTTGGGAGGCCAAGGCAGGTGGATCATGAGGTCAGGAGATCAAGACCACCCCGGCTAACACAGTAAAACCCCATCTCTACTAAAAATACAAAAAAAAAAAAAAAAAAAAAAAAAAATTAGCCAGGCATGGTGGTGGGCACCTGTAGTTCCAGCCACTCGGGAGGCTGAAGCAGGAGAATGGCATGAACCCGGGAGGCGGACCTTGCAGTGAGCCGAGATTGTGCCACTGCACTAGACCGCAGAGCAAGACTCCATCTCAAAAAGAAAAAAGAAAAAAAAAATTTTAATGGCTGGGCATGTTGGCACATGCCTACAGTCCCAGTCACTTGGGAGGGCTGGGGTGAGAGGACTGATTGAGCCTTAGAGGTCCAGGCTGCAGTAAGCTGCAACTGAGTCATTGCATTCCAGACTGGGCAACAGAGCAAGACCCTGTCTCCAAAAACCCAAAAACAGAGCAAGACCCTGTCTTCAAAAAAACAAAAACAAATACTGTCAAATGAGTATTTGGGGTAAAAATGTATATGTGTGTGTGTGTCTGTGTATGTGTGTGTGTCTGTATATAAATATATGTGTGTGTGTGTGTGTGTGTGTGTATATATATAAAAGGGTCAAAGTCAAAGTGGCTGAAATAAAAGCTAAGCAGGCTCAATGTAAACATTATTGGAGTCCCAGAAGAAAAGCAAAACAATGAAACAGAATATTTGAATCTATAATCCAAGAAACTTTTGCAGAAATATAGACCTGAATCTGTTGAAAAGGCCAATCCAGAACCGGAATGATCAATCCAAAACATATTACAGTAAAGCTATGAGTCTTAAAAAAAAAAAAAAAAAATCCTGGCCAGGCACTGTGGCTCACGCCTATAATCCCAGTACTTTGGGAGGCTGAGGTGGGCAGATCACGAGGTCAGAAGATCGAGACCATCCTGGCCAACATGGTGAAACCCCGTCTCCACTAAAATACAAAAATTAGCTGGGCGTGGTGGCACGTGCCTGTGATCCCAGCTACTCGGGAGGCCGAGGCAGGAGAATCGCTGAACCAGGGAGTCGGAGGTTGCAGAGAGCACAGATCGCGACACTGCACTCCAGCCTGGCAACAGAGCAAGACTCTGCCTCAAAAAAATAAAAAATAAAATAAAATAAAAAATATCCTTAAGGAGTCGCCAGGCAAAAAGATCAAATAATTTTGAAGGGAAGAAGAATTAGACTGGCATCAGATGCTTCAAAAATAACATACTCCGTTCCATTTCTGTTTATTCCTAACAAACCAATATACAAATATAGGTGAACTATAAGCTATACATCCTGGAAATACAGGAAAAATAAAATAAAACAAACCAACGATGTGAGAGCTTTGAAAGCTGGAGGGAAAAAAAAGAAAAAGAAAGAAGAGACAAATTTTAAAAGGAAGCAAAAGACTCTGGGCATCACCACATTTTCTGTCCGTCCCCTAAAGGCAGCCACAGTCCCTGTGGGAGGTGGTGTGGCGCAGCAGGCACTCAAGCAGAAGCTCCGGCCTCCTTTCTCGCTGAAGAGACCAGACGAAGGAGACTGGGCACCTACGGCCACCAGAGAAATGAGGTAAGGACTCAGGAAGTAAGAGAACCAGAGGAGAAACCCCAAGTTCTGAGTATGGAAGTTCAAGTCTCTGGCTGACCCCTGAACAACAAGTGTTTGAGGCAAACAAATCAGCTTGCACCTGAGGCTCAACGAGCCCATCTAAGCCACTGCCCACATAATGACAGTGTGCATTTAACTTTAATGACAAGTCAACTGCTTGCTAAAACAAAAACATCATGCTCTTTGCGACAATACAAAAGAATCCAGAGTCTACATAGTATTTACAATGTGCAAAATACAAGCTCAAATTATTTGCCATATGAAGAGCCAGAAAAATGTGACACACTATCAAAGAGAAACAAAAACAAAACAGATGGCAACCTCAAAATTATCAGACAAGGTCATTAAGATGACTACTTATAACCATACTCATCGAGGTAACAGAAAATACATTCGTAACAAGAGGCAGGAAAAGCAAAGATGAGAAATCTCACATGAAAACGAAATTTTTAAAATGTATACAAAAACCAAGTAGAAATGTTAGAAATCAAAAATATCTGAAATAAAGGTACTAAGTAGCAGAATGGATTTGATGGAGAAAAACGTCAATGAACTTGAAAACAGATCTATCTGGGAAGAAAAAAAAATGACAACAATAATGAACAAGAAGGAGAGCACTGTGGACAAATGCAAACGTTTAAAAGGTATATTACATAGAAAGGATTGGCAAACTACCTGGCTTACTGCCAGACTTGTAAGTAAAGTTTGCTGTCACACAGACACAGGCATTTGTTTACTTATTTTCTATTGCTCCTTTCACACCACAAGAAAGCTGAGCTGTTGAGACCACATGGCCCGCAAAGCCTAAAATATTTACTATCTGTCCCTTTACAGAAAACTTTACCAATCCCTGGTATACAGCTAATTCGAAAAAGATATACAGCTAATCAGAAAAAATGAGGAGGAAATGCGGCAGAAAAGATAGATGAAGAAATAATGGCCAAAAATGAATTATATGTAGAAACACAGATAAGTACACATTCAACAAGTTCTGTAAAATCTAAACAAAATAAATGTTATAAAACCATATCCAGACACTTAAATTTCTGAAAGTGAAAGATAATGAGAAAATATTGACAAAAGCCAGAGAAGGACACCTTACTCTTTTTTTTCCCCCCTACTCTTGTCACCCAGGCTGAAGTGCAATGGCATGGTCTTGGCTCACTGCAACCTCTGTCTCTCAGGTTCAAGTGATTCTCCTGTCTCAACCTCCCGAGTAGCTGGGCCTGCAGGCACATGCCACCACACCTGGCTAATTTTTGTATTTTTAATAGAGATAGGGTTTCACCATATTGATCAGGCTCGTCTCAAACTCCTGACCTCAGGTGATCCACCCCCTCGGCCTCCCAAAGTGCTGCAATTACAGGTGTGAGCCACCGCACCCGGCCTGTTTCAACAATTAAAAAGGAAAGATGACAATGTACGTAACATGATCAAGTAGGATTTATCCTAGGACTGGAGGCTGGTTCACCATACAAAACCCCTCATTACACCACATTAATACAATGAAGGACAAAAATCACACAATGATCAATCATGCAGAAAAACATTTGACAACAATATCTAACTTTCTTTAATAATAACAAACAAACAAACAACCTGGAATAGAAGGGAATGTCCTCAGCCTGATAAAGGACATTTATACAAACCACAGTTACCATCATACTAAATAATGAAATACTGAAAGCTTTTCTCCAAAGATGAGCAACAAGACAAGGATGTCCATTCTCACCACTTCTATTCAACACTGTGCTGGACATTCCGGCCAGAACAAATAGGTAAAATAAAATAAAATAAAATAAAATGCAGCCAGCCTAGAAATGAAGAAGTAAATCTATCTCTATTTACAAAATTATACAACACTGCATATAGAAAATCCTAAGGAACCCACAAATACAATTTAGAACTAATAAACAAGTTCAGCAAATTTGCAGGGTGTAGGATCAATATACAAAAATCACCTGCATTTCTATACACTAACAGCTAACAACGTAAAAAAATTAAGAACAAAAAAGTTAGGAATAAATTTAACCTAAGGGGTATAAAACTTGTACACTGAAAACTAGAAAGTATCACTGAAGGAAATTTGAGACGTGAAAAAGAAACACATCCCATTTTCATGGACTAGAAGATTAAATATTATAAACACACCAACACTTCCCTAATTAGAGATTCAATACAATCCTGCCAAATCCCAGCTACCTTTTTTGTTTTTGAATAAACTGACAAGCTTATCATAAAATTCATATAGAAATGCAAGGAACCCAAACAAGACAGCCAAACAATCTTAGCAAGGAACCCAAATCAAAATAGCCAAACAATCTTGAAAATGAAAAACAAAGTTACAGGACTCATACTCCCCAATTTCAAAACTTACTACAAATTTACTGTAATCAAAACTGTGTGAGCCATGCACGGTGGCTCGCGCCTGTAATCCTAGCACTTTGGGAGGCTGAGGCAGGTGGATCACCTGAGGTCAGAAGTTTGAGACCAGCCTGGCCAACATGACGAAATCTCGTCTCTACTAAAAATACAAAAATTAGCCAGGCATGGTGGTGTGTGCCTGTAATCCCAGCTACTCGGGAGGCTAAGGCAGGAGAATCACTTGAGCCCAAGAGGCGAAGGTTGAGATGAATCCCAGATACTTGGGAGGCTGAGGCATAAGAACGACTTGAGCCTAGGAGGCAGAGGCTGCAGTGACCCAAGATCTAGCCACTGCACTCCAGCCTGAATGACAGAGCAAGACTTGGTGTCAAGAAAAAAAAAAAGAAGATACCAACCCTGTGGACACCTTGATATTGGACTTCCGGCCTCCAGATTGTGAGAAAGTCCATTTCTATTGTTCAAGCTACCCAGTCTGTGGTCTTTTGTTACAGCAGTGCTGGCTGACTAACACAATCTGCTTCATCACATTCCCTCTTGTTTCCTAAGACCGCCTTGCATACCCAGCTTCAGGACCTGCAGGCTCCTTCTCCCCCTAGGCAGAGTTAGGTATTACAGTACGCCCATTTTTCATCTGCAGACATTGAGGCTGGAGGATGTCAAATTACTTGGTGAGGTAAGAGGCAGACAAAAGATGAAAATCAAACTTTATCTGGTTCTGTGATCTGTGCAAAATATCTCCACACATTTTCAATACTAGATACTTAAGGAAAAAAAGTAAGAGAGAAGCTGCTTACTTTTCAACCCAGAGGACTGAAACGAGCTTTACGCCTCTCTTCTGAGCTTTGTCCCAAGTGCTCTGGTAGCCATCTTTGAAGATAACGTGAGTTACTTGTTTGTTAAAAGTTTTTGAAACCTGTAGACAAAATGCAGAAAACAAAATGTACATTACTGTTCATTCACAACTTCTTAAGTACAACTGATCAAAAAACCTCTACCCCAGCAATTCTGTTTCTCAGAATCTGACAGAGAAACACTCGAAGGAATGCATAACGCTGCTTAAAACATATCTGTTACAGTTAGAACGGTGAATCATACACACAAGTTCATGTCTACTCCCTCTAAAAAACTCTCTGAAGTGTTACTGAAAGAATAAAGAGTTGGAGCCCTGCAAGGCTAAAGAGAACAGAAGAGAAAATGTGGCCAAGAGAAGGCACCACATTTTTAGAAGATGGAAAGAGTCAGATGATAATGGACATTTCAGAAAAGCTTTCTACACCAAAAAAATAAAACCAAACGAAATTCAGAGGCAATAGAGAAAACAGAACACATATTTAACCAAAATTAAGAACACTTAATATCTTAAGATACTGTATTCATGGCCGGGCACGGTGGCTCATGCCTGTCATCCCAGCACTTTGGGAGGCCGAGGCGGGTGGATCACCTGAGGTCAGGAGTTCAGGATTTCGAGACCAGCCTAGCCAACCTGGTGAAACCCTGTCTGTACTAAAAATACAAAAATTATCTGGGCATGGTGGCGGGTGCCTATAATCTTAAATGCGTAAATACAAAGTAAGAAGGTTGAAAATCAGTGCAATCATTCAAAAAGTTGGAAAAATTCAGCTAATTAAAACCAAAGGAAACTGGGTGTGGTGGTTCACACCTGTAATCCCAGCACTTTGGGAGGCTGAGGCAGGTAGATCATGAAGTCAGAAATTTGAGACCAGCCTGGCCAAATGGCAAAACCCTGTCTCTACTAAAAATACAAAAATTAGCCAGGCATGGTGGTTCGTGCCTGTAGTCCCAGCAACTTGGGAGGCTGAGGCAGGAGAATCACTTGAACCCGGAAGGTGGCGGTTGCAGTGAGCCAAGATTGCGCACCATTGTGCTCCAGCCTGGGTAACAGAGCAAGACTCCGTCTCAAAAAAAAATAAGAAATAAAAAAAAAAAAAAAAAGAGAGAGATACTGTATTCATGCAACATGATCAGAAGATTATTTTTTAATAGGATCCTAAAGAGCTCTTGGAAATTAAGAAAAGATGACATAAGTAATAAAATTTTCTACAGAAGTATCAGTCATTGAAGTTGAGAAAAGCTCACTGGTAGTAGAACAAAAGAACTAGAAGACGGACACAACAGGAGACAAAAGGCAAGAACGTCAGGAGCTCAGACCAGGAGATCCAACAGCCAATCAACAGAAGTTAAAGAAATACAGAAATACACAAAATGGAGACAATATTATTAAAGATATAATCAAAGAAAAGTTTCTCGAACTAAAGGATATGCATTCTAGATCAAAAGAAACCCCACAAAGGCCCAGCACAAGAATGAAAACAACACTAGACCAAGCTTATCACAGAATTCCAGCATGGCTGGCAAAAGGGAAAAATATTAAAAGAGTAGGTAATCAAGGTGAAGAGGACGGAGACACATCACATGCAAACAATGATAAGTGCCAGCTGAATCAGGCTTATCAACAGCAGTCTGGAAGTGAGAAAACAATGGGAAATACCTTCAAGGAAAAACAATATTTGTGCTAGCATTTTTAGTCAGCTAAAATATTAGTGAAAGGTAACAGTATAATAAAGGCATGCTCAGACACTCATGGTGTCAAAAATGTTACCTTTTATGTATCCTTTCCAGAAGCAGAACTCATCTGCATAATTTTCTATAGCACTCAATTGTACTGAAGTAATATATGTACACTGATTGGAAATATGAAGGCAAATACCAAAAGAAACAGATGATTTGAAAATAACTGTCTTTGAAAAATGGAAAAGGAAACGTACTGCAAAGGGTTGCTGGTTTCTCTTTGTGTTCGTTGTGAATTTCACGGCACTGCCCATTAGGCTTTTTAAACAATAAATATGTATTGCTTTTATAACTCTCTCTCTCTCAGTCTCCACACCCCTACCAAGTCCATGGGAGCTATCAAGGCAACTAAGAATTACCGGGCTGAGATTCTAGATTAAGACTGATACCTAGAGATGAGTCTAGCATTTGAGGCCATTTTCCCACAAGGCTTTTATCAAATTTAACAAACACTGAACAGGACAAAAATTGAGAAGCCTCAAAGGGAGAAGGGGGTCTGATAAAACCCCTACACCTTGGGCTGAGACCCAAAGAGCTGCATCTAGATTAAGGGTGAATCAGAAGTTATAATGACCCTCACAGGCCTGTAGTCTAGTTTTAAATCATCTCGAATCCTGAAATTGGCTTAAGATAATCCTGGATTATGATACTACAAATACCCAAATCTGTTACGATGTTAACAACTGTTGCATCTACATTCACTATTCTTTCCCCAACTTTGCTTGCCAAGTTTTGAAATAAAAGGTGAAACCAAAAAGATCCAAAAGATCTAAGATCTTAATGCTACCCTCAAACCACCTTGTCAACTCACTTGTCTAATGGCTTTTTTCTCATTCACAATAACTCTTCCTCATCCCAGGTAAATGTTAGGCATGAGAACACGCAGACTCCCTCAGGTTCCTACATTCCGGTGTATCACAGCAGGCATGTCTCCCCTCTTGCAGTGCAGGCCCTGCTCCTATATTCGGATTCCTCTGCACTGACCTCTTACTCAAGACAGGCATTAGGGAGGTCAAACAAGGCTCTTAGGGTAAAAAAATTTAGTAGCACCCACTCTTTGCCTGGTGGTGAGTGCCTCTTAAGGTTTATATCCACGGCAGCTCTCTTGCCCCACCCCAACCTAGCCCTACCTTCGATTATCTTTTCTCCCATTTTTAATGGATCTCTTTCACTCAGCCTATCAGTCAGCCCCTCCCAAATGCCAGAAAAGGACATAAACAGACTTTTTTCATAGGTAAACTCCCTGTAAGAGTGTATTAGTTCCCCCTTATCCACGAGGGTTAAGTTCTGAGACATGCCCGCCCGCCCCCCACCCCTCCCAGTGGATGCCTGAGTCCTGAGCTAGTACTGAACCGGTTATATACTGTTTTTTCCTATACATACATATACAATGAAGTTTCATTTACAAATTAGGCACAGATTAACAATAATAACAAAATAGGGTAATTGTAACAATGTATTGTAATAAAAATTAACTGTGGCTGTAACTTTGGCAGTTTGATGTGACTGCAACACTAGCATAGTTCTTCACAATTTCAAGATTAGAAGATTTGTTCTCACTGTAGATCTTAGCAACTTTAGCATATAATTTTTTTCCTTTCCTTAAAGTGGAGAACTTTCACCTTTTCATTTAAAGCACCTTAAGGCTTCTCTGGCATATGTGAATAGCCAGTATCACCACTCTTGCACTTTAAGGCTGAAAATTAGGTCTGCCAAATTTAATCTGCCTTGCTCGCTTTTGGTCACTTGCTTTTTATAATTTATTTATTTATTCCTATATAGCTGCAAGTCATGCTGCTAAATGCTGTAACAACTTTCACTGGCTTCCTTATAACACTTCTGGTGGATATGTCACCATGGTAACCGTTGCTTAAGTTACTTTTCAGGAACTTGGGGCAGCACCTCTACAGTTCAAACAGGCTGCAACCACCAACTCTTCAACCTGGCCTGTGCTAATGCCCAAGAAGTGACCTTTTGACATGAGGCCAAAATCTTCACCATCGGATCCTACTAGTGACTGCTTGGTTTTTTTTGGTTTTTGGAGACAGAGTCTTACTCTGTCGCCCAGGCTGGAGTGCACTGGCGCAATCTCAGCTCAAAGCAACCTCCGCCTCCCAGGTTCAAACGATTCTCCCGCCTCAGCCTCCCAAATAGCTGAGACTACAGTGTGTGCCACCACACCCAGCTAATTTTTTTGTATTTTTAGTAGAGATGGGGCTTCACTATGTTCGCCAGGCTGGTCTCGAACTGCTGACCCCAGGTGATCCACCCGCCTCAGCCTCCTAATAACGCCTGTTTTCTAAACATGCATCCCATGAACCCCAGCTACGCTTGTGCAGATCAAGTACTCCATTCTTCCCCACTGCTTAGATCACCCCACTTCCCTAACTGATAAATATCCCTAAGCCTTCTCTTTGGGAATGAAGATTTGAGTACTCTTCTGCCTCCTAGCTGCGCTTCTCTGTGAATGAATCTTTTCTCTTTTGTAAAACCCGTCATCACAGTGATTACTTAGTGTGCGTGGACAAAAGATACCTATTCGGTATCAAGGACATTATTAAGTCAAATAAAGCTACTTGAACACAAGCACTATGTGATAGTAAATCTGATAACACAGATGGCTATACTGAGAAACCTTGAATAAGGCAAACTGTTTGCTATCTCCATTTCCTCATATCTCAATGATTCCTGCCCATTTCACTGAAAACTGCACTAACTTCGCAATGACCTTATAGTGTTCAAATCCAAAGTACATTTGCCCATCCTATCTTTCTTGAACTATCTGTAGTTTTTAAAAATTCTGTCTTTAAAATTACTCCCTCTGAGCTCTGAAAGGCAATTAAAAAACTACTCCTGGTCAGGCTCGATGGCTCACACCTGTAATCCCAGTACTTTGGGAGGCTGAGGTGGGCAGATCACGAGATCAGGAGATCGAGACCATCCTGGCCAACATGGTGAAACCCCGTCTTTACTAAAAATACAAAAAAAAAAAAAAATTAGCGAGGCATGGTAGCGTGTGCCTGTAGTCCCAGATACTTGGGAGGCTGAGGCAGGAGAATCGCTTGAACCCAGGAGGCAGAGGTTGCAGTGAGCTGAGATCACGTCACTGCACTCCAGCCTGGCAAGAGAGCGAGAGACTCCATCACAAAAAAAAATAAATAAATAAATAAAAAATTACTCCCTCCTTTGACTTCCACACTTGGTTTTCTCCTTCTCCTGGCATTCTTCTCTCCCTCTGTCACTGGGTCCCTGCTCCCATCGCCTGTCCTTGAATACTGAACAATGCTCCTCCCATCACCACTCTTCATCCTAACCATGCCCGACATGGGACAACGTCCACACCTGTGACTTTACACGACCCCTATGGTCCTGACCCCCCAAATCATCATCTCTAGCCTTGAACACTCCAAGTTCCAGACTTGTATATCCAAATGTCTAATAGATATTTTCAATATGCCCAAGTTTACAACTTTTCCCTTAGAAACCTGTTCCTTTTCCTGTATTCCTCACTTTGCTTAATAGCACTATGCATCTAAGTAACCAGTGTAAGAATCCAGCGTTTCATCCTAGGTTCCTCCTCCTCACTCAATGCCCACAGGCCCAACTGTTCTGTAAGTCCTACTGTTCTAAATTCTTCACAGTTTGGCTCTTTTTTCTCCCACCACTTACCCATTGCTTTGTCTGTATTCTAAGTAATAACTCCCAAAATAAGAAAATGCAAATGTAACCTTTTACCTATCAGAAGACTGTCATATGAATCAACAGCAAAATAAATGTCTTACCTTTGCTCCCATATCCACAAGCTGTGTTGTAAATGTCTTTGAATAATTTTCCGTTCCATTGGATGACCACACTTCAACATAGGCCACTACATCTGAAAACAAGATATGAACATGAAATATACATTTGTAATTCCAGCATCCTCTGCCCAATAGATTTTGTTCTATTTATATTTAAGAGTAAACCGAGGCCAGCACGGTGGCTCACGCCTGTAATCCCAGCACTTTGGGAGGCGGAGGCAGGTGGATCCACGAAGTCAGGGATTTGAGACCAGCCAGGCCAACATGGTGAAAACTCGTCTCTACTAAAAGATTCAAAATATTAGCTGGGAATGATGGCGGGCGCCTGTAATCCCAGCTACTGGAAGGCTGAGGCAGGAGAATCACTAGAACTCAGGAGGTGGAAGTTGCTGTGAGCCGAGATTACACCACTGCACTCCAGCCTGGGTGACAGGGCGAGACTCTGTCTCAAAAAATAAAAAAGTAAAAAAAAAAAAAGAGTAAACCAAAAATTTATTCTACTGGCCAGGTGTGGTGGCTCATGCTGTAATTCCAGCACTTTGGAAGGCCAAGGCAGTGGGATCACTTGGGTGCAGGGGTTTGAGACCAGCCTGGGCAACATAGTGAAACCCTGTCTCTACAAATTTTTTTTTTTTTTTTTTTTTTTTAATAAGCCAGGAATGCTGGCAAGTGGCTGTAGTCCCAGCTACTGGGTGGGAAATGGGGTGGGGAGGGTGGAGAAGCTGAGGTGGGAGAATTCCTCAAGCCCAGGAGGTAGAGGCTGAGTTATAATCGCACCATTGCACTCCTTGCCTCAAAAGTACGAAAAGTAGATTAAGTTTATTCTACTGGCTAAGCAAAGTAGCTCATGCCTGTAATCCCAGCACTTTGGAAGGTGGAGGCAGGAGGATGGCTTGAGGCTGGGAATTCAAGACCAGCCTAGGTAACATAGTGACACCCTGGCTCTACAAAAAAATAATAAATTAAAAAATGAAAATAAAAATAACCAGGCATGGTAGTGCCTGTAGTCCCAAGTTAGTTAGGAGGCTGAAGCAGAATTGCTTGAGCTATTATGTGATGTCACTGCACTCCAGCCTGGGCAACACAGTAAGACTCTGTCTCATAAATAAATTTCTACTAAAAGCCTTTTCAAAATAGCTTCAGTGGAATTTATTAAAATTTTAAGCAAAGAACAACTGTACTCATACAATACATGACAGTTTACATTCCTAAAATTAGATGCTTTCCCCAAATTCTTAGGCTTAATTTTTCTAGTGCAGAAGTCTGTTTTCTGTGAAGGGACAGATGGCAAATATTTTAGGCTTGGTGGCCAATAGAGTATTTGTCACAACTACTCAACTTCATGGTTGTGGCACAAACATAACCATAGGTCATATATTAATGGGCCAGCCTGTGCTCCAATAAAACTTTATTTATGGAAAAGAAAATGTGAATGTGATATAATTTTTTCATTTGTCCTTTTTAAAAAATCACTTAAAAATGTAAAAGACATTCTTAGCTTGTAGACCCTACAAACACAGGCAGCAGGCCAGATATGGCCTGGGGGCCATAGTCTGTGGACCCCTGTTCTAGTGGATATCCTCTTCTTAAAATGTGATGGTTAAAAGAATTTTCCAGGTGTGCCATTGGTCAATGATTGCGGGTAACGCTAAAGGAAAACCAGGTTAATTTAACAAAATACTAACATTAGAAAAATAGCCGCATCTGATTACAGAGTCTGTATAAAGCCTCTAGTCTTTTCTTTTGGCTATGTTTCATGACTCCAGGCCCCACAATACAGGCCCCTTTTTTTTCCCACGGCCAAACTCTAAAAGACAGGTGTCCTCTATTCCCCGCTCCTGGGCTCTTCCAGGTGCACAGCGGGCGGGACTGGGTGCGGTATCATATACTGGTTGGGACAGCAGCCCTGGTCTAAGGCTCTGTCAGCACTGAATAGCCACACACTGGGGGACAGGCACCTAAACGCCCCATGCCTTAGTTTCCACCTGTAATACGAGGTAAGAGAGTTGATACAGCGGTTAAAAAATCAGACAATACCACACCAGCCTAAGCACAGCGCCTGGCACACGAGGACTCCGCAGTAAAAGGCGGCTCCTATTATTGGAACAATTAGCATAGAAACTCCAGGTGGGCCTCAGAGGGGGTAGAGCAGGACCAGACCCAGGACGACCCCACACCAACTTCCGGAGGGCAGGACTCTGACTGCCTGTTAGTCCGGGACCAGGGACTAAGGCAGCAGGGGTGAGAGCAGGTGGGGGGGGGGGGGTTTGGGGGGACGGGGGGCGGGGGGAGAGAGCAGGCAGCGGGGGATTGAGGGGGACTAGCAGCACGGGGGAGGCAACAGGCAGCCGGGTGTTTTGGGGAAACAGGGAGCATACGGCAGGAAGCAGGCAGTCGGTGGTTTGGGGAGACACGGAGCACGGGAGGGGAAGCAGGCAGCCGGGGATTTTGGTGGGACAGGCAGCGGGGGAGGCAGGAGGCGGCAGGGGATCTGGGAAGGGACAGGCAGCGAGGGAGGGGCGAGCGGGGCTGCTCCCACGGGACCCCCCCCGAGTGCGCCCGCCACCAGGGGTGCCAGTCCTCAAATTCCCCCGCGGCTGGCGCAGGAAGCAGGAAGTCCCTCACCTTTCAGGATGGGGGCCGCCATGACAGACGGCGGGATCCGGCGGGCTGGACGGCGCGGTGCTGGAGACCCTGGCGGCGCGGGCGGGCACTGGGCATGCGCGGGGCGAGCGCGCCGCCCTCACGGCGCTTGACGGATTCCGCGCTTCCGGGATTTGTCTGTAGCTGAGGCGGGAGGCGGGAGGCGGGAGGCTGTAGGGAGTTGAGACCCCGGGGAGGGGGCCGGATAATGTCTCGCCGCGCCCCCGGCTGCGGGGCCGTGGTTTTTTCTCTCCTCCTGGGAGTAACGAGCACGACGGCCCCTCACCCCTGAATTAGCCTTCTATTTCCATTTGCGACTTAGAAGCTTCCCGGCGCCTTATCTGTGCTCACCTGAGTTGAGGATCAGGAATGGGAGGGGGCACAGTCATTGCCTCGCGGGCAGGGCGGGACCCCCGCGAACGGCTTTGTGCGGACTTTCGGCACCGTTATCCCCCCGCCGCCAGCCCTACACCACCTGGGGCCGGCGCGCCACTTTACTGTTCGGGGCCCGACCCACCGCCCTGCATGCTCTGGGGACCCGGACCGCCGATCCCGGGGATGGGGGACTCCAAGACTCAGACCCCACAGGGAAGACCCCGAGACCTCAGACCCTACGGAGGGGACCCTGAGACCTCAGACCCCACGCGAGGACCCCGAGGCTTCAGACCCCCACAGGCTGACCCCGAGATCTTAGACCCCCGCAGGAGGATCTCGAAAGCTCAGGTCCCCAGTGGGGGAGTGAATGAGACTTCGGATCCCTGAGGCAGCAAATCCCTGTGGGGCATCCCAGGACTCAGATCACCGCGTGGTGACCCCAGACCTCACATTCAGGCAACCCCCAAGCCGCCGATCGGCCGGGCACTACCCACTATCCCGGCGACCTCCCTAGAGCTCAAAGGCTTGGCCCTCCAGCTCCTGTGCCCTGCCTGCTCCCAGGCTCAAAACTCCCGCGCACGGATCCCCGCCCCGGAAGCAACCAGATTCACGGGAGGTTACCTGACTGGTCCAAGGTGATACAGCTAGTAGCTGTCGAAGATGTTGGTACTGAAACTCATGTACTTTTCGTTCTTTCTATTGAATCTAGAGGTAGAATATATGTACAAGAATATCAACTACCATCTACTCAGGTCCCTGTTTCATCTGTTTATTCATTCACTCAGCGGTTAATAGGATCCAGTGAGCCCTCTGTGGTTCTGAAGGATTGCCTTGAGTATATGCAGCCTCAAAAAACCCACTTCCTAGGCTCAGTCTTTGACCAATATTTATCATTATCACAAGTTATTGCTCTAATAAGCTCTACTCGGGAGACACGGTGTTATGGTTTACTTGGGAGTGTGAGTTCTGGTCATCATTGAAGACTCACGTACTTTTACTGAGAAAGTGACATTGATCTCTGTAGATTTAGAATTAAATGATATGATGAAGTATATAAACCCACTACTTTTAGTCAAGGTGGTAAAAAAAAGTTTAGTATTTGATAGATTTTTCAGCTCCACTATCACAAATATTTTGTCCTAGGATTTCTTCTAGAAATATTACTGTTTTGGGTTGTATATTAGGTATAGGATCTACTTTTTTATTTATTTATTTATTTATTTATTTTTCAGGCAGGGTTTCACTCTGTTGCCCAGGCTGGAATGTAGTGGTGTGATCACAGCTCACTGCAGCCTCAACCTCCTGGGCTCAAAGGATAAGATCTACTTTTAATTAATTTTTGTATACGGTATGGGATAGCGATCAAAGTTCATTTTTTTGCATGTATATATATCCAAATGTTCCAGCATCATTTGTTAAAACGTTATTTTTGTCTCTACTGCATTTCCTCTGTGCTTACGTCGAAATCTGTGTCGCATATGTATGTGTTTCGTTTTAGGCTTCCTCTTCTGTTCCATTGAGCTATTTATCTTTTTGCCGCCAGCACCATGCTGTTTTAATTATTGTAGCTATATAAATAAGTGATGAAATAAGGTAGTTTATGTCCTACAACTTTGTTTTTATTTTTCAAGCTTATTTTGTATCTTCTAGATTCTTCAGATTTCCTTGTAAATCTTAGAGTTGTCTTGTCATTTTGCACAAAAAAAAAAGACTGCTGGGATTGTGTTTACAGATCAATTTGGGGAGAATTGACATTTTAACCGTATTAAATCTTCTGACCCATTCACATTTAGGTCTTTTAAAATTTCTCTGGCCGGACACGGTGGCTTACGCCTGTAATCCTAGCACTTTGGGAGACCGAGGTGGGCGGATCCCGAGGTCAGGAGATCGAGGCCATCCTGCCTAACACAGTGAAACACCGTCTCTACTAAAAATACAAGAAATTAGCCGGATGCAGTGGCGGGCGCCTGTAGTCCCAGCTACTCGGGAGGCTGAGGCAGGAGAATGGTGTGAACCTGGGAGGCGGAGCTTGCAGTGAGCAGCGATCTCACCACTGCACTCCACCCGGGGCAACAGAGTGAGACTCCATCTGAAAAACAAACAAACAAAAAACTGTTATAACTTTTGTTAGATTTTAACTTAAGTATTTTTTATTTTTTTTTATTTTTATTTTTTGAGACAGGATCTCACTCTGTCACCCAGGCTGGAGTGCAATGGTGTGATCATGGCTCACTGCAGCCTCGACCCTCCTGGGCCCAAGCTATCCTCCTACCTCAGCCTCCTGAGTAGCTGGGACTACAGGTACACACGACCATGCCCAGTTAATTTTTTAAATTCTTTTTAGAGACGGGGTCCCACCATGCTGCCCAGGCTGGTCTCGAACTCCAGGGTTCAAGCAATCCTCCTGCCTCAGCTTCCCAAGGTGTAGGGATTACAGGCGTGAGCCACTGTGCAAGGCCTTGTATTTTTTGATAATATTGTAAATGGTGATTTTTTTTTCAATTTTGTTTCTGATTGTTGCTAATATATGGAAATACAGTTGATATCTGCAATTCATCTTATGTCCTGAAAACTTGCTAAATTTGCTTAATAATTTTTGTACATTCAAAATGATGTTCTACAGGTAGTCATATTGTCTATGTTGGAAGGAAACCTTTTCCTTGTTCAATGTGGGTCCTGTGTTTGAGGACCTGCAAATTAACTGACAACAATAATTTAACAGGAGAAAAGACAAGGTTTAGAGTAACTCACTAAATAGAAATAAAGGTTTATAGATCCACTTAACAAAATGTGTTGGGAGATTTTGGAGTTTCAGTAGGAAGTTGTGGAAGGTTCTTTTGGGCTTTTGGATGCTTACAAGAATGGGCAATCTGTCTCTACAGTAGTGGAATTCGCAGGAAACTTCCTCAGAGGGAAGCCAATGGCACCTGTATTTTCTGGAGGCTCTGCTTTAGTGAAATAAGGGAAGTTCAAATAAAATTTCTTGCTGCATCTTTCTTAGGTCAAATATTTTCACAGTAAAATAATCTTTATACCAAAGTTTAGGGCCTGAATGTCCACACATTTCTCCATCTGAAACTTCCCTAGAAGTTTCATTAAAAAAAGGAAGCTAAGTTGATCGCTGTGGGGAGATGATTTGAGTTAGAAACTGTAAGATGAGAGATCTGTAAAAGGGGGAAAAACATAGATTAGAACAAGGAAACAAAATGAAAACAATGATTAATGTTCAGAGTAGACGATAAACCCAGTCTAGAGGGCAAGTCAGTTATGAAATTTTCTAGATGTTGGACTCCAGCCATCTTTAGTAAGGATGGTAGTGGTAGGTAGTGGCACCATCATGGTTATTTCCTGGAGCACAGTCTGGAAGATGCAGGTGTTCTGGGAAATATTTGAAAGACCCAAGTGTTGTGATAAATCTTTTGAAGTTTATATCTAGCCATCCAGCTTCAGCTTGCAAGGCTTTGAGAAGGAAGCGTTTTAGTTCTCAGTGACATCAAGTCAGTAGAGTGGGAGGAAAATTGGAAATACTAATTACTAACAAAATGTGTAAGACAGCAGGATCCAGGTGTTTTTTGTTTGTTTGTTTGTTTTTGTTTTTGTTTTTTTTTTGAGACAGAGTTTTGCTCTTGTTGCCCAGGTTGGAGTGCAGTGGCACAATCTCGGCTCACTGCAACCTCCGCCTCCCAGATTCAAGCAATTCTCCTGCCTCAGCCTCCCAAGTAGCTGGGATTATGGGCTAATTTTGTATTTGTAGTGGAGATAGGATTTCTCCACGTTGGTCAGGCTGCTCTCGAACTCCCGACCTCAGGTGATTCCCCCACCTCAGCCTCCCAAAGTGCTGGGATTATGGGCATGAGCCACCGCGCCTGGCTGGCAGGATCCATCCTTTAAAGAGCTAAAAAAGTAGTTCAAAGACAGTGAACAAGACTAGAGTCTGATAACTCACACAACTGGGTTATAGTTTGCCATTGAAACGTAAAATTTCTCTGTATAATTACTACCACTGAGATCAAAGATAAAGTAAGATTACTCTTGTTTACAAAATAAGTCTTATCTCATTAAATTTGGCCTGATCATTTACATAAGTCCAGCAAGAATGATAATTGACCACACGAGCCTTTTTAAGTTTGCTTTGCTGGAACTTTTATAAGGAATCTCAGATTAGACTTTTAAGACTATACCTACACTGCCGGGCACAGTGGCTCACGCCTGTAATCCCAGCACTTTGGGAGGCCGAGGTAGGTGGATCACAAGGTCAGGAGTTCAAGACCATCCTGCCTAACACGGTGAAACCCCGTCTCTACTAAAAATACAAAAAAATTAGCGGGGGCGTGGTGGCGGGCACCTGTAGTCCCAGCTACTTGGGAGGCTGAGGCAGGAGAAGGGCATGAGCCCGAGAGGCAGAGCTTGCAGTGAGCTGAAATCGTGCCACTGCACTCCAGCCTGGGCAACAGAGCAAGACTGAGACTCCATTCCCCACCCCACCCCAAAAAAAGACTACACCTACACTATCTGCAGTTTCAGATAGAGAAATGTGGGGATCCATTTGGATCCTAAAACTTTTGCTCTTCTTGAGGTTTCCAAAACATCTTAAGGCCCTAGGCCTGCCAGTAAGTGTACCCATCTTACTCACCTATAAGCCTGGAACCCTGTAAGTCAGGTAAGGCACCAGGTCAATTATTTCAAGAGAGCTTTGTAAGCATTGACTCCATCAAGTCAACCTTAGTTTATTAAAAATGTCTGTTCACATCTAATTCTATGCACATCAGTCTCAAATATGACATTCTATTCAAACTCACGGTAATATCAATTTTTCCAAAGAACGTCCTTTTTTAAGGAGAATAGATTCTTCTTGAATTTATGCAGACAACTATATTGCCATGAGAATAGGAATATTCAATAAGAATTGACAAATTTTAGAGGAAGCAGGAAGGGAGAAAAAGATAAATTTTCTATTTATGGAAGTTTATTAAATTGTTATCAGTTATGGATCGCTTAAGAGAAAAGAGAAATCAAAGGATGTATCACAACAGTTGGGGTTTTCAATTATTTCCCCAGAACACTTGCATCTTCCAGGCTCTGCTCCAGAAAATAACCATGACTCCAACGCTACTATTACCATCCTCACTAAAGACAGAACCCCACATCTAGAAAACCTCGTGACTGGCTTGCCCTCTGGACTTAGAAAGGATTTATATTCTGCTCCGAACATTAATCATTGTTTTTATTTTGTTTCCTTCTTCTAATCTATGTTTTTCCCTTATATCCAGGACATAGAACATTCAAGAACCAGCAATGTTTCAAACAAAGGCCATTTAAAAAATCATAAACATTCTTTATCAGTCACCTCAGTTCCATATGATCAATTCTGGTCTTGCTTGATCTTGGATTAGCAGTGTCATCCCATCAGCTTTTCAACTAGAGTTCTGGAAATCCTTCCTCAGTGCAGTGGTATGAGATTAAAGTTGTTTAAGCAAGTCATGAGAAGCGTATACCCCACAGTACTGTTACAGGCCTTTCCATGGGTCTTAGAGACACAGTCCTTTTTGTTGAAGATGAAGTATTCTGGCTAATAGCTGATTGCAAGAGCTTTCAGGAAAGTATCAGAGTAAAATTATAACTGTGAATGACAAAAACCCTAAAATGGCCATGGTAAAGGTCAGATGAAGGTTTATTTTAATTCAGTTAACAAGGAAAATCAGTTTTTTGTGGCATACATTTAAAATCATAACTGGAATTATGACTGATAATATTGTACCAGGACATATTATGGTTATCAAAGGCATTGACAAATTTCTAGGAACTTCATTCAGTTTCTGAAATAATAACATTTATCCATGCAAATACCACCTAAGGAAGGTTAAGTATCTTTTCTTGACAGTGAGTGCTTCCCATGCAATTTAACATATTGAATAAACCTAATTAGTTTAACATCTGTCTTTTTACAAACTGAGAGAACAAATATCTTGAGATTTTCTAGGGGCCCTTTGGAAAATCTCAAAGTCAGTTCAAAGTTAAAAACAATTTTCATTTAGAATTTCATTTGGGGAAGTTGTCAAAAAGCTTTGAACACTTGATTAAATAGGATCACAGGTCACTGTGAAACAACACTTAATTATCCATTTAATTAAAGTGACAATAAAAATAGCCTTAGGGGATTCTATGATTCTAAGAAAAATATAGCTTTTTTAAGGTGAGAAGATTTAGTTCTCTTAAATAATCAAAGACATGATAAAGCACCAGAAATTATTCTAATAAAACATAGTCACTGATTCCTAGGTGGTATTAATGAAAACAATATTCTGAAAGTTGTTGAAATTGTAAGGAAGACTTTTTTTTTTTTTTTTAATTTAAGACAGGAGTTTTATTATTACTCCGGTCTCCCCAGGGATCAGAGTTTTGAAGGATAACTTGGTGGACTGGGGGAAGCCAGTGAGTCAGGAGTGCTGATTGGTTGGGTTGGAAATGAAATCGTAGGGAGTCAAAGCAGTCTTCTTGTGCTGAGTCAGTTCCTGGGTGGGGGCCACAAGATCAGATGAGCCAGTTTATCTATCTGGGTGGTGCCAGCTGATCCATCAAGGGCAGGGTCTGCAAAATATCTCAAGTACTGATCTTAGGAACAGTTTAGGGAGGGTCAGAATCTTGTATCCTCCAACTATGTGACTCCTAAACCATAATTTCTAATCTTGTGGCTAATTTGTGAGTCTAGTCCCTAGGCAAGAAAGAGGTTTGTTTTGGGAAATGACTGCTATTCTCTTGGTTGTAAACTATAAACACTAACCTAAGTTCCTCTCAAAGTTAGTTCAGCCTATGCCCAGAATGAACCTGGAGGTTAGAAGCAAGATGGAGTTGGTTAGGTCAGATCTATTTCACTGTCCCAGTTACAATTTTGCAGTGGCGGTTTCAATCCCTCCCTCTGAGTTTATTTTATTTTATTATTTCAGCTCACCGCAACCTCCACCCCCTGGGTTCAAGCAATTCTCCTGCCTCAGCCTCCTGAGTAGCTGGGACGATAGGCATGCACCACCATGCCTGCCTAATTTGTTGTATTTTTAGTAAAGACAGGGTTTCACTATGTTGGCCAGGCTGGTCTCAAACTCCTGACCTCAAGTGATCCATCTACCTTGGCCTCCCAAAATGTTGGGATTATAACCATGAACCACCGCGCCCAGCCTTCCTTTGGATTTTGTAACACCTTAATCTTAAGGTGTTGGCTAATGAAGATTGGAAAAGGGCGAAGGCTGCTCTAACTTCTTCCTGCTGATTAGAGGCATAGTAGGGGTAGGTGTTGACCCCAGGGTGAGAGGAGTGGAACCGCTTTGCAACTGCGTGAGTGTATTCATGCAGGCCTGGCTGGGGTTCCAAGTCTTGCATGGCAAAGGCATTAGTATTAACATCTATAGTTTTAGTACGGCATTTAAGGGAACAGTGGACTACCAGGTAGATAATGAGTACTAGGGTGAGGAGTGCAATTCCCAGTTTCAAAAGTAAAGATTTGAAAGCATTAGTTTGGGGACTTATAGCCCACAAAGAATTTAGGATTTAGTCCAAACTGAAGAAAAAAATCAAGAACAGCTAACAACAGTGGACTGTAAGGTTTTTTTTGTTTTGTTTTGCTTCTTGGTTTTTTTTTTAGACAGTGTCACTCTGTTGCCAGGCTGAAGTGCAGTGGCGAGATCTGAGCTTACTGCAACCTCCGCCTTGCAGGTTCAAGCAATTCTGCCTCAGTCTCCTGAGTTGCTAGGAGTACAGTTGCGCACCACCACGCCCAGCTAATTTTTGTATTTTTAGTAGAGACAGGATCAATCTCTTGACCTCGTGATCCACCCACCTCAGCCTCCCAAAGTGCTGGGATTATAGGCGTGAGCCACCATGCCCAGCCTATAAGTCTTTTTTAAGTACAATTTTTCTCTTTCCAATCCTCATTTTTATTAAAAACAAATCATCATAGGACTGATTAGTTTGCAAAATAAACTTTTATTGTACTCGGCCTGGTTATTTGCATAAAGCACAGCAAAAATAATTATTTTTCATATAGGCTTTTAAAATTGGCTTGGATGGAACTCTGTCCTATAAGGAATCTCAGATAAGACTTTTTAAAAGCTGAGCCCTGCCATTGGTTTGTACCCTCAAATACCTATGAGTTAGGTAAATTCCTCTTCTCTTGATGTGCCAAGATAACTTTGGGCTCCTCGCCCTGTTAGAAAGTGACATTCTTTACTTATCACAGGCCAGAAACCTCGTACAGGAACTGTGCAAACAAGGTATGAGGCCAGATTTCCCAAGAGGCTTTTATTGGCTCTGTAAATCAACTTTGATTCCTTAAAGAAAGCATGCCATTCCAGTCAAAGCCTTGGTAAAATAACCAGTTTCTACAATTGTGTCCTGTTACAAAAGAAAACAGATTCTTATCGCACTTATACAAATGTCTATACTACCATAAATTGAGAATACTCACAAATAGTTCCCAAATTCTGAAGAAATCAGGTAGAGAGAAACAAATATGCTCCAAATTTTGATTACAGGAGTATATTTTACCAATTGTTAAAAGCTGTAAATAGCTCAAAAGAAAAGTTTTCTTAGTTCTGGAAAACAAAAAGGATCAGCAACATTTTAAGCAAAAAAGTAAAAAAAAAAAAAAACTACTTCAGTCTTCTGTTAGTTCAGTCTATTCAGTTAACTTCTGTTCTGCTTCATATTCATGAACATTTCAGCTCTCCATGAGAGCCCTAAAAGTTTTTTCCCCTTATACTGTCATAATCTCCAAAGTTATCAGAAACTTGCATTCAAGAGTACCTGTCAAAGTTTTATAGCTGATTATAAAACCACCTTCTAAAGTAGATCAAAATGAGACAATTGTCTGTGGATGACAAAAACATTTTAAGGCAGCCACAGTTAAAAACACAATTGGGCTGGGTGCAGTGGCTCATGCCTGTAATCCCAGCACTTTGGGAGGCCAAGGCTGGCAGGTCACGAGGTCAGGAGATCGAGACCATCCTGGCTAACCCAGTGAAAACCCATCTCTACTGAAAATACAAAAGAATTAGCTGGGCATGGTGGCAGGCGCCTGTATTCCCAGCTACTTGGGAGGCTAAGGAAGGAGAATGGCGTGAACTTGGGAGGCGGAGCTTCCAGTGAGCCAAGATCATACTACTGCACTCCAGCCTGGGCGACAAAGCAAGACTCTGTCTTGGCCAGGTGCGGTGGCTCACACCTATAATCCAGCACTTTGGGAGACTGAGGCGGGTAGATCACAAGATCAGGAGTTCGAGACCATCCTGGCTAACATGGTGAAACCCTGTCTCTACTAAAAATACAAAAAATGAGCTGGATGTGAGTAGCCTGTAGTCCCAGCTACTCAGGAGGTTGAGGCAGGAGAATGGCATGAACCTGGGAGGCGGAGCTTGCAGTGAGCCAAGATTGCACCACTGTACTCCAGCCTGAGCGACAAAGCAAGACTCTGTCTAGGGCGGGTGCGGTGGCTCACACCTGTAATCCCAGCACTTTGGAAGGCTGAGGCGGGTGGATCACAAGGTCAGGAGATCAAGACCATCCTGGCTAACACGGTGAAACCCCATCTTTACTAAAAATACATAAAATTAGCTGCACATGGTGGCAGGTTCCTGTAGTCCCAGCTACTCAGGTGGCTGAGGCAGGAGAATGGCATGAACCCGGGAGGAAGAACTTGCAGTGAGCCAAGATTGCACCACTGCACTTGAGCCTGGGCGACAGAGCGAGACTCCGTCTCAAAAATAAAATAAAACAATTATAATTATTACTGATAACATATACTGAGGCATATCAGAATTACAGGAATCTTATACAATTTTATAATACATACTAATAACATATTTATATGAATATAACCCAAAGAAAATTAAACACTATTTTATATTTGACAGTGTTTCCTGCATTATTTTAATACATTAAGCTGAATATGTCTTTTTGGACTTTAGGCAACTTAATTTTTTTTTTTAACTTAGAATCTGATCTTGGGGAGTTTGTCAAATATCAAAGGTTTAAAAACACTGGATATCACAAGATAGAATCCCAGGTCACCATAAGTTATTCATTAGCCAAAATGATAACTCTAAAAAACAAACAAACAAACAAAAAAACGTTACTCTGATAAGAGACTTAACTTTCCAAACCCAGACCCCATGAAGACAGCATGAGGCCCACTGAAGGAAGACTTTATTAAAGACTGTTGACATAGGGAAGAGAGATTGGGCTCAACTCTGAATTCGGCAAAGACAGCTGGGGATTTCCGGCTATTGAACACAGTGAGAGGTCAGTGGATGGAAAATTACAAAAGTATCAAGGGTAGGGAGATTCTTACTAGACCAACTGCTGTAGTCTGAATGTTGGTGTCCCCCACAAATTCACATGTTGAAACCTAACCCCTAATGCAATCGTGTTAAGAGGCAGGGCCTTAGTAGTAGTAAGAGGTGGGAAGTGATTAAGTAATGAGGGCTCTTTCCTAATGAATGTGATTTTTTTGCCCTTAAAAAGAAGTTGAAAGGAGCAGTCCTTGTCCCTTCTGCCATGGGAGGACACAGAGTTGACCCTTTTCCCATGTGAGGACACATAGAAGGCACCATCTATGAAGAACAGGCCTTCACCAGACACTGAATCTGCTGGTGCTTTGTTCTTGGACTTTCTAGCCTCTACAATTGTGAGAAATAATGTCTGTTGTTTATAAATTTCTCAATCTAACATATTTTGTTATAGCAGCCTGAATGGACTTAGATGGAAATTGAGAGCAAGAAGTGGGGTGCTGCTGAAAACAATATCTAAAAATGTAGAAGTGGCTTTGGAATTGTATAATTAGCGGAAGCAGGAAGAGCATTGAGGTGCATATTAGAAAAAGCCTGTATTGCTATTGATGGGCCATCTTAGAAGGCGATTCTCATAAGGCTGGGCGCGGTGGCTCACACCTGTAATCCCAGCACTTTGGGAGGCCAAGGTGGGTGGATCATGAGGTCAGGAGATCAAGACCATCCTGGCTAACATGGTGAAACCCCATCTCTACTAAAAATACAAAAAAATTAGCCAGACGTGGTGGTGGTGCCTGTAGTCCCAGCTACTCAGGAGACTGAGGCAGGAGAATGGCGTGAATCCAGGAGGCGGAGCTTGCAGTGAGCTGAGATCGCGCCACTGCACTCCAGCTTAGGTGACAGAGTGAGACTCCATCTCAAAAAAAAAAAAAAAAAAAAAGGCAATTCTCATAAGGGCTCAGAAGAGAACTGTAGAAAAAGCCTCAATCTTCTAAGACGTTACTTAAGTGGTTATGCTCAGAATGTTGGTAGAAATATGGTCAATAAAGGCAGTTCTGATGAGGTATCAGAAATGAGGGGCATGTCATTAGAAACAGGAGGAAAGGCCATCTTTGTTATAAAGTGGCAAAGAACTCGGCGGAATTGTGTTGGGTCCTAATGTTTTGTGAAAGCAGGAACTTAACAAGCAATGAAACAGGATATTTGGCAGAAGAAATCTTTAAGCAAAGTGCAGCATGGCTTCTCCTGATTGCTGATAGGAAACGGCCAGGAGGGAAACAGATAAAATACAAAATTTATAATCAATTCTTTATATCAATTATGAAGAAAAACCTCAGCCAGTTCACAATGGAGAAACATAGCAGACACCACCTTTCAAAAGCAACCAAACATCACCAGTAAAGGGACAGACAGACACCAGGTGCCTCATGATATGAAGCACTGAGAAGCACACATCACTTCTACTTCCAGGGGGTTCCTGCCAAGAATGCATAACCCAAATGGGATTCTGAGAAATCATCAACAAATCCAAACTGAGGGGCTTTCTACAAAATAACTGGCCTGCATCCTTCAAAAATGTCCAGCTCATGAAAGACAAAGAAATGAGAGAAACTGTGGCAGCTTAAAGGAAACTAAAGAGACATAGCAACTAAGTGCAATGTGTGATTCTGGACTGAATCATGAACCAGAACAAAAAAATTAAAACTATTTTCTTTTTGTTTTTAAATGGAGTCTTGCTGTGTCACCCAGGCTGGAGTGCAGTGGCGCTATCTCTGCTCACTGCAAGCTCTGTCTCCCAGGTTCACGCCATTCTCCTGCCTCAGCCTCCCGAGTAGCTGGGACTACAGGTGCCCGCCACCATGCCTGGCTAATTTTTTTGTATTTTTTAGTAGAGACGGGGTTTCACTGTGTTAGCCAGGATGGTCTTGATCTCCTGACCTCGTGATCCACCCGCCTCAGCCTCCCAAAGTGCTGGGATTACAGGCGTGAGCCACCACTCCCAGCCAAGAGTGTTTTCTAGGAGGAATAGTAATGAGACAATTAGCAAAATGTAAGAAAGGTCTGTATGTTCAATAGTAGTGTTGTATAAATGTCAGTTCTCTGATTTTGATCATTATAGTGTGGCTACTTAACCAGAATGCCTTATTTTAGGATAATACACACTGAAGTATTTAGGGGTAGGTGACATCATGCTTATAACTTCCTTCCAAATATTTTAAGGAAAAATATATGCACGCACACATACATTCAAGTATGCAAAATGATAATGAAAAAGCAATGTTAACATTTGGATCTGGGTGCATGGTTTATGGAAATTCATTTTTGTACTATTTTGTACATTTTGTACTATTCTTGTGCTTTTGCTGTAAGCCTGAAATTCTTTTAAATAAGAAGGAAATATAATTATGGCAGGAAAATAGCTGACTGGGCCATATTACTAGCCCTAATGGTCCTCACCTGTCAGGGTAGAAGGCAAATACTGGTGACTGTCGAGTCACAGCCTCACATGCCCAGCACCATTGTAACCAGCTAGACTATGCTTGCTCATGCACATGGCAACAGAAAATAAGGAGTCCAAGAACATGCAAGCCAGAAATCAAACTTAACCATTGAATATAGTTGGCTTAGTCGGATCAGGGCTACTATAACAAAATATCACAAAATGGGTGGCTTGGCCAGGCACGGTGGCTCACACTTACAATCCCAGCACTTTTGGAGGCCAAGGCAGGCAGATCACCAGGTCAAGAGATTGAGACCATTCTGGCCAAAATGGTGAAACCCCATCTCTACTAAAAATAGAAAAATGGTGAGCTACTTGAGAGGCTGAGGAAGAAGAATCGCCTGAACCTGGGAGGCGGAGGTTGCAGTGAGCTGAGATCGCGCCATTGCACTCCAGCCTGGCGACAAAGTGAGACTCTGTCTCGGAAAAAAAAAAAAAAAGTGTGGCTTATAGACAAGAGAAATGTATTGCTCACAGTCTGGAGGCTGGACGTCCAAGATCAATGTGCTGGTTGATTTGGTGTCTGGTAAAGGTTGCTCTTGACTTCAGAGATGCACCTCCTTGATGTGTCTTCATGTGGTGGAAGCGGCTTGCTAGCTCCCTGGGGCCTCTTTTATAAGGGCACTAATACCACTCATGAGGGTTCATAACCTAATCACCTTCCTAAAGCCCCACCTCCTAGTGCCATCACTTTGAGAGTTAGGATTTCAATGTATGATTTTGGGGGCAGGCACAAACATTCAAATCATAGCAACATCTCACCCTATCAATAGAAAGGCAGTTCTTGATATCCCATTTAAAAATCATCTCTGTTAAGGATAGGAAGAATTTAGTATAGAAATTCTGATGTCTAGGAAAACACTGTTATCAAATACTATATTAAAAGAAAGGTATTTACTCCGTCCAGAATATAGTCTCAAGTGTAAAGGTTCTTTGATTTAGTGCTGTTTCAAGGGCAGTTTTAGAGCAGTTGCAAAAAGCTTTGTTAAAAAAATAAAATTTTTAAGCCTTGACTAAGCAATAGCATATTGAAAAAGACCTGTGCCTGACACAAGAAAATACTAAATTAGAGGGTGCTATCATCCAATCCAATCTATTTGTTTCACAGATTCAAGAAATCAGGCTAGCAACTCAGAAGGAGAGCCACTTAAATTAGTATCCATTCTAGAACTTGGGCCTCTAGCCATCTGTTTGTTTTTCATTTGCTAGTCCTTCCATAGATATTTATCGAGCATCTTCTATGTCCCAGGAGCAGTGTTAGGCTCCAGAGGGTAATGAACCTCTTCTCACTTCACTCACTCCCTCTTCATAGGACAAGGACTACCCATCACCAAAGCCTAGGGGCTAAAAATCTCATTATTAAGAACAAAGTGAATTAAAATTAATGAGCTCAAGATCTGATGTTTACACTAATCTGCTCTAGTATTTTTTCTTTATTTTATTTATTTATTTTTTTGAGACGGAGTCTCGCTCTGTCGCCCGGGCTGGAGTGCTGTGGCCGGATCTCAGCTCACTGCAAGCTCCGCCTCCCGGGTTCCCGCCATTCTCCTGCCTCAGCCTCCCGAGTAGCTGGGACTACAAGCGCCGCCACCACGCCTGGCTAGTTTTTTGTATTTTTTAGTAGAGACGGGGTTTCACCGTGTTAGCCAGGATGGTCTCGATTTCATGACCTCGTGATCCACCCGTCTTGGCCTCCCAAAGTGCTGGGATTACAGGCTTGAGCCACCGCGCCCGGCCTGCTCTAGTATTTTTTTGTCATACCGTTTCTATTCAAGATTTTTAATCAGATAATCCCATCTAAAAAAGGGATCTCATAAAGCCTAAAACAGGGCATCTCTGTTTCTTCATTTTTATTCTTCACAGAAGGATAAAAGATGAAAAGCTATTATTTCTCTACCAATACTCACCTGCATAAAAGGGATCTGTACTGGAAAGCCCCTTTAAACATACCCAGGGCAAAGGGAAGGCTGAAAATACTGACTTTTGTGAAGCCCACAGTTCGGCTCAGCAGGTGGGGGGCTTTTCAGAGATTTCTTCCTAACAGCCTGACAACACTTGGACAGGAATCAGGACGCAAAGCAAACGTCTCTGAGAAGTCCCGGCAAACAAGTCAGATGAAAGGGCCGCACTTCAGAAGGAAAATCCTGGCGCCCTGGAGTCTGAAGTTACCGGAGAATCTTCCCTTCTCCCAGCACAGTGTAAACATTTAGGGCAGCTGTGGATCTGGGTTTCCTAGGAGTTCATGAATTTCAAAGGTGAAGCGCAGATCATTCAGGTACATTTTCCTTTATGGTGTTTCTATAAAACCAAAAAAAGTAAAAAGTTGCTGGAGAAACTTGACTAGCATTCGTTAAATCTAACAGGAAACTATTTTTCGAGTGAAAATACAGTTCTATTGATGTTAGAAGCTAATGTGACTTTTTTCTTGAATAATAATTGCCAAATACCCTTCTCTTAAATGGAAAAAATGTTTAAAAGGCTTTGTATGTTCTACAATGAGATTATTTGACAGGATAGAATAATTAGTATGCTTGCACTCACAAACATGAAATATTTCTAAAAATCATGAGTACCTGAACTGAGATAAGGGAATGACTGGAAGAGGATAGGAAAGCAGACGGAATGAAAAACCAAAGAACCCAAATTATTTGCAAGAAAAATAATGATTTATCTTAGTTTTATGCCTTGGCAATGTTTTTGAGCAATAAAAACGCAGCTCTGTGGCTGACTGAAGAAGCCGAGATGGTAGAGTTCTTAGTTCTTAGCGGAATGAACTCAAATATGGCCCAGGCAGCAAACAATGAGAACAGATCTCAGCTGAGTGTGGAGCTGAGCCCTGCAGGGCCCTGCTGGGCCCCATGTTAACCCCTCAGTCGCTGGATGCCTGGGAAGCCAGGTGGAAACCAGGAGAAAGAGATGGCTGGGGAGGCAAATCCTAGGGTGGTTCAAGACAGCAGCATCTTCAAGTGACCCAGGAATATTCCAGTATTTTAGCAATGAGCATAGCTGTGCCAATGTGTCCCAGCTTGAATATGGGCCCTGAACATTGAATTTTTTAAGACATCTGAGATCATACCACCTATAATTTGGTGCCCTACTTTTTTTTCCCCCAGTTTAACAGTATACTGTGAGCCTTTTCCCACAATGGGCACTGTCTGGGTTTATGGCTTTGCTTCCAAAAAGAATTGGAGGCAATTATCTTACATGAGAATAAGAGTGTTGAAGAACAATTACTTTTGTCCACAGAAAATTCTTCTGAACAACGTGGTTCATGATGGTGAGCCACAGTTCCCGGCCTATTCATTCTATTTTTTTAAAGCATTCTCGGGCCTGGTGCGGTGGCTCACGCCTGTAATCCCAGCACTTTGGGAGGCCGAGGTGGGCGGATTATGAGGTCAGGAGATCAAGACCATCCTGGCTAACACGGTGAAACCCCGTGTCTACTAAAAAACACACAAAAAAATTAGCCGGGTGTGGTGGCGGGTGCCTGTAGTCCCAGCTACTCGGGAGGCTGAGGCAGGAGAATGGCGGGAACCCAGGAGGCAGAGCTTGCAGTGAGCCGAGATTGCACCACTGCACTCCAGCCTGGGCGACAGAGTGAGACTCCGTTTCAAAAAAAAAAAAAAACTAAGGCCCCACACATTCTGACTCTACCCTATCTCTCTCTCCCTCCTTCAGAATTCCCTCCTCCAAGCTCCCCTGCAAATTTTGATCTTGTCTTTATCACCCTTCTCTCTCATCTGCCAGATCTGTTTTCTCTTCCCTAAAGTAACTGTTATCCCTCTTTGTGTAAATCCCCCAGGCTCTCTTTTCTTAGCCAATCTCCCTAGAACTGGGCTAGAAAAGACAGAATCTTCTTAGAAGAAAAGAAGAGAGATTGGTTGTAAACATTTGCAAGTTATTGTTTTGTGTCAGCTATTTGTTTGTGTTTTGAGACAGCATCTCACTCTGTCCCCAGGCTAGATGCAGTGACGTGATCTTGGCTCGCTGCATCCTCGACCTCCTGGGCTCAAGTGATCCTCCTACCTCAGCCCTCAAGTAGCTGGAGGACAGGCGTGCTCCACCACACCTGGCTAACTTTTTTTTTTTTTTTTTTGTATTTTTTGTAGAGATGGGGTTCTGCCATGTTGCTGAGGCTGGTCTCAAACTCCTGAGCTCAAGCTCAGCCTCCCAAAGTGCTAGGATTACAGGCATGTGCCACTGTATCCAGCCTGTGTGTTTTGTTTTGTTTTGTTGAGACTGAGTCTCGCTCTGTCACCCAGACTGGAGTGCAGTGGCACGATCTTGGCTCACTGCAACCTCCACTTGCTGGGTTCTCGCCATTCTCCTGCCTCAGCCTCCTGAGTAGCTGGGACTACAGGTGCCCACCACCACGCCCAGCTAATTTTTTTGTATTTTTGGTAGAGGCGAGGTATCACCATGTTAGCCAGGATTGTCCCGATCTCCTCACCTTGTGATCCATCCACCTCGGCCTCCCAGAGTGCTGGGATTACAGGAGTGAGCCACCGTGTCCATGTCCAGCCTTTTTTTTTTTTTTTTTCATTATTATTATTTTTTGAGACAGCGTTTTGCTCAGTCACCCAGGCTGGAGTGCAGTGGCACAATCTCAATCTCGGCTCACTGCAACCTCTGCCTCCTGGGCTCAAGCCATTCTCCTGCCTCAGCCTCCCAAGTAACTAGGATTATAGATGCCTGCCACCACACCCAGCTAATTTTTGTATTTTAATAGAGACAGGATTTCACCATGTTGTCCAGGATGGTCTCGATCTGTTGACCTCATGATCCGCCTGCCTCTGCCTCCTAAAGTGCTGGAGTTACAGGTGTGAGCCACTGCACCTGGCCAAAACTCCTGCTTTCAATCGTTTTGAATATATACCCAGAAATGGTATATGGTAATTTGTCATTTAATAGTTTAAAAATATTTCTTAAGAGGAGATGTTCTCCACATGTCTCAATAGCCAATGAGGAAAGGATCCTCTGGATAAAACAGAACGCTGGACGTTATTATTATATGTGAAAACAAATACCGTTATTGTATTTTGATAGTCTTGTTGACCTCTTTACTCTTGGTCTCTTTACTCCTTAACCATTCGGTAGTAAAAAGGAGATATAATAAGTCAGCCAGGTAAGAATAACATAAATAATGAGACCTCAGAGAGCAGCATTGAATCTCACAGCTCTGAAGTACCGAAAATGGCCAAACAAAAAATGGGTAGAAAATGGAAAGATTTGAAAGAAAAACAGTCGAGAGAGAATAAAAACACTGCCTTGAAATTGTGGAGGAAAGCAGTATTTACGATCCCATTGAAAAATTTTAGGTGATTTTTAAAATATAAAATCTGAATCAAAAAGTACTATAAAAGTGCTTTTGAACAGTGCCCTAGATAGAGCTCTTCCCTGAAACCATTGCTGGAGTGCCTGGGCGATGAAAGGCCATCTTCATTTTCTCTTTTGGGGCAGGAACAGTTCGGCTATGTTTCTAAATTTGTGTTTTTTTTCTTTTAATTTCAATTTTATTCGGTGGTGTGTTTCATTTATATTTTCCAGAAGAGAAATTGCCTGGATAACTCATAGACTAATATCAACTCCCTTTAAATTCTTTTTTTCTTTTTCTTTTTTTTTTTTTTTTTTTGAGACGGAGTCTCACTCTGTTGCCTAGGCTGGAGTGCAGTGGCGCAATCTCGGCTCACTGCAACTCCGCCTTCTGGGTTCAAGTGATTCTCCTGCCCCAGCCTCCCGAGTAGCTGGGACTACAGGCGACCGCCACCACGTCTGGCTAATTTTTGTTTTTTTTGTTAGTAGAGACGGGGTTTCACTGTGTTGGCCAGGCTGGTTTCAAACTCATGACCTTGTGATCCATCTGCCTCAGCCTCCCAAAGTGCTGAGAATACAGGCGTGAGACACCATGCCCAGCCAACCCCCTTTAAATTCTAATCAAAGGATCAGGGCAACAAAAATTTTATGGATTTTAATAAACCGTAATCAAAACATTTACTAGTTATAATTTTTTTTTTTTTTTTTTGAGATGGAGTTTCACTCTTGTTGCCAGGCTAGAGTGCAATGGCGCAATCTCAGCTCACCACAACTTCCACCTCTCGGGTTCAAGCAATTCTCCTCCCTCAGCCTCCTGAGTAGCTGGGATTATAGGCATGTGCCTCTATGCTCAGCTAATTTTGTATTTTTAGTAGAAATGGGGTTTCTCCATGTTGGTCAGGTTGGTCTCGAACTCCTGAGACATCAGGTGATCCTCCCACCTCGGCCTCCCAAAGTGCTGAAATTACAGGTGTGAGCCACAGCACCTGGCCTCTGGTTATAAAATTAATGAGGAAATTACCAGAATGGAGACTGAAAGTTCAAGCTAATCAGGTCCTGAGACTATTAGAGATGCCCGTCCACTCCACAGGATTGTCCAGGACTCTGCCATTTGAAGCCACCTCGAGTGGAGGATTAGACTGAAGATAGAAAGTGCATGATTTGAGTACTGATCAAAGGGATTTTATTAGAACTTTTGACATCCCATTAGTCGTGTTGAATTGAAAATTGTCCGGGAGTGAAAGCTGAGGTTCCTGTAATTTGAGATCAGTCAGTGGTGTGGGATCCTAGAGCTACTTATGATGCAACCCTTCTCTCAGCCTGCAAAGCTACACTACTCTGAGTAGGTAGAGGTGTACTGGTGATAGGGTCAGCCGGACTCAGCAGAATGGCTGATGTGGGAGCGAGGGTTATGCTCAGTAAGGGAGCGAGTTGAGTTTTTAGTATCCAACTTGCTGCCCACAAATTGTCTCCCCAGATAGTTTTTGGTGTTAACGTATATTGAAGGATGGTCGCCACTGAATATGTCACATGCTAGTCTTGTGGTACAAAAAGAGAAATATATACTCCAAGGTCATAAACTAAATGAAAATACGAATGGGCAGTTGTTAGGGACTGATTTGTGTCTCCTTCCAAATCTTGTATGTTGAAGACCTAACCCCAGTGTGACTGCTTGGAAATGGGGCCTTTCAGGAGGTAGTTAAGGTTTAATGAGGTCATAAGGGTGGGCTCCAATCTAATGTGTCTAATATTATTATGATTATGATTATTATGAGTTTGAGACAGTCTCGCTCTGTCGCCAAGCTGGAGCACAGTGGCGCGATCTCGGCTCACTGCAGCCTCCACCTCCCGGGTTCAAGCAATTCTCCTGCCTCAGCCTCCCGAGTAGCTGGGATTACAGGCACGCACCACCACACCTGGCTGATTTTTGTATTTTTAGTAGAGACAGGGTTTCACCATGTTGTCCAGATGGTCTCTATCTCTTGACCTCATGATCTGCCTGCCTTGGCCTCCCAAAGTGCTGGGATTACAGGTGTGAGCCACCACACCTGGCCCAATTTGTCTAATATTCTTATAAGAAGAGGAAGAGATGGCCCGGCACGGTGGTTCATGCCCTGTAATCCCAGCACTTTGGGAGGCTGAGGTAGGTGGATCACAAGGTCAAGAGATCAAGACCATCCTGGCCAACATGGTGAAACCCCGTCTCTACTAAAAAATACAAAAATTAGCTGGACGTGGTGGTCCATGCCTGTAGTCCCAGCTACTTGGGAGGCTGAGGCACGAGAATCACTTGAAGCTGGGAGGCAGAGGTTGCAGTGAGCTGAGATCGTGCCACTGTACTCCAGCCTGGTGACAGAGCGAGACCGCATCTCAAAAAAAAGAAAAAAAAAAGAGAGGAAGTGACACCAGAGATTTCTCTCTCCTAAAATCACACACACAAAAAGGCCATGTGTATTCACAGCAAGAAGGTGGCTGTCTACAGGCCAGGAAGAGGGACCTCATCAGGAACTGAATCCACGAGCACCTTGATCCTGGACTTCCTAGCCTCTATAACTATAAGAAAATAAATTTTTGTTTTTTAAGCCACCTAGCCTATGTTATTTTGTTATGGCAGCCTAGGCAGACCAACATAGCAGGTGACCCGATCAATACCACTTCCTTTTACAACATTTGCAAAATATTGAAAGCAGGTGATTTTTTTTTTTTTTTTGAGATGGAGTCTTGTTCTTGTTTCCCAGGCTGGAGTACAGTAGCACAGTCTCAGCTCACTGCAACCTCTGCCTCCTGGGTTCAAGCGATTCTCCTGCCTCAGTGTCCAGAGTATCTGGGATTACAGGCATACGCCACCACGCCCGGCTAATTTTTATATTTTTAGTAGAGACGGGGTTTCACCATGTTGGCCAGGCTGGTCTCGAACTCCTGACCTTGTGATCCGCCTGCCTCAACCTCCCAAAGTGCTGGGATTATAGGCATGAGCCACTACTGCGGGCCAAAAGCAGGTGATTCTTTAAATACTTGGGACCCATTCAACAAAAAGTACTGTAATTTTTTTGGTAAGAATCCACCAGCACTGCTACCATTGCCCTTGGTAATGATGCATTTACATTTACAACATCATCATGATGTGGAAATAAATGATTTAAAACATCTTGTTGATGGTATGTTCACTTTTTTACCTTCACATGGAAATGTGTAGAAAAGGGTCCAGATCAGCTCTCACTTCTGGGGAGAGAAATGACTTTGTAGTGGAGAGTCAAGGTCGATGTTCGCTTTTAATCCCATGTGTTTAAGATTATTTTTACAACAAGCATATATTCACATATTACTCTTGAACTTTAAAAAACAATAAAAGTACTGAGAGGAAAATAGATCACATTGGCAGCTTCATTGGAAAAGAACAATAATGTATGTGAAAAAAATATTTTGGAGGCTGTAAAAGTAAGCCTGGGCTGGGTACAGTGGCTCACCCTTGTAATCCCAGCACTTTGGGAGCCTGAGGTGGGCAGATCATCTGAGGTCAGGAGTCTGAGGCCAGCCTGGGCAACATGGCGAAACCCTGTCTCTACTAGAAGTACAAAAATTAGCCAAGTGTGGTGGTGCACACCTGTAATCCCAGTTACCTGGGAGGCTGAGGTAGGAGAATTGCTTGAATCTGGGAGGTGGAGGTTGCAGTGAGTCAAGATTGTGCCACTGCACTCCAGCCTGGGCGACAGAGTGAGACTCTGTCTCAAAGTAAACCTGACCAAGAAAGATGGTGATTGTCCCCCTCCAACCCCCAATCTATTCTTATTGCTGTAGCCAGAGTGGTCTTATACAAACACGAATGAGATCACATCACTCCTCTGCTTAGCGTCCCTCAATGACTTTTCTATCCTCAGAGAATGTGCAGATCCTCACTGCAGCCCGTGAGGCCCTGCATGACTTTTTCCTCATGGAGTCTCCAGCCTTCCCTCTTGGCTCTTCCTCATGTCATTATGTTTGCCTCTCTTGCTCACTCCTGGGTACCCAAGCCTAGTAAGTGCTTGTGAATAACAGAAGTTCAGTAAATTTTGTTGAATTACTAAAAGATGAGAAAAGAAAAGGCAAAGCAGCTTAGAACAAAGCTCTGAAGGGTTCCAACCTTTATGAGCGAGGCAGACAGAGGAGGTATAATAGGCAAGGGATTCTAAGAGGGAGTAACCAAGAAGGTAGGAAACAAACCAGAAGGGTGGTGATGAGGAAGGCAAGAGAAGGATCTGTTTCACAGAGAGGGAGGGGATCACAATTTCATATGTGGAAGGGTCAATGAAGAGAAGGATGAAAAGTGTTCATCATTTAGCTTTCACGCAGAGGGGAACAACGTAGACTAGGGCCTTTCAGAGAGTGAAGGGTAGAAGGAGGGGGAAGATCAGGAAAAACAAGTAATGGGTACTACGCTTAATACCTGGTTGATGAAATCATCTGTACAACAAAACCCCATGACACAAGCTTACCTATGTAGCAAACCTGCACTTGTACCCCTGAACTTAAAAGCTAAAAAAAGAAAGTGTTCATCTTAAATTTAGTGACAAGGAGACCATGAGGGGCTTTATTAAAAGCAGTTTCAAGGGAGTGAAAAGTGTAGGCAGCAAATTTCAGGATGAGAACCTTAAGTTTTGGCAGTATGGTGAGAATGACTCTCCTTTACATGGGGATCAATCTTCAGACCTTAGCCCTACCCTTTACTAAGCATGAGCTTCAGCAACATACTTAATCTTTGTATTCTTCATCTGTAACATGAGAATAATAATGATACCCACATGCTGGACTAACGGGAGAATTGGAAATAATGAGCCCCACAGATGTAGCTCAAAGATTCTCAATAAATGGTAATGGTGGTTACAACTTAGTTAAGCTTGTGCATTTAAATTTACTATTCTGGGCCAGGCGCAGTAGCTTACCCCTGTAATCCCAGCACTTCGGGAGGCCGAGACAGATGGATCACAGGTCAGGAGTTCGAGAGCAGCATGACCAACATGGTGAAACCCCATCTCTATTAAAAATACAAAAATTAGCCGAGGTGGTGGTGCACTATTGTCCCAGCTACTCGGGAGGCTGAGGTAGGAGAATCGCTTGAACCTGGGAGGTGGAGGTTGCAGTGAGCCGAGATCACACACCGCGTTTCAGCCTGGTGGTAGACTCCATCTCCAAAACAAACAAAATTTACTATTTTGTGAAAATAGACTTAACTAAATTGATAGATGCTAAGGCATTTTTTAAAAAGTGTATCAGCAGGCCGGGTGCAGTGGCTCACGCCTGTAATCCCAGCACTTTGGGAGGCTGAGGTGGGCAGATCATGAGGTCAGGAGATCGAGACCATCCTGGCTAATGTGGTGAAACCCCATCTCTACTAAAAATACAAAAAAATTAGCCAGACATGGTGGCGGGCACTTGTAGTCCCAGCTACTCGGGAGGCTGAGGCAGGAGAATGGCGTGAACCCGGGAGGTGGAGCTTGCAGTGAGCCGAGATCGCGCCACTGCACTCTAGCCTGGGTGACAGAGTGAGATTTTGTCTCAAAAAAATAAAAATAAAAAATAAAAAGTGTATCAGCTACTTTATGATTAAATCAAGTTACTGTCAACTCACTTACTTTTCAGTTAGGTAAAACTGATAGAAAACAACAAAGTGTGTGCATGTGTGTGCATGCGCTCATATGTGTGTTTTACAGGAAAAAGAAAAATTTTAACAGAATGTATGTGTATTTCACAAGGAATTTCTAGAATTGTGTCAGTAAATAAATACACAAATGAATCATTGGTGAAATTATAGTGCTGAAACACGATGGACAAAAAAAAAAAAAAAATTCTGATTGTGATTCTAGGCAAAAATGCTTGGACCAGATTAGCACATTGTCATAATTCTTTTCTTTACTTGGAGCTTTTAAGAAAGCCATTGGTGGGTAAACTTTTAAATTTCTTCCTCTATGACTTGGAGTAACTTTGATGTGCATCACATAATATTTGATGGAAACATCTATGTTAGGTTACCAACATGGCAAAATATTTTGTTTAATATCAAAATTCAGCAAGTATGGTCAGCTTATGTCGGAACATTTTTTTTTTTTTTTTTGAGACGAAGTCTCGCTCTGTCGCCCAGACTGGAGTGCAGTGGCACGATCTTGGCTCACTGCAAGCTCCGCCTCCTGGGTTCACACCATTCGCCTGCCTCAGTCTCCTGAGTAGCTGGGACTACAGGTGCCCACTGCCACGCCTGGCTAATTTTTTGTATTTTTAGTGGAGACGGGGTTTCACCATGTTAGCCAGGATGGTCTCGATCTCCTGACCTCGTGATCTGCCCACCTCAGCCTCCCAAAGTGCTGGGATTACAGGCGTAAGCCACTGTGCCCAGCCATGTTGGAACATTTTTATGTTTTATGAAAGTTTTCCTGGCCGGGCGTGGTGGCGCATGCCTGTAATCCCAGCACTTTGGGAGGCCGAGGCAGGTGGATCACCTGAGGTCAGGAGTTTGCAACCAGTCTGACTAACATGGTGAAACTCTGTCTCTACTAAATACAAAAAAAATGAACTGGGCATGGTTGCACATGCCTGTAATCAGAGCTACTTGGGAGGCTGAGACAGGAGAATCGCTTGTACTTGGGAGGTGGAGGTTGCAGTGAGCCGAGATTGTGCCATTGCACTCCAGCCTGGGCAACAAGAGCAAAACTCCGTCTCAAAAAAAAAAAAAAAGTTTTCCCTAAACTTTTACAGAGAATTAAATGTAAATAAAGGCTTGAACTATCAGGAAATGTATGGATAATTTCTTCTTCATTTTTGAAGAATAGTTTTACTAGGTATAAAATTTTGGTTGACAGTTTTTTTTTTTTTCTTTCAGGGCTTTGAATACATCTTCCCACTGCCTTCTGGCTTCCAAGGTTCCAGATGAGAAATCAGGTGTTGATCTCATTGAGGTTCATTGTATGTGATAAGTCACTTCTTGCTGTTTTCAAGATTCTGTCTTTATTTTGTCATTTGACAGTTTGGTTATGACGTGTTTAGGCATGGATGTCTTTGAGTTTATATGACTTGGAATTTGTTGAGCTTATTGGATATATATATATAAATGTCTTGGAATTTGTTGAGCTTATTGGATGTGGATATTAATGAGCTTACCAAATTTGGTAAGTTTCCAGCTATTATTGCTTCACATATTCTCTCTGTATTTTCTTTTCTCCTCTCCTCGCACTCCCCAGTGTTTGTGGTTGTTACTGCTTCTTGCAGTTGTTTGTTTAGTGACTTTTCTGAACTAAATCCATAAAGCTTGTATTTTTTTTCTTTTGCCACTGAAGTCACAACTATATTGCTTAGTGGTCAGCTGAGGATTAACCAGATATTTTCTTTTTTTTCTTTTCTTTTTTGAGATGGAGTCTCACTCTGTGGCACAGGCTGGAGTGCAGTGATGCAATCTCAGCTCACTGCAAACTCCACCTCCCAGGTTCAAGTAATTCTCCTGCCTCAGCCTCCTGAGTAGCTGGGATTACAGGCACAGGCCACCACACCTGGCTAATTTTTGTATTTTTAGTAGAGATGGGGTTTTGCCCCATTGGTCAGGCTGGTCTTGAACTCCTGACCTCAGGTGATCCACCCACCTCAGCCTCCCAAAGTGCTGGGATTACAGGCATGAGCCACCGCGCCCAGCCAGGACAGATTTTTTTCTTAAATACTCATAGTCTTTGTCAAGGGAATCCGATTGCATGTTGGGGGCATGCTTTCCACACTCAGCCAGGCAGCTTACAATTCTGCCTTAAGCCTTCATTCCCACATGACAAGGAAAGGATGTGCCACTCACCGTTTTGCTTTGTATCCTGGGTTTAAATACCTTTCCTTAGCACTATCCTCAGTCTGACAACTTTCAGATCATAATCCAGGTGGAAATATAGAGAGAAAGTAATTTTGGCTCAATGTGGCAAGTGAACAGAGCAATGTGGCACCCTGCTGGCATAAGACATGTCCATGAATATCACTTATCTGTCAGTATACTCTGGAAATAGGGAAATAACAGTGAAGAGATACTCTGAACAAATAGAATTCTAGATGAAACCCATTATACTGTTGCTGCTACATATTGCAGAAACAAGATAGAAAAAGAATTAAAGACTACAAAATTGTGGCTGAGAATCCAAAAGAATCAGAAAGCTGAATATCAAAATAAAGCCAGTATTTTCAACAGGTGGTATAAATTCACATATTATAACAGCTTAATATCCCATAAAGCAGTGGTTGGTAAGCAGCCTTTTTGGCACCAGGGACCGGTTTTGTGGAAAACAATGTTTCCATGGACAGGGGCTGGGGGGATAGTTTCAGGATGAAACAGTTCCACTTCAGATCATCAGGCATTAGCTAGATTCTCTCCCGCGCACGTGCAGTTCACAATAGGGTTCACACGCCTATGAGAATCTAATGCCGCTGATGATCTAATGGGAGGCAGAGCTCAGGCAGTAATCCTGGCTCACTTGTAGCTCACCTCCTGCTGTGCGGCCTGGTTCCTAACAGGCTACGAACTGGTACCAGTCTGTGGTTGGGGACCCCTGCCATATAGAACTGGTTATCTGTCACATTTACCAATTGCTCAGAAATGTCACTTGTTAACCTACCAGAAAATGTCTATCTTAAATAATTAATGTATTTTCTTCATAAAACCTGCCTAGTAAAGAATTTCCAAAAATTCATTCAGAGACATTTAATAAGGGCCAGACGTGGTGGCTCATATCTGTAACCCCAGAACTTTGGGAGGCCGAAGCGGGTGGATCACCTGAGTTCAGGAGTTCAAGACCAGTCTGGCCATCATGGTGAAAATCCATCTCTACTAAAAATACAAAAAATTAGCTGGGTGTGGTGGTGTGTGCCTATAATCCCAGCTGCTCAGGAAGCTGAAGCAGGAGAATGGCTTGAACCTAGGACGCGGAGGTTGCAGTGAACCGGGATCACGCCATTGCACTCCAGCTTGTGCAACAAGAGTGAAACTCCATCTCAAAAAAAGAGAGAGAGACAGGTAATAAGAAGACAATAAATCTAGTGATAGGGTTTGCATAGTATGTAATTTGTAAAATAATTTAATAAGGACAAGTGAATTATAGACTATGATTCACACTCTGTGATGATGACATTCTAGAACAGAAACAATACTTTCATCATTAAAACACTTCTATCTTTAGGCAGAATGTGTCTGATATTGCCAACATAATCCAAAATTTATAGAAGTGTTTGAAAAGTTATGAATGTTTACAGGCGGTACTAGAGATATGCAGCCACTACTTATAGAGAATTTTCAGGTTTTGACATTTTTGTGTTTGTTTATAAGACATGTATCACTAGCAGCCACAGAAATTTGACTATGTAATTGTCTTATTAATAAAAATGAAAGCAGGACTGAGAACCAATTGTTTAATCATGGGAAGTGTTGCCAAGACCCACACTAGAAGGAAAAAGGGAGCCTGCACTCTTGGTTTTCACAACTAGATGGTGCTGCTCTGCTTTCAAATGGGAAGGACTGCAAAGCCCTTAAAACATCAAGAGTTCTCCTGGAAACAGCCACGTAACTAGCACCTTTTACCTGTGAAGTCCTTGCTGGCCAACTATTGCTTGCCAGTAGTGTGCACGTTACAGTGTGGGTGATCATTGTGCAAAATCATCCCACAAACCTCTCCAATGTAGTTATTCTGTACATAGATGCTCCTCCCTGGATATCAGTGTTAGGACACGTACAAGAAATCATAAAATTAATCTACATGAAACAGGAAAACATTGAATCACACGTTATGACTTTAAAAATATTACACACATAATCTAGATTCAATTTAGGAGAGTTAGAAAATGCAGATCATCAAAATGACAGTAAAACTACTTATAGTCTTTCAACATAGCTTGGAAAGCAGCAAGACTGGCTAGCCTTGGTGATACTGAAAATCTAGAATACTGAAAGGGACATCAACACAGTATGTTTTTAACCCTATTACTCCTTCACATGGCAGCAGTACTGTGGCCTCTGTGGCAGGACTTCACATTGTGGCAGTACCGTGGCCTCTGCGGTAGTACTTCATATTGCAGCAGAACTGTGACTTCTCTGGCAATACTTCATATTGTGGCAGTATTTCATATTGCAGCAGCACTGTGGCCTCTGTGGCAGTACTTCATATTGCAGCAGTACAGTGATCTCTGTGGAAATACTTCATTTTGTGGCAGTATCATGGCCTCTGTAGCAGTACTTCATATTGTGGCAGTGCTGTGGCCTCTGTGGCAGTACTTCACATTGCAGCAGTACCATGGCCTCTGTGGCAGTACTTCATATTGCACTAGTACCGTGGCCTCTGTGGCAGCACTTCATATTGTGGCAGTACCGTGGCCTCTGTGGCAGTACTTCATATTGTGGCAGTACCGTGATCTCTGTGGCAGTACTTCATATTGTGGCAGTATCATGGCCTCTGCAGCAGTACTTCATGTTGTGGCAGTAATGTGGCCTCTGTGGCAGTACTTCACATTGCAGCAGTACCATGGCCTCTGTGGCAATACTTCATATTGCAGCAGTACAGTGGCCTCTGTGGAAATACTTCATATTGTGTCAGTACTTTATATTGCAGCAGTACCATAGTGTCTGTGGCAGTACTTCACATTGCAGCGGTACTGTGGCCTCTGTGGCAGTACTTCATATTGCAGCAGTACTGTGGCCTCTGTGGCAGTACTTCATATTGTGGAAGTACCGTGGTCTCTGTGGCAGTACTTCATATTGTGGCAGTACTGTGGCCTCTGTGGCAGTACTTCATATTGCGGCAGTACTGTGGCCTCTGTGGCAGTACTTCATATTGCGGCAGTACTGTGGCCTCTGTGGCAGTACTCCTCTTCCTAGTTTTTTCCCCTTCCTTCTGCCTTCAGTACTGGATTGCAGCATGCTACAATGGTCACATGTGGCAATACTTCACATTTTAACAGTACACGTGAAGTCTGTGGATAGTACTTCTACTATCGCTGCTGTCTTACCACCTCTGAGGGCCAGGTGGCAGTCATGGTGTGGCTGTCATTGTCTGAGCATGGGAGAGTATTGGCAACATTTGCTGGGAAAAAATCTGAGACTAAGCATTCCTTGTTTTTTCATTTTTTAAGTATTTATTTATTTGAAGACAGGGTCTCTGTCATCCTGGATGACACCCTGTCTTCAAATAAATAAATACTTAAAAAATTTAAAAAAAAACAGAGTGCTTGGTCTCAGCTTGGAGGTAGAGCCTGCCATCACAGCTCGCTGCAGCCTCAACCTCCTGGGCTCAAGCAATCCTCCCACCTCAGCGTCCTGAGTTGCTGGGACTATAGGCACACACCACCATGCCTAGCTGATTTTTTTTTTCTGTGTTTTGCAGAGATGGGTTTTGCCATGTTGCCCAGGCTTGTCTCAAATTCCTGGGCTCAAGCAATTCACCTGCCTCGGCCTCCCAAAGTGCTATGATTGCAGGCGTGAGTCACCGTGCCTGGACTCTCTCTGTTTTTCTAATTCCTAGAAAACAAATGGTTTTGAAAGAAGGTGGGAAAGGTGGAGAGGCAAGTGTATTTACCAACATTCCTGAGGCAGGACCAAAAGTAGACCAGCACTTCATAACTGCAAAACAGGTTTAAGAGCCCAGCAATAATAGCCTTTAGTTGGATTATGGATTCTCTTAAATGCATCATCACCAACACTTTAAATGATGCAAAGAATGACTTTTAATTTTTTTTAAAAAGTAGGCACTTATATCTCTGAGACAAAAAGTGGGCCAAGCACCGGCCATCCCTTCATCTGCATAGGACGCCAGTTCACCCTAGCCTTTAATTAGTCACATACCAAATTTTCATCCAGATAAAGGGTAACCAACAGGGACCTCAAAAGGAGCACTTAAAACCCAGAAAACTTTGTGATGGGGCCCTTGAGACGCTTGCTTGGGCCCATTCCAACCCTGCAGAGTGCTTTCTCGCTTTAATAAATCCCTGCTGGCCGGGCGCAGTGTCTCACCCCTGTAATTTCAGCACTTTGGGAGGCTGAGGCGGGCAGATCACGAGGTCGGGAGATCGAGACCAACCTGGCCAACATGGTGAAACCCCGTCTCTACTAAAAATACAAAAATTAACTGGGTGTGGTGGCGCGCCTGTAGTCCCAGCTACTCGGAAGGCTGAGGCAAAAGAATTGCTTGAGCCCAGGAGGTGGAGACTGCAGTGAGCTGAGATCATGACACTGCACTCCAGCCTGACGACAGAGTGAAACTCTGTCTCTAAATAAATAAATAAATAAATTCCTGCTTTTGCTGCTTCGTTTCTGTGTTTCATTCCTTTGTTGCTTTGTTTGTGCCGTTTTGTCCAATTCTTTGTTCAAAACGTCAAGGACCTATACAACTTACACTCAAGGCCTTCCCTCCAGTGACAATTAGACATTATAGTAAGTGGACATCATGCCAAGTCAGAATTTACGCTAAAAATTTGTGAACTTTACTCCATAACATATCCATAGTTTTATTATGTAGAAATCTTGTTTCTCTTCTCCAGATCCTCATGTCGTCTCTAAACACTCTCATCCTCAGTGATCTCATCTACTTCCACAGCCTCAGTTAGCATCACTAGCTGAAAATCTCTATACAGGACTTCTTACTGACATATCAACCTGCTTATGAAACCGGCCTAATAGTCCCATAGATATTTTTTTTTCTTCTCTTTTTTTTTTTTCCTTGAGACGGAGTCTTGCTCTGTCGCCAGACTGGAGTGCAGCGGTGCAATCTCAGCTCACTGCAACCTCCACCTCCCCTCCCGAGTTCAAGTTATTCTCCTGCCTCAGTCTCCTGAGTAGCTAGGACTACAGGTGCCTACTACACGCCCAGCTAATTTTTGTATTTTTAGTAGAGACGGGGTTTCACCATGTTGGCCAGGATGATCTCGATCTCTTGACCTTGTGATCTGCCTGCCTTGGCCTCCCAAAGTGTCGGAATTACAGGCATGAGTCACAGCGCCTGGCCCGATAATTTTTTGAATGAACATAGAAATTGACTTTTCTGGTCTTAGAGCTTGAACCTTACATTGGTTTTATCTGAGTTCCTTCCTCAGGAAATGACCTTCATAACTCTCAAAAAAGGATCGAAGAACTGAAACTCACCAGATCACAATATCCTGACAATGAGATGCTGGACCTCTCATTCATCATGATTGCTTCCTTGCCCTTCCTAGTTTCTGTTTTCTTACATATTGTTAGTTTTTTTTATTTTGAGATAGGATCTTGCTCTGTCAACCAGACTGGCGTGTGGTGGCGCCATCTCGGCTCACTGCAACCTCCTCTTCTCGGGTTAAAGTGATTTTTCTGTGCCTTCACCTCCTGAGTAGCTGGGGTTACAGGCGTGAGCCACTGTTCCTGGCCATAGCAGTACATCTTGATAGCTCTACCTTGTAAACGCATATTGGCTCTGAACACTCCTCAGCATCTCCACTGCCACAGCACCAGTCTCCACCAGCACTCCCTAACCCGCAGGCCCCAGCAGTGCCTGGGTGGCCTCCTTAGCTTGCTTCATACCCACAGAGCAGCCAAAAGGGATCTGGCCAAAGTCTAAAACAGATAATGTTTGCCTGGCTTGAATCCTTCGGTGGCTTCTCATTATTCTCAGAATAAAGTTAAAGGCCTCTCCGTGGGCTGTGAGGTGGGCCAGCACCCTCTCCAAAATCACCTCTGTGTTTCCCTTGTTTACCGTATTTTCTCGCCTCCTTTCCGCACCCTAAATGTACCATGCTCGGTTCTGCCTCAGGACCCTCAAACTTTCTGTTGTTCTCCTTGTCCTTTGGTTCAGACTCATTATTATTTTGGTCATTTCAGTTAGGTCACATTTTCATAAAGAGGTGATAACCCTTTTTTTAAAAGCCATTTTTCTACCGTATTACATTGTTTTTATCTTTTTCAGAGAATTTGTTGGTGCTTGAAATTTTTACCCATCTGTTTTTTTTTTTTTTTCCTAGCTCTCTGTTCATCTATCCATTGTGTGTTTATTTCCTGTTTTTTACCCAAATATATGCTCCTTAAGGGCACAGGGCACTCCTTTTCCTCACTCTATCTCTTTAATTTCTTTATTTTTCCTTTGAAACAGGGTCTGGAATGCATGCTTTCCCCTGCTGTGGGTGCCTGTAATCTCAGTTACTCGGGAGGCTGAAGCTGGAGAATTGCTTGAACCCAGGGGACAGAGGTTGCATTGAGCCAAGATCGTGACTGCACTCAAGCTTGGGCAACAGAGCGACACTCAAAAAAAAAAAAAAAAAAAAAAGAAAGAAAGAAAGAAGAAAAGAAAAAGAAAAGAAAAAGGCAGCATGGGCGTGGTGGCTCACGCCTGTAATCCCAGCACTTTGGGAGGCCAAGGCGGGCGAATCACGAGGTCAGGTATTCGAGACCAGCCTGGCCAACGTGGTGAAAGCCCGCCTCTGCTAAAAATACAAAAAATTAGCTGGGCATGGTGGCAGGTGCCTGTAATCCCAGCTACTCGGGAGGCTGAGGCAGGAGAATCGCTTGAACCTGGGAGGCGGATGTTGCAGTGAGCCAAGAGTGCGCCACTGCACTCCAGCCCAGGCAACAGTGTGAGACTCCGTCTAAAGAAAAGAAAAGAAAAGAAAAAAGCAAGCCACAGGCTGAGAGAGAATATTCACCATACCTATATTAGACAAAGGACTTGTATAATGTTTTTTTTGAGACAGGGTCTCTTTCGTTCTGTCACCCAGGCTGGACTGCAGTACTGTGATCATGGCTCACTGTAGCCTCAAACTCCTGGGCTCAAGAGATCCTCCTGCCTCAGCCTCTGGAGTAGCGGGGACTGTAGGTGCACACCATGGTGCTTGACTAATTTCTATTTTTATTTATATTTTTTATAGAGACAGGGTCTTACTGTGTTGCTCAGGCTGGTCTCAAATTTCTGGACTCAAGCAATCCTCCTGCCTCAGCCTCCCAAAGTGCTAGGATTACAGGTGTGAGTCACCATGCCCAGTCTAAAGATATTTAAATAACTTAAGTTATTTAACAAAAAGAACACAATAAGGAGAACTGGACAAAAGATTTGAATGGAAGATAAGTACCTGGCCAGTGAAAATGCTTAGCATCATTAGTCATCAGGGAAAAATGCAAACTAGAACCGCAATGGTATACTACTTCACACTTGCTGTAGTGGCTGAAATGGGAAACTAAATACAGAATGCTGATGAGGATGCAGAGCAATTAGAACTCTTGCCCACTTCTGGTAGGAGTGTAAAGTGGCACAACTACTTTGGAAAACAGTTTACTATAAAGTTAAACATTCACATGCCATCAACTCAGAAAGTTCACTCCTGGCTATTTATCCCAGGTATGTCAAAACCTGTGTTCACACAAAGACTTGTTCGTGAATGTTCATTGTATGTTAATTCATAAGAGTCCCAAACTACAAACAACCTAAATGTCCATCAACAGATGAGTGTGGTATAAATAAACCATAGTTATCCGTACAATGGAATATTATTCAGCAATGTAAGGAAATGAACTACTGATGGCTGGGCGGGGTGGCTCACGCCCATAATCCCAGAACTTTGGGAGGCTGAGGTGGGTGGATCATGAGGTCAAGAGATCAAGACCATCCTGGCCAACATGGTGAAACCCCGTCTCTACTAAAAATACAAAAATTAGCTGGGTGTGGTGGCACGTGCCTGTAGTCCCAGCTACTCAGGAGGCTGAGGCAGGAGAATTGCTTGAACCCAGAAGGCAGAGGTTGCAGTGAGCCAAGGTTGTGCCATTGCACTCCAGCCTGGTGACAGCGAGACTCCATCTCACCAAAAAAAAAGAGCTACTAATACTTGCAACAACATGGATGAACCTTGAAAACATTATATTGAGCTTAAGAAAGCAGATACAAATATGATCATGCGTGTGGTTTTGTTTATAGAAAAGGAAAGGTAAAAAACAATTTGTAACTACAGCAAGCATATCAGTGGCTGACTGGGGCTGGGGAAGGAGGGAACTTCATGGGTTGATAAAAATATTCTATGTCATAATTGTGTTGATGGTTGCACGGGTGCATACATTTGTCAAAACACAAGAAACTGGACACTTAAAATGCATGCTTTTTGTGTATAATTATACCTCGATAGAGATGATTTACAAATAAAAAATAGGGAATATTCATCCAGAATTGTCATGAGAACATCGGTAAGAGTCTGGCTTTTTAAAATGTGTGATGAACGCAGCCGAATGTGAAGCTAACTGAGCCAATGCTTTCTCTCCTTTCAGAGAGAGCAGTCACATTAATTGACTTTCACTTTGATGAGGTGTAAGGAGGTGGCCTTGGGTTCTGGAAGATGAACGTTCGCTGGGCAAAGAGCCAACGTTGTTCATTATTCGTGGTGAGGGTTCCAGGGAGTCAGCTTGGCTTTTGGAGCCCAAGAAAGAGACGGGATATTGATACTGGGGGGCTCACTGAAGTCTCACTGCAAAGGTCCCGTTTCTCACTCACTATTTTCCCTGCTGATAGAATCAAATCACAGGTTGTTACGCGGGAAGAAACCTTGGAAACTATCGAGTTCAACCTTCAGTTGACTCACCATGGACATTATCTCCGATTTGTTTTCTCATTTGCCACTCCCTGGGATCTAAAGAACTCTTGCTCCTTTTTTTTTTTTTTCCCCCACATTTTCCAGGAGTCTGGCAAGTGCTTATTTATTGGTGTTTCCCTTTCCTTTTCTTTTCTTTTTTTTTCTTTTTGTGATGGAGTTTTGCTCTTCTTGCCCAGGCTGGAGTACAATGGCACAGTCTCGGCTCACTGCAACCTCTGCCTCCTGGGTTCAAGCAATTCTCCTGTCTCAACCTCCCAAGTAGCTGGGATTACAGGCGCATGCCACCACACCCAGCTAATTTTTGTATTTTTAGTAGAGACAGGGTTTCACCATGTTGGCCAGGCTGGTCTCGAACTCCTGACCTCAGGTGATCTGCCCACCTTGGCCTCCCAAAGTGCTGGGATTACAGGCGTGAGCCACCGCACCCGGCTGGTGTTTCCCTTTTCTGAATGCATGCGTTCCCCGACTGCTTTGACTTTTGTATCTACATTTCACCTACCCAAAGTCGAAGGTTAAAATTCATTATGCAAAGTCAAGGGAAACTATATTGAAGATACTGATGTAAATCAGGCTTGTTTATTGCCATTTACATAAACACATATATTAGGCGATGTGTAAAGTGTCAGTCTCTCTGCAGTGGCCTTGTTGATATTCCCGGACTGATTTACTTCCCAGAAGTTTCTTTTAGCTTAATGACTTGGAGAATGGCAAACACGTGACGCCTCCGTTCATGGCGGGAAACTGAGTGCAGGTGGGCGGCGGGTGGAGGACCAGAGCCACTCCATCACATTCTTCTCTGCTGTTTACTAGAAGCGGCATCGTGTTGGTCTTGGCCAAGTTACTCAACTTTTCTATGTCTCCAGATCTTTCAAATGGGAGTAACATTATTCATCTTGAAGGACTATTTTTTCTTTTTGGAGAAACAGAGAACATAGAAACAGTTTGGCTCACAGAACACACTTAACAAATATTGGTATCTTCATTTCTCCTGCATCTTTCTGGGGATCACTTGTTTTCCCCAGACAGCCAGACTCTGGTATAAGAGTTGCTCAGGCTGGGCGCAGTGGCTCACACCTGTAATCCCAGCACTTTGGGAGGCCAAGGCAGGCAGATCACGAGATCAGGAGTTCGAGACCAGCCTGGCCAACATGGTGAAACCCTGTCTCTACTAAAAATACAAAAATTAGCCAGACGTGGTGTTGCATGCCTGTAATCCCAGCTACTTGGGAGGCTGAAGCAGGAGAATCACTCGAACCTGGGAGGGGGAGATTGCAGTGACCCAAGATTGTGCCATTGCACTCCAGCCTGGGCACTGAAGTGAGACTCTGTCTCAAAAAACAACAACCACACACAAAGAAAAGAGTTGCACAAAGCAGAAGAGTCTTGGGTGTGCCAACACATGGCTGATGTGTTTATTTGTGAAGTCTCTAGTTTAGCTTGACTGAGCCTTGGCCATGCCATTGGCTACTAACTAGTAACCTTTTTCCAGTCTCTATATCAGAAGTTGGCAGGTAAAGAAGACACATTGCAAAGTATCTTTCTGTCTTTACTCAAAGTCGTGGACAGAGGAGAATTCCATTTTTTCCTCTTGGACTCAACAGAGTGGGTCCACTTAGTTTATACCTGTCTATTTTTCACCTTTATGTAACTAGAAAGGTTCATAGTGGCTTTATCATTTAACCTTTCTTGTTTGTTTGTTTGAGATGGAGTCTTGCTCTGTTGCCCAGGGGATTCTCCTGCGTCAGCCTCCTGAGTAGTTGGGGCTACAAGTGTGTGCCACCATGCCTGACTAATTTTTTTGTGTTTTTATTAGACGCGAGGTTTCTCCATGTTGGCCAGGCTGGTCTCAAACCTCTGAACTCAGGTGATCTGCCTGCCTTGGCCTCCCAAAGTGCTGGGTTACAGATGTGAGCCACTGCACCCAGCCCACTTAACCTTAAATGATTGAGTTTTTAGCCTTTGTAAAGGGAACTGAAATTATTTGTAATTTTTTAAAAATTGTAAATATATATAGATAAAGCTATCTCATATGTAGTGTGATTGAGTTTGTGTTGTGGGAAGTCAGGGACCCTGAATGGAGGGAGCAGCTGGAACTGCAGCAGCAGAACGTAAATTGTGAAGATTTCATGGACATTTATTACTTCCCTAATAATACTCTTAAAATTTCTTATGCCTGTCTTTAATCTCTTAATCCCGTTTTCTTCGTAAGCTGAGAATGTATGTCACCTCAGGACCACTATTGCACAAATTGATTGTAAAACGTGTGTGTTTGAACAATATGAAATTAGTGCACCTTGAAAAAGAACAGAATAACAGCGATTTTCAGGGAACAAGGGAAGATAACAATAAGGTCTGACTGTCTGTGAGGTCAGGCAGAATAGAGCCATATTTTTCTTCTTGTAGAGAGCCTATAAACGGATGTGCAAGTAAGAGATATATCACTGAAATCTTTTCCCAGCAAGGGATACCCTGGGGAAGCAATGTATTCCTTGGGGGAGGTCTATAAATGGCCGCTCTGGGAGTGTCTGTCTTATGCAGTTGAGATAAGGACTGAAATACTCCCTGGTCTCCTGCAGTACCCTCAGGCTTACTAGGATTGGGAAATTCCAGCCTGGTAAATTCTAGTCAGACCAGTTGTCTGCTCTAGAACCCTGTTTCCTGTTAAGATGTTTATCAAGACAATATGTGCACAGCAGGACATAGGCCCTCATCAGTAATTCTAATTTTGCTTTTGCCTTGTGATCTTTATTGCCCTTTGAAGCATGTGATCTTTGTGACCTACTCCCTGTTTGTATACCCCCTCCCCTTTTAAAATCCCTAATAAAAACTTGCTGGTTTTGTGGCTTGGGGGGCACCATGGTCCTACCAATATGCAATGTCACCCCTGGAGGCCCAGCTGCAAAATTCCTCTCTTTGTACTCTTTCTCTTTATTTCTCAGACCAGGCGACCCTTAGGGAAAATAGAAAGAACCTATGTTGAAATACTGGGGACTGGTTCCCCCGATAAGTTTGTCTATCTAGGATTCCTATTTCTTCAATATTTTGCAAGTAATGTGGTAGCAAACTCACTTTTATTGCAAGGGAGGAAAACAAGCAGATTGTGTTGGGAAATCATGAGTGGCATTCACTCCACAGGGCAGAGAGTCTGTATATAAAGACAAGAAGCTCTTTGGGGAATTTTCAGGATAAGTAGACATTTCCAGTCGAAACAACAGGGACTTTCAGTGAGGAGGGTAAACCATGGGACAATGGAACTTTCAGTGTTGGCAAAAGAGTGGTTGGAGCATAGACTCTGTGGGAGCCAAGCCATGAGTGAGGTTAAGTGCTGAGCAGGAGGAGGATGGAGGAAATGGTGGCGTCGGTGGGGTGGAGTATCAGTGGCCTTGAAGAACTGCTGCTGCAAGAATAAATGAGCAGGAGGGCTGGAGGTGGGCATCCCGGACTGAGATTTCTGAAATTGTCATTAGAAAGTTGATAAGGATCTAGTGACGACAAGCTAGTGGGTGCTTTTGGGAGTGGTCCTGAGTACTTGGGGGGACTGAAACACTAGAAGTAACAGTAGCAGGAGAGGAGTGGAGGTCATGGTTACCAGAGCTGGGGCTGGAAAATCGTGTCATGGTTATATCTCCCAATGTTAGTCTGGAGTTGTTAAATCCCACCATTGACAAGTCACATCCCAGAACCAGAGGGAAAGTTGAGTTTGCAAGTCAAGACAAGTGGGTGGATGTGGGGAGAGAAGAGCCATGTGGTTTTGAGGTCACATGTCCTGCATTGAAGGAAAAGGCCCTCCAGAAATGTCTCTCTAAATAAGGATGAGGGCAGATGAAGAGGGAGGGTGGACAGGAGTGCTTCCCCTCCACTGCTGCAAATCCTAAGTGTCCTAGTCAGGTACCTGGAACTCTAGAGTTCAGATGAAGGTGATTGATTGATTGAAACGGAGTCTCGCTCATCACCCAGGCTGGAAGGCAGTGGCGCGATCTCGGTTCACTGCAACCTCCGCCTCCCACGTTCAAGTGATTCTCCTGCCTCAGCCTCCCGAGTAGCTGGGACTACAGGCACGCGCCACCACGCCCGGCCTAATTTTTGTACTTAGTACAGACAGGGTTTCACCATGTTGGCCAAGATGGTCTCGATCTCCTGACCTTGTGATCCACCCGCCTTGGCCTCCCAAAGTGCTGGGATTACAGGCGTGAGCCACTGTGCCAGAAATATTTTTGATTATCTAAGTAGACCTTGGTAATAACTGCTTTTCTGTTTTCACTGCATACTGGCAAGCAAGGGCAATTTTTTAGCCAGCCAATACAGCATTGATTCTTGTAAGTCAGTGACCATTGCAAAATTAACCTTTGTGGGTTAAAAATAGATTCAAAATGTAAAGATGAACATGTAATATAAAGAAGATAATTTCTAAGGTTATTTTCAAAATGAAGCATCAGTGGTGGGAAATGATTATTTTGGCAGGGATAGTACTTAAAATAACACTTGGATTTGCAAATTGGAGAACATCAGCAGGATAATTCATAAGTGTGCTCATTTCCTCCTTGCTGGGTATTAGCCAGGAATACAGTACAGCATATGGCTTGTTATTCTTGTAGCTGCAGACAACAGAATTAAATCCAGAGATGAACAACTATTTTCTCATCTAAATCCCAGCCTGTCTGCCTTTCCAGGAACGAGCTAGTTACGATGGGACATGGTTTTGCTGCGAGTGAGACCAAGATGCAGGAGGGGCAGGAAGCACCCATGGGGCCATCTTAACTGCAGGTGACACATGCTGGACACAACCTTCAACCTTTGCCATGTGCAGCCCCTCCAAGGGCAAGCTGGCTTTGGATTGACAAGTGGTTTCTGGGAGATGGAGTAGAAGTACTTTTCTCTATTCTTCTGCTAAGTCAACTAAAAACCCTGGACGTTACACATAAAGCAAACAGAAGAATCCCCTGGAAGGCAGAAGAAAGGCGAGGGCTGGCCAATGACCTTGGGGCCTGAGGAGCATCATGCTCCCAGGCTGGCACTGGTGGAAGCCCAGTGGGAAGGGCAGAACCTCCCGCTGCTTCCTGCGGGAGTAATGAGAGGCCCTCCTGCTGTGGGTTGTCAACAGAGACTGAGTGTGGAACCCAGACTGCTACCTTCACTTACAGTAACAAGGTGACGTTCCCCTTCCCTCGACACAGGGTTTTACATTTGCTGCCTGTGATAGCCTTAGATCATGTTAGGGTTATTGAACCAGAGGCCCTTCTGTTCTGTTCCACACAAAACTCACCTCCCTGGATTTTCTTCAGTCGATTTTGGATCTTGTGATGAGAAGTTGTGAGCGTCTGTTCTAAACTTAAGGGCAGAGAAGGACTCAATTTATCTTTGCATTCATCAAAGATGAATTATTTGAGTCTAAACAACCTATAGCATTTAGTGTAGTGTCTGGGCCTATAGCAACTTGATAAATATGGGTTGAATTCTTGATGGAATTGTTGAGAGCATAAGTGTTTCTGGAACATTCTGTTTATCTGAGTTTACAGTGATTAACTAGACATATCTTACAGAGACTGACCCAGACAATGGAAAATTGGAATTTCTTTGTCACCAGAACTGAAATTTGCTGAGGGTGATGAGAGAGCTGCTGTAGAGAAGTTCTCATAGGCATACTTTTCTCTGGGTAGCATTGGAAACATTTGAATTCTTACTTTTCTATTGAGAGGATATGGGATTTGGTGTCAGACTTCAACTCAGATTTCATCACTGTGCTCTTGGGCAAATGACATAGCCTCCTTGTACTTTGGTTGTCTCACCTGTATATGATATACAGTTTTACTGTGAGTGTAAGACGCTTCTCAAATTGTTGGGGAAATTTAATTAGCAAAGATAAGTGAATGAATCTACCATGGTGGCTAACATCTAAATTACTCTAAGTCTTCATCTCCTAATATTATTATTCTGCAAACTAGGTAAGATAGCTATAATCCCCCCGTCCCCCTCTTTTTTTTTGTTTTTGAGACAAGGTCTTACTCTGTTGCCAAGGCTGGAGTGCAGTGGTGCAAGCATGGCTCACTGCAGCCTTGATCTCCTAGGCTCAAACTATCCTTCCACCTCAGCCTCCCAAGTAGCTGGGACCACAGGCATGTACCACTGAGCCTGCATAATTTTTCTATTTTTTTTTTGTAGAAACGGGATCTTGCCATGTTGCCCAGTCTGGCTTCAAACTCTTGAGCTCAAGTGACCCTCCCGCCTCAGCCTCCCAAAGTGCTGGGATTATAGGCAAGAGCCACTGTGCCTGACCTAATTTTTCTTAAATAATAAGCAACACTTTCCAGTGACTACATATGATCAATTAGGGTGGGTAATTCCTTCTCCACATGACTGGGCTTATTTATTGCAAACTCTTTCTTTTAATTTTATTGGGAAAATAGCATCTAACCTCAAGTTCATATTTGAGGGGCCCTTACTGTGGACCACAAAACCTGCCCACCAATATGCATATTTGAAATAAATAACTAATGAGAATGTGTTCAATAATGACCTGCCTTTAATTAATGCATTAAAATAGTAATAAGCAAAGGCTGGGTGTGGTGACTTACACCTGTAATCCCAGCACTTTGGGAGGCAGAGGCGGGCGGATCATGAGGTCAGGAGATTGAGACCATCCTGGCTAATATGGTGAAACCCTGTCTCTACTAAAAATAAAAAATAAAAAAAAATTAGCCGGGCTTGGTGGCGGGCGCCTGTAGTCCCAGCTACTCAGGAGGCTGAGGCAGGAGAATGGTGTGAACCTGGGAGGCGGAGCTTGCAGTGAGCCAAGATCATGCCACTGCACTCCAACCTGGGCAACAGAGCAAGACTCCATCTCAAAAAAAAAAAATAGTAATAAGCAGAACATCTTTATTTGGAAGGTAATGTATCTTCTTAGAAGCAGAAAAGCCCTTATTATTTCAGCATGTTCATATTACTTTTATAAAGATGTTGGATTTCATGTGAGGGCAGCCAGTTCTTATCCTTGTGTATTTATCTCCACGGTTCATTCCTTATCCAGTTGCTATTGCAAAGTCCTGGAGTTCAGATGGGTGATTTTGTAAGGTGTAAGTAACCACCCTTAGGGAAAACAAGGCAACTGATAACTGTAGTGAACATGGTAGCTGAAAACCACAATCTATTTAGCCAACTTGTGTCCAACAAGGGCAAGGACACAAGCTTTTCAGTGTTTAGAATAACAGGGGTCAAGGTTACTTACTCAGACTTTGGACTTAGAGCTGCCCTGAGATCTTGGTTTTGACACTTGTTACCTTTAATAAACTACTTATTCTCTTAGAGCCTCGATTTCCTTGTGAAAATCATAAAAAGGGCTAAGATTTTTTTATGTTTACTATGCATAAGGAGCTGTCCTTTGTAATTTCCTTTTCTTCTTTCTTTCTTTTTTTTTTGAGACGGAGTCTTGCTCTGTTGCCCAGACTGGAGTGCAGTGGTGTGATCTCAGCTCACTGCAAGCTCCGCTTCCCGGGTTCATGCCATTCTCCAGCCTCAGCCTCCCGAGTGGCTGGGACTATAGGCGCCCGCCACCACGCCGGTTAATTTTTTGTATTTTTAGTAGGGACGTGGTTTCACCAGGTTAGCCAGGATGGTCTCCATCTCCTGACCTCGTGATCCACCTGCCTTGGCCTCCCAAAGTGCTGGGATTATAGGCATGAGCCACCGCGCCTGGCCTATACTTTGTAATTTTCATGTATGTCACACTCAGTTCCCACAAAGTCTATATAAGCTGATGAGTGTAGCCCATTTTTCAGATGAGGAAACAAAGACCCAGAGAAACTAAACGACTGTCCCAAGGTCTTGCTATTAATAAATTACAGAATCAGCAATGGAACTCAGGTCTTCCAGGCTCTGAAAACCATACTCTGAAGACTGCATTACACTACTTCATTCCCCAAACTGATAAAAATAAGATCAACTTTGAGGGGGTTTAAAATAATATGGTGATACATGTTAAATTTACAGAGCAGTGCCTAGCCTAAAAGGGTATGTTCAATAAAAGTTATTATTATTCATTACTTCAGAAAAATCATGAAGTTGCACATAATATTGAACACAATGAGCATTGCTGTTTACTAAGCACAATACATGCCAAGCTTTCTGTTAAGTGAAAATATGCATTATCACATTTACTGCTCATAAAAACTCTATCATGCAGATTTTAAAAATTATCTTCCTTTTTAAAAATAAACAAAAATTGCGGCTCAGAGAGATCAAGTGTCTTGTGCAAAGTCATGTTACACAGCAGTGGGAATCAGAACCAGGGCTGTTGATTCCGAAGCCCAGCTTTTTTGTTTGTTAGTGTTTATGTTTAACCACTTTGCTGTGTTTCCTTCCTAAAGAAGAAAAGCTTCTGAACCTCCAAAATGAACCCGAATTTTGGAACAGGTACGTGTAAATTTGTGTCAGAGGGCCCATTTTAGGTGAACATCCTTGATGATGCAGATGAAAAATAAAAACACTCTCAGAGATGAGACAGCTGAGCAGGAAAGGAAGTATTTTAAACCAGGAAATGGAGAATTAATTCATCTGGGGGAAAAATAACTCCAAATATATATTTGATGAAACACAAAAGCTTGCAAGCAGCGTAGAGAATCTTGTTAGAAAGATTGATTTTGGCTTCTTCCCTTCTGTTCATGACACCTGAATAATCACTACAATCTCATCTATAAATGGTAAAATTCCTAAATCAGGTGGAACCGAAATCTCCATTTTGTAAACTCTAAATTAATTCCGTAAGACATTTTAGTGCCGTGCAAAGTTATTGACGTCGTATCTAATTCTATTTGGTCTTTCCATCAACCATAGCGTTTTTCTTGCTTCTAGAGATAAATGCCATTATAAAATATTCAGAATTCTATAATGTCTCACTGGGAGTTTCACCTGAGGGCTGTTGCCTCCCAGGGACCTGTGTGGTGCTCTGATAAATCCCATCTTTATATCTGTAATCACTACCCAGCTCCCCAAGCTCCTTCTGGGGTGGTCCCCTGGGCCGGAAATGTCCCCGCTTCCTCCGGCCTCTGCTTATCAGCCTGTGCTCGTCATTCAGCATGAAACCCCCAGGCCACCTCTGCAGAGAAGCTGTCCCAGAACAACCCCCAGTGGAATGTTCCTCTGTTACCTGCTCTGTGGCAGAGCCCACGACATAATTAATAACATGTAATGTGACAAAGCTTGATGTCATTTTCCCTGCCATAAGGGCAAAGGCTATATCTGCCTCACTTTCTGCTGTATCCTCAGAGCCTGGCCAGCTTTATTTAGGTTAAAATATGTGAAATCATGGATATTTGACTGTCCTTAGTCTACAAAAGTGGCAATGTCATATGATTCAACCAAATACTTCACATTTAAAGGATGCTTTTTGCATATTTTATGATTATAGGAATATTTGCTGCAACCTATTTCAGGTTTCAGCCCACCTGCCTCCAGCCCTATCTCCTGTTTCCTAAAGAGGATGGTAGGGGGTCTTGGGGTGGTGGTTAGACTATAGAGGACAAATGGTCTTCCTCCTAAAGTTACCTTCCAAAGTCATTTTCCAGTTTCTGGAATTGAACAACTAAGGGCAGTAGGTAATTTTGGCAAGTCCCACAGCAATCAGTCAAATTGACCTGATGCTGAAGTCAGTGCTGGAGATTCATTAAAGCAGAGAAAGATTAAGTGACTGTGGGTAAGCTCCTAACTTCTCTGCACCAACTGGGGTAGTAAATAACTGATCACATGTCTTTGTTTCCTTCAATATTTTGGAAAGAAAAAGAAATTGCTAATTATTGATTTCCCCCCTGAAATTTCACTGATCAATGGAAACTTGAGTGATAGCCAGAGTTCACTCTGTCACTGTGGCCAGTCTCAACAAGCATCATTCAGTATGATGACTGCCACAATCATGCTTCAAACCAGGAAAAAATAACCTCAAATGAGAAATGACTGAAGGTCACAACGAGGTTATAGACACATGAGAAATGGAGACATAATCGTGATTGCAAAAGGACCTCGGACTGTGATCAATTCTGGGTATTGCAAAGCTCAGGTTGCCTGATTATCTGGGGGAAAAAACAGCAATATGGGAAGAAACTTAATGTCCACAGTGTCCTGATATCCTGGAAGCGAACTTGCCAAAGTCAAGCAAATATAACCAGACAATGTTACTGATAAAAAGATATGATCAAATTAGGGAAGACTTTTTAGATACATAAGCCCTCAAAGGTATGTAATCATACCACATAATGGAAGGTAGACACATTTAAAAGAAAGAAATATGTATCTGTCAATTATAATTTAATAAAGCCAGGAAAAACAAATAAGGAAAGAAAGGAAGAGAAAAAAAATTTCATTAAACATCTATGGTATAGCAGCCTGAAATCTTTCACATTTTGAGATTTTATGTGTGAGTTGAAAGCCCTGTTACTTGACTCTTAAATATGGATGACTATGTTGGTTACGATTATTATAGTTCCATTCAGGAGAACAATCAACATGAATGCATTCTCTTTTCTGTTTCTTTTCTATGTAAAATGCTCCAAAATCAATAATAATATTCTTGAGTGTTGCATGTATTTGTTTGTTTATTATCATCCAACATTTTTTCCATTACCCATCCACACTCAATTGCCTTTTGGGGAATTATTCATCCCACATTTTGTGCAGTCATGGAGGGGATGGTAAGTATGGGTGCCTTTCTCCCACTGTTGAAACTGAAGGAACCGGGTCCTTTTTCTCCCACCAAGTACAGCTAGAGAGGTGCAAATGACTGATGCTTGGCCAATGAAACCATCTGCCAGAACTTTGACTCTGGAAAGAATGACTCAGAGATTCAAGAAGCTGCTGCAATGGACTCTTCCCAGTCTGGGTGTTCTGCTAGGTCTGTTTTTGCAGCAGTTGTTGTGACTCTAGCATCTCATTTCCCTTAGTAGGCTGACCGTTTCTTTAGCCTCTCATAGATTTTATGGACCCTCAACATGATTATAATAAACGCCCTTTCTTAAGTGAATCTGGATCTGTTTCTATTGTTTCTAACCAAGGAGCCATAGCTCAAACACTGCCTTATGCAGCTCAGATGCAAGGTAGAAAGAAGAGCTACTAGCATGGCATGCACGGCTTCACAGAGCAAATAGTATTATTAAAGGAAGGATGGTGGACTGGTGCTCACTAAGGCTGAGTGCAAGTTCCATACCTGCCAGTTAATAACTGTGTGTCTTTGGTTAGGTCTTGTAATGTTTCCAAACTTCATTTTAGAAGTTATATGCAAGTGACCAAAATAATACTTCCTTTGCAGTTGTTAGAAAAACTAATGGATTCATGTGCATGAAAAAGCTCTAAAGTGCTAAATCAAAGCTACCTGTCATCATAGAGCTGGAGGGCTGGCCGTCTCTTCAGCTTTCCTCAACAGCGCAGAGGAAAGACGCTGACAGCCCTCAATTATTCATTTATAAATCAACAGATATTCATCCACTTCTCCTAAGTGCCAGTAACCATTCTAGGCGATTGTGAGACAAAGATAAAAGAGACAGAGCCTTGTCTTCCCAAAGATCAAAGCCTGATAGACAGCAGACAAGCACAGCAGACTATTGCAATTCACTGTGACTAGGTCAAAGCCAAAAGCAGCCAATGAGCGGCAGCTTCATTGCAGGCATAAAAAAAGGAATCTTTATTTGGCTTAAGAGGGTACTTGCTCTTGGAAGAGTAGACTTTCATCAGATGGACAGGAGAGATGGAGGTGTAGGCAGAGGGAATGGCTCTGCAGGCTGCATGCCGGGACGCATGGCGAGTCGAATGGCTGACGTGTGACATGCATCAAGGTACTGGAAGGATAGGAGCTCCCAGGACTCTTTGACAGCCCAGATGGCACAGGGGGTTGGGTCTTCATGGAAGAAGGAAGCGGGCCCGACACAGGTAGGTGAGTGGGTGAATTCTCTTACAGCTCTCCCTCTTTGCAGCTCTGTGGCTGTGGGTGTGCTTAGGTGATGTGAACAACTCCACGGGGTGGGGGTGGTGGATGTCCCTTCCATGATTTGCTTCCAGCAGACCTCCCACTCCCCACTCACAGAGCCTGCTCATATCACTGTCTAGAAGGAAGAGATACTTTTACACACAATTTTGCTTTCAGCAAGGATTGTTTTCATGCTGAGAATTCAATAAAACCAAATTCCACTGTAACAGCCCAGGCAAATCAACAAACAAGCCTGGGATTAGAAGTGCTGGGGGAACACACTGTCGAGAAGGCATGCGGGTCTGGAGAAAGGAAAAAGAGAAAACAGCAGTGTGGAAATTCAGACTCCCCGTCGTCATTTTTCTATTTGCTTGTCCTTCGGTTCTTATTTACTTCCTTTGGGTTATTTCCGTTTTCTACTTTTACCCCCACAGGTTCCAAGTTATTAGGAAAGAAGAGTCCCAGGCACATGGATCCTTACTCCCAGCTTCTTGGTTGAGGATTTTGACCTGGGTTGGAGAATTGCTCTCTCTTCCCCAGAGAGGCCCCACCTGTTTCAGAAGGAGCTAGCCCTCACTTAAATCACAGTCTGGATGATAGGTTTCCAAATTTGTTAGGTGCATAGATCCCTTAGGGTCTTCAAAATTTTTTCAAAATATTCCTAGACTCGAAAATATATCTAAGAGTTCTGTTTACTAAGTAGAGAAGTTACAATAAACTAATAAGCAGTTTGGCCTACCAATTTAGCAGCCATTTGAAGAAATGCATAATTAAAAAAATATATTTCATTTTTAAATAACCATAATTACTTACTAGTGGGATGTGATAGTCTATTGGGTACTGCCACTGCACAATTTCTCAAATGTTGGAATCAGATTAGACACCGTCACCCTCATTTTCTATCTTTTTTTTCTTGTCACCCAGGCTGGAGTGGAGTGGTGCGCGATCTGGGCTCACTGCAACCTCCACCTCCTGGGTTCAAGCGATTCTCCTGCCTCAGCCTCCCAAGTAGTTGGGATTACAGGCATCTGCCACCATGCCCAGCTAATTTTTGTATTAACTTTTATAACTTTTAACTTTGGCTTGCCTGCTGTTTTGTTTTAATACAGGGGTCAGTAAATTACAGCCTGAGAATTAAATCCAGCTGACCATCGGTTTTTGTTTGGCTCATGAGCTAAGAATGGATTTTACGTTTTTAAATGGCTGAAAAGAATTTGCTTTTTAGTTATTATTTTGTGACACATGAAATCATACGAACTTCAAATTCCAGTGTCCATACTTAAAGTTTTGTTAGAACATATCCATGATCATTCATTTATGAACTGTCTGTGGTCACTTTTGGGCTACAGTGGCAGAATTGTGTAGCCATGATAGACCTGAGTGGGGTTTTTGTAGCGACATGCTCTTCTCAGCACATTACAAATCATAGGAAACTCAAAACTTGACACTATTTCAAGTGCCATACATATCTCCATGCTGTAATATTTATTTTATTACCCAATGCATACCCATTATGTGAAAACAAAACAGAAAAGGAAAGAAAAAGATGACTTTGTTTTTTTGTTTTGTTTTGTTTTGAGACGGAGTCTCTCTCTGTTGCCTAGGCTGGAGTGCAGTGGTGCAATCTCGGCTCACTGCAACCTCTGCCTCCCAGGTTCAAGCAATTCTGCCTCAGCCTCCTGAGTAGCTGGGATTACAGGCGTCCACTATCAGGCAAGACTAATTTTTGTATTTTTAGTAGAGATGGGGTTTCACCACGTTGGCCAGGCTGGTCTCGAACTCTTGACCTCAGGTGATCCACCCACCTCGGCCTACCAAAGTGCTGGGATTACAGGTGTGAGCCATTGCGCTCGGCCAAAAAGAGGACTTTGAATGTCACACCTTTTTTTTTTTTTTTTTTTTTTTCCTGAGATGGAGTCTCGCTCTGTCACCCAGGCTGGAGTGCAGTGGCGCGATCTCAGCTCACTGCAAGCTCTGCCTCCCAGGTTCACGCCATTCTCCTGCCTCAGCCTCCTGGAATGTCACACTTTTAAGGCATAGCAGTGTTGATTATTTTGTTATTGAATTAGATGACAAAGAATCATATTTATGGTAGAATGACACCGTAGTTGTGCTAAAAAATACAATATGCATCATCATAACCAGACTAAGCACATATCACAATCTTCCTAACTTAAAGACAGGCAATGGTCTGGAAAATTAGATAATTTAAAATAGAATATTTTAATATAGCTGAATTTCTTCACAAAAATGTTTTTTTTGTTGTTGTTTTTTTTTGAGACGGAGTCTCGCTCTGTTGCCCTGGCTGGAGTACAGTGGCCGGATCTCAGCTCACTGCAAGCTCCGCCTCCCGGGTTCACGCCATTCTCCTGCCTCAGCCTCCCGAGTAGCTGGGACTACAAGCGCCTGCCACCTCGCCCGGCTAGTTTTTTGTATTTTTTAGTAGAGACGGGGTTTCACCATGTTAGCCAGGATGGTCTCCATCTCCTGACCTCGTGATCCGCCCGTCTCAGCCTCCCAAAGTGCTGGGATTACAGGCTTGAGCCACCGCGCCTGGCTTCTTCACAAAAATGAACAATAAAAATGATGCTGTGGCTAGGCGTGGTGGCTCACGACTGTAATCCCAGCACTTTGGGAGGTGGGTGGATTACCTGAGGTCAGGCCTTCAGCACCAGCCTGGCCAACATGGTGAAACCCGGTCTCTACTAAAAAATACAAAAATCAGCCAGGCGTAATGGCAGGTGCTTATAATCCCAGCTACTCGGGAGGCCAAGATAGGAGAATTGCTTGAACCTGGGAGGTGGAGGTTGCAGTGAGCCGAGATTGTGCTATTGCACTTCAGCCTGGGTGACAAAAGCGAAACTCCATCTCAAAAAACAAAACAAAACAAAACAAAACAAAAAAATGCTGCAAGCAAAGTGATTTTCCATGAGGCTCATTTGTTAACCAAGCAAGGAGAGCTATTTATTGATGGTAAGTTAATTACATCATGTTTGATTAGCAGCCAAAGGCATGTGTCCAGAGAAAATAAACCCTGGACTGTGTCCAGAGGAAATAAGACTATTAGCCTTTCAGCAAGAATAGTTGCTCAAAGAGTTGGGGAATTTGGGATAAATAGCAGTATCAAAAACAAAGTAAATGATTTATCTTGGTTCTTAATGAGTTGAAAGATGTTACTAATGCTTCTCAGTTGTTATTTAAGGAGTCAATGCTGAGTTTAAAATGAAAGATTAGGCCAGGCACGGTGGCTCAAGCCTGTAATCCCAGCACTTTGGGAGGCCAAGTGGGCAGATCACATGGTCATGAGATCGAGACCATCCTGGCTAACATGGTGAAACCCCATCTCTACTAAAAATACAAAAAATTAGCCGGGCGTGGTGGCGAGTGCCTGTAGTCCCAGTTACTTGGGAGGCTAGGACAGGAGAATGGCATGAACTGGGGAGGCAGAGCTTGCAATGAGCCCAGATTGCACCACTGCACTGCATTCTAGCCTGGGTGACAGAGTGAGACTCCATCTCAAAAAAAAAAGATGAAATATTAGCCTCAATGAATAGTCTACTGAGAACACTTCTGATGAGAATAGGGTCACAGAAAACACGAAGTACAACATGAAGTGGGATCTGATAAGATGTATTACATCTGATGATGGTCAAATATGTGTGGAGCAGAAAAAGTCTCAGACAAATTTACAAAGCTTGTGAAAATGCAAAGGGTTTAAAGCCTATGGTTATTTATTTTATCATCAGCAGGCACCATGCAGAAAATATCTGAATATATCATATATTATTTAATCAGTAGTTTCAATGTTAACTCCCATTGCTCTTGGTAGACTTTACCATTGTCACTTCTGTAAAATGTTGTCAGATATAAAAGCTGAATGTCCTGACGTGTTTTCAGTGGCTTAACAGTGGTAAAACTCTATGGTGAAGATTAAATGAATTTGAATTAGGAGAACTCCCTTCAATACTACATGGCTTTGGAAATTAATTTTTGTTCCAGACTCGATAATATTTTTAAATAAACTTAAAATTTCAAGGCAAAACATTACTTGTGTATGAAATTTACATTGCTGGAAAGTCATTTTGACAATAACATGTTATTTGGATCACAAATAATGTCAAGTTGCTTACACACTTGAAGTGATGTAAAAACTTAAAGCAAGAAGTAAGACCTTTATTCTTACACAATTGTGTAGTGGGTATAATTTCTAAGCTCAAACTACAGTTTTATCCTCAATGCAAATATGGATTGAAATTTCTATACTTCAAAATGTATTAAACTGTGGAATTGAGGAGCTTCTACCTAGCTTTCAACTAGAAGTGATTCATTTGTAGTGTAGCAATGTAGCAACATGCTAAAACTATCAAGAGAATAATCCAATAGAATCCTAAAGTATCCTTTTGATGAATATTCTCCATTAAAATCATATGTTCATGGATTTATATCAGTACTTGGTCATTCCTATTCATGTGAAAAGACATTTTCAAGATGATGACATTTCAAAGATGAAATACTCCAAATCTAATTACAGATAAACACAAACAAATGATCATTTTTGTTGTTGTTGTTTTGTTTTTTGTTTTTGAGGCAGAGTATTGCTCTGTTGCTCAGGCTGTGGTGCAGTGGCACAATCTCGGCTCACTGCAACTTCTGCCTCTTAGGTGCAAGCAATTCTCCTGCCTCGGCCTCCGGAGTAGCTGGGACTACAGGTGCGTGCTACCACATCTGGCTAATTTTTGTATATTTAGTAGAAATGGGGTTTCACCATGTTGACCAGGCTGGTCTTGAACTCCTCACCTCAGGTAATCCACCCATCTTGGCCTCCCAAAGTGCTGGCATTACAGGCATGAGTCACCGTGCCTGGCCATAAACACAAACAAATGAACATTTTTACTTGACTTTGGTGATACGGAGCATTAACTTTGGTTCCCAATTAAGTAAAGCATTACCCAGTCTTCAAAAAAGAATTTTATTCTTCTCCATAGTAGACCTATATTAGAAAAATAAACTATTAAATTATTATTATTACATTTTAATTTCATCAATAAAAATTTGTAGAAATTTGGTGTATTTCTTATTATATAATACCTACAACATATCCTCGATTACACCTCTTGGCCTGCAAAGTCTAACATATCTACTACCTGGTCCCTTACAGAAATTTGCCAAGTCCTGTTTTTTTTTCTTTTCTTTTCTTTTCTTTTTTTTTTTTTTTTTTTTGAGACAGTCTCACTCTGCCTGGCGGCTGGAGTGTGCAGTGGGCGATCTCGCTCACAAGCTCCGCCTCCCCGGGTTCACACTGTTCTCCTTCCTCAGCCTCCTGAGTAGCTGGGACTACAGGCACCTGCCACCACGCCTGGCTAATTTTTTTGTATTTTTAGTAGAGATGGGGCTTCACTGTGTTAGCCAGGATGTCCTGACCTCCTGATCTTGCACGTATAAGCTCAGCCTCCCAAAGTGCTGGGATTATAGGCGTGAGTCACCACACCCAGCCACCAACTCCTGTTTTAATATAGTAAGGATATGAGAGAAATGGGCCAGATTTATTTGGCTTATTATTCTTGCAGTGGAAAACTACCTTATCAGGTTAACCAGTTGACCATGACTTAGTCACTTATTGCTATAACGTTAAGAAACGTTGATATCAGAGCGGGCTGACCTGGTCAGGAAAATGCGTGTTCTGAATCAGAATTCAGGCAGATGGTCAGCAAACAGGAAGTCTGTAGGAAAGATAGAACAATAACTGGATGACCAGGGTCAGGGACCCCAGTACTGGAGCCAGGCCACAGTGAACTGGAGACCCCAGCACAGATGGCAGTTTGGTTTTGGGCCAACACTTTGCCTATTGAGCTGGCACTTGGCTTCATGAAGGGAGCTGGGCAAGACATGAAAAGTTTGAGTTCAGAGTTAGAAGATAAGACCATTAGCTTGAGTGGAGGATGGTAATTGAAAATTAAGGGGTGCGGCCAGGCACGGTGGCTCATGCCTGTAATCCCAGCACTTTGGGAGGCCCAGGCAGGTGGATCACGAGGTCAGGAGTTCGAGACCAGCCTGACCAACATGGTGAAATCCCGTCTCTACTAAAAATACAAAAACTAGCCGGGTGTGGTGGTGTGTGCCTGTAATCTCAGCTACTTGGAAGGCTGAGGCATGAGAATCACTTGAACCTGGAAGACAGAGGTTGCAGTGAGCCAAGATTGTGCCACTGCACTCCAGCCTGGACCACAGAGTGAGACTCCATCTCAAAAAAAAAAAAAAAAAAAAAAAAAGAAAAAAAAAAAAGAAAAGAAAAGAAAAAAGAAAATTAAGGGGTGGTAGAAGGGAGAAGGGGCTGTTGGTAGAGCAGTTGTGGGTAGAGTTATAAATCAAACTCAAGCACCAGCCTACAGAAAGACGACCTAACAAGAATCCTGCAGTTTAATTAGACAGGTAATTTAGTTCAATAACCAGAAAATGAGAATTTCCCTCTCTTTCTCTGTTCCTATTTTCTGTAGGATAAGGGGAAAATTAGGACCAGGTTTTAGAAAAACGATGCCTTTCTATCATATCTCATTCAATGTCATTCACTTCATCATCTATTATATACCATGTATGTTTTGAGCATGTTTGCTGGGCTCAGCCCAGGCTGGTTGTCCTGGGTCAGACTCCTTTGCGGCCAGAATCTGCCATGGAGATGAGGTCCTGGGATGAGGGAAAGGGCCACCTGCTGTACAGGACTCAGAGGATGAGGAGTGCTGTTTGGACAAGAACTCTGACACTAAGTAGTAGCAACGAGGCACCAATCCAAAAGTCAGGGCAGGCAGAGATCAGAGATAGCAGGCAGGCATCAAATGAGACATAAATGCAGAGAAAGCAAGGTGGAAATAGTTAAAAGTGGCATGGCTGGGTTGGGGGGCCCAGGGAAAATAAGGAGCTACTGCAGTTGAAGACACGGTTCCTAGAGGGTGTGTTAGGCACTCGTTCTCTTAGCTTTAGACTCATGTCATAACAGCCCAGGATTTTTTTCGTTACAATTTATTGCATTATAGGAAAGAAAAGCAACATTAACAACACATCCACAAGCATTCGCCTCTGATACGGAAAGACAGAAAGAATGGACCATTTGGCTGGCTGTGGTGGCTCATGCCTGTAATCCCAGCGCTTTGGGAGGATGAAGCAGGCAGATCACGAGATCAGGAGATCAAGACCATCCTGGCTAACATGGTGAAATCCCGTCTCTACTAAAAATACAAAAAATTAGCAGGGTGTGGTGGCAGGCACCTGTAGTCCCAGCTACTCGGGAGGCTGAGGCAGGAGAATGGCGGGAACCCGGGAGGCGCAGCTTGCAGTGAGCCAAGATTGCGCCAGTGCACTCCAGCTTGGGCGATGGAGCGAGACTCCCTCTCAAAAAGAAAAAAACGAATGGACCATTTGTAGTTCCTGGCTTTTTTGGTAAGAAAACAGAAGTGTGCATATGCCCTCAAAAAAATTCAGTGAGTTTATCTTTTAGGGACACCTAAAGCTTCCAACCAATTGCCCCATACTCTTTTTTTTTTTTTTGATGGAGTCTTGGCTGGGCGCGGTGGCTCACTCCTGTAATCTCAGCACTTTGGGAGGCCGAGGCAGATGGATCACAAGGTCAGGAGATTGAGACCATCCTGGCTAACATGGTGAAACCCCGTCTCTACTAAAAATACAAAAATTACCTCGGCATGGTGGTGTGCACCTGTAATCCCAGCTACTCGGGAGGCTGAGGCAGGAGAATGGCGTAAACCCGGGAGGCGGAGCTTACTGTGAGCCAAGATCGCGCCACTCACTCCAGCCTGGGTGTCAGAGCGAGACTCCGTCTCAAAAAAAAAAAAAAAAAAAAAAAGATGACGTCTTGCTCTGTCACCAGACTACAGTGCAGTGGCATGGTCTTGGCTCACTGCAATCTCCAACTCCCTGGTTCAAGCGATTCTCCTGCCTCAGCCTCCCAAGTAGCTGGGATTACAGGTGCACACCACCATGCCCAGGTAATTTTTGTATTTTTAGTAGAGACAGGGTTTCACCATGTTGGCCAGGAGAGTCTCGATCTCCTGACCCTGTGATACACCCACCTTGGCCTCCCGAAGTGCTGGGATTACAGGCGTGAGCCGCTGTGCCTGGTCCAATTGCCCCATATTCTTTCCCAGAAAATAACGTGTCCAATTCCTATGCATTGCTTAGGAATGGGTCAACTTTTCTGGAAGGAACTTGGCAACATGTGACCAAAACATTAAAAAAGAGCATGTCACCCTATGGATTATGTTTCTCTTCATGGAGTATGTATGGTAGCAGTAATGCTACTGTCAAATCAAAGAAAGAAATAAGAACTCAATACTCATTTTCAACCCCATTTTGTCCTCTGTGAAAAGTTTTTATGAAGGAAAACAGGCTCTATGCCCCACCCACATGCCACCTGAACAGGGCAGCTATCAAAGTGATGCAGGAGTTTTCTGCTCCTTAGTTCAGCTAAAACCCAGGTTCTCGCCACACAACCAGGAAAAATTAGGCACATGAATACATCGAAAGGTGAGGAGAGCAGAACTTATTAAAAGAAAGCTGTCGGCCAAAAAAAACAAAGCGGGGGGGGTCCTGCCAACAGGCTCCCACCTCACAGATTGAATACCAGGCCACCAAACACACACACAGACACACACAGACACTCATACACGAGCTGAAGAGGCCAGGCTCCTCCCCCTGCATAAGGCGCAAATCCCAGTAGCTCCACCCCATTCTCCCAGAGCGCAGGCGGGCCCCCAGTACATTGTGGGCAAGTCCAGACAAGGCCCTGGGAAGGTTCCCTCATCTTCACAAAAGCATCTGATGTAAACACTTGTGGGGCGGCTCAGAGATTCTCCAGGGATCCTCCCTTATCTGCCTCCTGCATCTATCAAAGGGAGATGCTGCTGTGAGGAATGTGCCCTTTCCAGGTCACTAATATGCACCTTGCAATAAGCCAACTAACATTATTAATGAGATGTCCCACATGTGGCTTAAGGGAGAAAAGATTTTGCATATTTCTTTTGAAGGAAATACCAACCTTATATGTCATATCAAAGCCCCCAATTTTAAGCTAATGTCACATGGAATATTAAAAATGTTACTTGGTCGACTGTCCCCTTGTGCTGCACTGATATACACTTCAAAAGGTGTGAACTGCAGGCCAGGTTTATTGTGCTCCATTAAAACTGCATGGGGTTGTCCACAGGTCTGGGCAGGTCCTCTGTCACCATTCCAATGTGCTAGCTTGTATTTATCCTCTGATAGCACTTACCACTCTTCAATAAAATTGCTTTTTTACTGGTTTGTCCTCAAAATGGACTGTTGAACTTCCATTATAGTGTAAGGGACAAAGTAGGCACTTAAACAACAGTGATTGACTGATGAGACCACTCTGTTCTGCATACTGCTCAAAATGTGTATTCCCCTATATTTGCCTTGAGCCAAAAACCCAGTCATTCAAGATTGAATTTTTTTTATTATGATAAAATAAATGGGACATAAAATGTACCCCTTTCACCATTTTTAAGTGTGCAGTTCAGTGGCATTAAGCACAATTTCATCTTCCCCTTTGAACACTAACCCCTCACTTTTTTTTTTTTGAGATTGAGTTTCGTTCTGTCCCCCAGTAGCTGGAGTGCAGCGGCGCCATCTTGGCTCACTGGGACTACAGACGCCCGACATCACACCTGGCTAATTTTTTGTATTTTTAGTAGAGAGGGGGTTTCACCGTGTTAGCCAGGATGGTCTCGATCTCCTGACCTCATGATCCTCCTGCCTCGGCCTCCAAAGTGCTGGGATTACAGGCGTGAACCACCGTGCCCAGCCACTCCTTGTTCTTTTTTATGACTGTCTTTTTTCACTTAGCGTAATATCTTCAAGGTTCATCCAGGTGGTAGCATGTGTCAGAATTGCTTTCCTTTTTTAAGGCTGGATCATATTCCATTGTATGAATAGACCACATTTTGTTTATCCATTCATCCAAAGATAGACAGCTGGGTTGCTTCTACCTTAAGGCTATTGAGAACAATGCTGCTATTAAGCTGGGTGAACAAGTATCTGTTTGAGTCTCTGCTGTCAATTCTTTTGGGCACCTACTTAGAAATAGAATTGCTGCGTCATATGGTAATTTGATGTTGGATTTTTTGAGAAACCAGCATATTGTTTTCCACAGCGGCTGCTCCGTTTTACATTTCCACCAGTAATTCATGAGGGTTTCAATTTCTCCACTTCTCACCAACATTTGAGGTTTTTTGGTCTCGCTTTTTGATGATAGCCATCCTAATGGGTGTGAAGTGGTATCTCCTTGTTGAAGTCTCTTAAAGAGTGTCCTATTTGTATCTTTGTGAGTCTGAGAAGGACGAATTCCTGATACCTGTGATCTCATGTACAAATTAGGAGACGGGGATAGGAGCAGGATGAAGGGTGGAGGAGGTACAGGGAGTCCGTGGAGGGTCAGGCAAGTATAACTGGAAGGAAGTGGGTGATCACAGCCGACCTCCTGGACTCCCAGCTGTGCCTCAGGCTAGCTTTTGAATCCACTCCATTGTACACAAGCGGGAGAGAGATCAAATTAAAGTATAAATCACTGTGCTTAGTGGCTACTCTAGTGTCCATAGCTGTCTCCAAAGAGCAGACCTACACAGAGTGCCTGTATGTCGGCTGCATGCTGAATTGTAAGCATTTTTTTAAGATTAAAATAAGATTTTGTTGTGTGATCCAGTCCCAAAATATGTCTCTTATAATAGTCCCCTTGCATTTTTTAATATGAAAGTGACGTTTGGTCTTGGTTGTATCACATTTAACACTGCGTTCTGTTTTTATGTTTACAATCTTTTTTTTTTTTTTAGACGGAGTCTCGCTCTGTCAGCCAGGCTGCAGTGAGCGGCGCCATCTTGGCTCACTGCAAGCTCCGCCTCCGGGGTTCCCACAATTCTCCTGTCTCAGCCTCCTGAGTAGCTGGGACTACAGGTGCCGCCACTGCGCCCGGCTAATTTTTTTTGTATTTTGTTTAGTAGAGATGCGGTTTCACCGTGTTAGCCAGGATGTTCTCAATCTCCTGACCTTGTGATCCGCCCTCCTTGGCCTCCCAAAGTGTTGGGATGACAGGCGTGAGCCACCGCGCCCGGCTATGTTTACAAATTGTAAGATGATTTGGCAGTTTCATACAAAACTAAACATGTTCTTAGCATATGATCCAGCAATTGTGCTCCTTGGTATTTACCCAAAGGAAATGAAAACTGATATCCACACAAACACCTTCATAAGGATATTTACAGCAGCTTTATTCATAGTTGCCAAAGCTTGGAATAATTCAAGATGTCCGTCAATAGGTCAGTGGATATATATACACGCTGTGGCATATCCAGACAATGGACTATTAGCGCTAAAAGAAATGAACTATCCGCCGGGTGTGGTGGTTCATGCCTGTAATCCCAGCACTTTGGAAGGCTGAGGCGGGATGAGGTCAGGAGATCGAGACCATCCTGGCCATCCTGACCGTGGTGAAATCCGGTCTCTGCTAAAAATACAAAAATTAGCTAGGCATAGTGGCACACGCCTGTAGTCCCAGCTACTGGGGAGGCTGAGGCAGGAGAATGGCTTAAACTCAGGAGGTGGAGGTTGCAGTGAGCCGTGATCGTGCCACTGCACTTCAGCCCAGGCGACAGAGCAAGACTCCGTCTCAAAAAGAAAAAAAAAAGAAGAAATGAACTATCAAGCCATGAAAAGACATGGAGGAGGAAGCTTAAATGCAGATTACCAAGTAAAAGAAGTCAATTTGAAAAGGCTACATCCTGTATGGTTTCAACTCTATGACATTCTGGAAAAGGCAAAGCTATGGAGACAGGAAAAAGACTAGTGGTTGCCAGGGCTTAGTGGGGAGGGAGGGATGAACAGTCAGAACACAGAGAATTTTGGGGGGAAATGAAACTGCTTTGTATGGTACTATAATAGTGGATACACATTATCATACATCTGTCCAAACCCACAGAATATACAATACCAAGAGTGACCCAAATGTAAACTATGGGATCCGAGTGATAATGACGTTTCAATGTAGTTTCATTGACTGTAACAAACATAGTATTCTGTGTAGGGATTTTGATGGGGGAGGCTGTGAGCATGTGGGGGCAGATATGTAGGAATTGTGTACCTTCCATTCAATTTTGCTGTGGATCTAAAATTGCTCTAAAAAATAAAGTATATTAAAAATATAGTATTGGCCAGATGCAGTGGCTCACTCCTGTAATCCCAGTACTTTGGGAGGCTGAGGCGGGCGGATCACGAGGTCAGGAGTTTGAGAGCAGTCTAACCAACGTGGTGAAACCCCGTCTCTACTAAAAATACAAAATTTAGCTGGGTATGGTGGCGAGCACCTGTAATCCCAGCTACTCAGGAGGCTGAGGCAGGAGAATTGCTTGAACCTGGGAGGCGGAGGTTGCAGTGAGCCGAGATCACACCACTGCACTCCAGCCTGGGCGACAGAGCAAGACTCTGTCTCAAAAAAAAAAAAAAAAAAAAAAAATTGTAGAGAGAGTTAACTGTGAACTCTTTGCTCTGTTTCTTTTCTTAATTTTTTTGGGTAATTAGTAAAGTTGGTATTTTTATTTCAAGGTTACTTTTATATAATCATATAGTTACCTCAGAACTCTATTTCTTTAAAGAATATCTATTAGTTTCTAAGAACAATCACAAAATTAGCTTGTTTTTTCCCCATTTCCATTCCTCAACCACCTATTTTACATTTATTAATATTATTATTCATCGTATTAATACTATAATGGATGTTTAGACTTTCATTACTTCATTAGCTCTAAGCTGTATTTTAGAACTTCCTAGCTATTTTGGATTAAGCATTCAATGAATTTACCCTAATTTCCATGCTTTCTTCCCACTTTCCTGTCACATTTCTAGGAACCGAATCTTTTCTGTGCTGTCAGGGAACATAACATGCATATTACAGTCTACTACTTTAAACTTTGTGTTTGTTTATGTTTTAGTTCTATATAGTCAGCCATTTTTTTTTTCTGTTATTTCCCTAACTTGGTTGGCTGAGATTCATCCTTTATTAATTTCCTCAGGAAGACTCATGGGAACAATGTTCTGAGTTCTTGTATGTTTATTTACTGTTTGTCATTTTTAAACTTGAAAGATGAATTCTGGTGGTCACAGAGACAGACATGACTCATGTGTGTTATCCCTGCTCTTGGTTTCCCTGAACCACACAGGACACCCTGCCCCTGCCATTTCTAGGCCCACAGTTGCAAGTAGAGGATAAGTTGTTGCAAATAAGGGATATAGTTGTTGCCTTTTGTTTTTCCCTCTCCCCCAGGGATTTGATGATGTTTTACAAGATCAACTTCCACTGTGTTTTCTTCTCTTCAATTCCTCTTGAGTAACTTTTGCCCCATTTCAGTGGCTTTTGGCAGCTTCTATAGATAATTTGTAGTCTGTGGGTTAGCTCTGTCTCCTAGTTTCGCTGAAAAAATGGGGTTTATAAAAGTGGCTTTGGTTATCCTCGCTGCTTCTTTATGATTTCCAGGAGGAGAAGGGGAATATGCTGACTCGTAAAGCTTTGTTTGCAATGACATTTTAGAAGCTCTTAAGTGCTAACTATATAACTTTCCTTTTGTTGAACTTTTGGATATTTACTTCCGATTTTATTTCTTAATGGTCAAAGAACATGGTCAGTATGATATTGAATCAATTACATTGGTCGAGAATTCCTGAACAACTTAAGAATGCGATCAATTTTTGTAATTGTTCCCTATATAACGTACTTGAAAGGAAAATTTATTTATAATTATTGGGTGCAAGGTTCTATATATGCTCATTAGATTATGCTTGTTTATTGTTTTGTTTATATGTTTGGAATCTTTTTTTCTTTTTTGGCTGGTTATATCACTTGCTAAGAGACATATATTAAACTCTTCAGTATGACTGTAGATTTGACCATTTTTCCTTGGAAAGTTTTTTAAAAAATCCATGTTTGGAGGCTATATTGTTAAGGCCGCACAAGTTCACACAAGTTGTGATCATCTTTGTGGTGAATTGATCCCTTCCTCCTTATATGGCTCTCTTTAACTCTAGTATTGCTTTTCAGCATTAAAACTATTAGAAGCAATCAATGCCTCACTGGCCTATGCACATAGAGGCCAATACAATGGCACCAGCTTTTGAGAAAAGAAAAGCTTTATTGTGAGTCAACTGACAAGGAAACAAAAGGCTCAAATCTGTCTCCCCAAGCTAGGGGCTGAGGCAGGCTTTACAAACATAAGGTGATGAGGCGTGATCTGGCTGATTGTTGCAATGAGGTGATGGCAGGAGTCATGATCTGACTGGCTCTTTCCATGGGGGTAATGTCGGAGTTTGATCTGATTGGATCCTGGATCTTGCCATAAGGTGTCCTCTTCTTAAATCAGTCCCCACTCCTCCATCTGAGCACTTAGGTTCCTGTTGTGGTTGCACACTTCATCTGGTCCTGCTCAGGTTACATGACCTTCAACCTGGGGGTCCATGGCAACTGAAAAACAACTCATAACTTTGTTACATAAAAGTTGAGGCCGGGCGCGGTGGCTCAAGCCTGTAATCCCAGCACTTTGGGAGGCCGAGACGGGCGGATCACGAGGTCAGGAGATCGAGACCATCCTGGCTAACATGGTGAAACCCCGTCTCTATTAAGAAATACAAAAAACTAGCCGGGCGAGGTGGCGGGCGTCTGTAGTCCCAGCTACTCGGGAGGCTGAGGCCGGAGAATGGCGTGAACCCGGGAGGCGGAGCTTGCAGTGAGCTGAGATCCGGCCACCGCACTCCAGCCCGGGCGACAGAGCTTTTGAGACGGAGTCTCAAAAAAAAAAAAAAAAAAAAAGTTGAACCAGATTGGGGCTGGGTGCCGTGGCTCACGCCTGTAATCCCAGCACTTTGGGAGGTGAAGGCAGGCGGATCACCTGAGGTCAGGAGTTTAAGACCAGCCTGGCCAACATGGTGAAACCCCATCTCTACTAAAAATACAAAAATTAGCTAGGTGTGGTGGCGGGTGCCTGTAATCTCAGCTACTCAGGAGGCTGAGGCAGGGGAATTGCTTGAACCCGGGGGGTGGAAGTTGCAGTGAGCTGAGATGGCGTCACTGCACTCCAGCCTGGGCGACAAGAATGAAACTCCATCTCAAAAAAAAAAAAAATGTTGAACCAGAGTGGTCAGAGATGTCACAAAGCTATTTCCTCTGCTTAATGTTTTCCTGATACATATTTATAGCTATCTGTATATCTATATTATTTATCATATCTATAAACTACTTTTTTCTTAATTTCAATGGTGAGTTTCTATCATCGAACTTGTAAGGATAGTCTTATTTTATGATTAAATATGTTTAGATTTACTTATACTTTCTATTTATTATTCTTTTATTTTGTTTCTATTTATTTACATTTTTTTTGGTTGTTCTTTTTTTGTTTTTTGTTTTTTTGAGACGGAGTCTCGCTCTGTCACCCAGGCTGCAGTGCAGTGGCGCGATCTCCACTCACTGCAAGCTCCACCTCCTGGATTCACGCCATTCTCCTGCCTCAGCCTCCCAAGTAGCTGGGACTACAGGTGCCTGCCACTATGCCTGGCTAGTTTTTTGTAGTTTTAGTAGAGATGGGGTTTCACCGTGTTAGCCAGTATGGTCTCGATCTCCTGACCTCATGATCCACCTGCCTTATCCTCCCAAAGTGCAGGGATTACAGGCATGAGCCACCATGCCCAGCCTATTTTTCTTTCCTATTGGATCACTTGAGTTATCTTTATAGTTCTAGTTACCTCTTTTCTATCTGCTGATTTGTAATTTACTATTCTGTTTCTATTCTTTTAGTGATTGTCCTCATTTTAAAATATGCACAGTGGGCCGGGCATGGTGGCTCACACTTGTAATCCTAGCACTTTGGGAGGCCAAGGCCGGCAGATCACCTGAGGTCAGGAGTTTGAGAACAGCCTGACCAACATGGAGAAACCCCGTCTCTGCTAAAAATACAAAATTAGCCGGGCGTGGTGGTGCATGCCTGTAATCCCAGCTACTTGGGAGGCTGAGGCAGGAGAATCGTTGGACCCAGGAGGTGGAGGTTGCGGTGAGCCGAGATCATGCCATTGCACTCCACCCTGGGCAACAAGAATGAAACTCCGTCTCAAAAAAAAAAAAAAAAAAAAAAGCACAGTGTATTGTGTATTTAACAAAGTCTAAAGTCTAAAGTTAGTCAATATCTCTACCCCTCTACCTAGCTTGGCCAACATGGTGAAACCCTGTCTCTACTAAAAATACAAAAATTAGCTGGGCATGGTGGCAGGTGCCTATAATCCCAGCTACCTGGGAGGTTGAGGCAGGAGAATCACTTGAACCTGGGGGGCAGAGGCAGCAGTGAGCTGAGATTGCGCCACTGCACTATAGCCTGGGCAAGAGAGTGAGAGTCTATAGCTGGGTGAGATTTAATTAGATGGGTGTGATGGCAGGTGCCTGTAATCCAGCTACTCGGGAGGCTGAGGCAGGAGAATCACTTGAATTTGAGAGGCGGAGGTTGCAGTGAGGCAAGACCGTGCCATTGCACCCCAGCCTGTGTCAAAAAAAAAAAAAAAATGACCTTTGTGATGATCCACTTCCACCTAATGAATAGTAAATATATTTTCTTTTCGTTATGATTTTACTAATAGCATTTTCTTTTTTAAGCTTACTTTAATGTAAGAATACAGTATATAGCATGTACCACATATAAAATATGTTGTTGTTGTTGTTGTTGTTGTTTTGAGACGGAGTCTCGCTCTGTTGCCCAGGCTGGAGTGCAGTGGCGGGATCTCGGCTCGCTGCAAGCTCCACTTCCCAGGTTCACGCCATTCTCCTGCCTCAGCCTCCTGAGTAGCTGGGACTACAGGCGCCCGCCGCCATGCCCGGCTAACTTTTTGTATTTTCAGTAGAGACGGGTTTTCACTATGTTAGCCAGGATGGTCTCGATCTCCTGACCTCGTGATCCACCGGCCTCAGCCTCCCAAAGTGTTGGGATTATAGGCGTGAGCCACCGCGCCCGGCCACAAAGTATGTTAATTGACTGTTTATATTATTGAAAAGGCTTCCAGTCAGTAGTAGGCTATTAGTAGTTATGTTTTGAGGGAGTCAAAAGTTATAAGTGCATTTTTGACAGCCCAAGGGATTGGTGCCCCTAACCCTCCATGTTGTTCAAGGGTCAACTGGTCATGGTGGCTTGTGCCTGTAGTCCTGTAATCCCAGCAGTTAGGGAGTCAGAGGTGGAAGGATCACTTGACCCTGGGAGTTTGAGACCAGCCTGAGCAACATATTGAGACCCCTTTCTTCACACACACACACACACACACACACACACACACACACACACACACAGATTTAAGAACATTTAACTCTGATTAGGCTGGGCGTGGTGGCTCACACCTGTTATCTCAGCACTTTGAGAGGCCAAGGCGGGCGGATCTCGAGGTCAAGAAATTGAGCCATCCTGGCCAACATGGTGAAATCCCGTCTCTACTAAAAATACAAAAATTAGCTGGGTGTGGTGGCGCATGCCTGTAGTCCCAGCTACTCAGAAGGCTGAGGCAGGAGAATCGCTTGAACCTGGGAGGTGGAGGTTGTAGTGAGCCAACATCCTGCCACTACACTCCAGCCTGGCGACAAAGCAAGACTCCGTCTTAAAAAAAAAAAAAAAAAAAAAAAATTAACTCTGATTAATAACTTCCTTCCTTACGTGGTATTTTCTTCAGTACTTAGTTACAAAATGTTTTCAATTTCCCCCAAGTTTTCATTATGTTGTTTTACATAGTCAGTGTTTGTTTAAATATACCCACATATATGGCAATTCCCAACTCATCCTTACTTATTTTACTCCTTTCTTTGGGTTCAGTATTCTTCTTTCTGATATGCATCTTTTAAGAGTTTATTCAGGCCGGGTGCAGTGGCTCACACCTGTAATCCCAGCACTTTGGGAGACCAAGGTGGGTAGATCACCTGAGGTCAAGAGTTTAAGACCAGCCTGGCCAACGTGTCGAAACACCGTCTCTAATAAAAACACAAAAAGTAGCCGGGCATGGTGGCAGGAGCCTGTAATCCCAGCTACTAGGGAGGCTGAGAGAAGAGAATCACTTGAACCCGGAGGGGAAAGGTTTCAGGGAACTGAGATTGTGCCATTGAACTCCAGCCTAGGTGACAAGATGGAAACTCTGCCTTCAAAAAAAAAAAAAAAAAAGTTTATTCAGCAAAGATCTGTGAGTTGTAGATCGTCTGGGAAGTGTCTTTATTTGCCCTTCACTCTTTGATGATAGTAGCTGGGTGTCGACTTTTAGGCAGATACTTATTGTCTCTTAGCATTTTATTGATTGGTTCTTTTCTTTTCTTTCTTTCTTTTTTTTTTTTGAGATGGAGTCTTGCTCTGTCTCCCAGGCTGGAGTGCAGTGGCCGGATCTCAGCTCACTGCAAGCTCCACCTCGCGGGTTCCTGCCATTCTCCTGCCTCAGCCTCCTGAGTAGCTGGGACTACCGGTGCCCGCCACCTTGCCCGGCTAATTTTTTGTATTTTTAGTAGAGACGGGGTTTCACCATGTTAGCCAGGATGATCTCCATCTCCTGACCTCGTGATCCACCCGCCTCGGCCTCCCAAAGTGCTGGGATTACAGGCATGAGCTACCGCATCTGGCCTTGATTGGTTATTTTCTGATGTTTGATTGTTAATCTTTGTTCTTTGTAGATGTTCTATATTTTCCTTTCCAGTTGTTTTTAACGTAGTTTCTTTGCGTTTCCTGTACTAAAATTTCAGTGAAGTTACTCAGTGAATATTTATTTTTACTTATTGGGATGCATATTAGCTATCTGTTGCTGTGTACCACATTACCCCAAAATTTAGTGGCTCAAAACAACACATGTTTATTATTTAGCTGTTTCTGTGGGTCAGGAATCCAATCATGGCAAGCAGAGCTGTCACACCTCCTCAGGGAGTTCACCTTCCTGGCACATCAATGTGTTCACTGACCAAGGGGAAGCTCCACTGAGTTGGTGTTCGAAGATTTTATTGGGGCTTCATTGACTCAGTAAATCATTGACTGCCCAATTGAACTTAGCCCCCAGCCTCCTCCCAGTCCAGCAGCTGGAAGTCCCAACCCTTTATCTACCTGCTTGGTCTTCCTGGTGACAGACCCATCATGAAGGGGGACTAAACTGAGTCACCTCATTAGCTTAACAAAGGCATTTGTACTGCTCAGAAAATTCCAGAGGTTATTGAAGCTCTGTGTCGAGAACTGGGGACAACACTAGCTCTTTTGGAGGATATTCTTCAGATTCTCATTTCAGATTTCTTCCCAGTCCCTCTCCTCTTCACAACCCAAGAGAAGCCATTTCGATCTGGAAGATGCATCAACTGTCTCTTCCTTCTTTAGGTGGCTAACTAGATAACAAAAGGAATTTCAAGGAAAAGAAGCCCACAGGAAGCCATTTATTTTTATTTATTTTTCCTCTAGTTCAGAATAAAGTGTTTTTTTTTTTTTTTTTTTTTTTTGGTTATTCATAGGATAGGAAGCCAGAGAGCATGGGGGCCAACCAGAGAGGATCGTAATAGCGTGTTCATTTGCCTGGACTTGCTCTTTGCAGATGTACCCATTGGCAGCCAGCAGAGGGGGCTGCAGGTGTGATGCTTGACCAGGCAAGATTCCGGGGCTCAGGATTCTGCCACGCACCATGAGGATGTACACACAGCTGGAGGTACTTATTTGTTTTATCTTCCCTCATGTTCTTGCTTCCTTTCCAGGAGCTTCATTTGTGCACAGATTGGTCTGTCTTTCTCCATTTCCATCATATATAATTTTCCTGTCCCAGTTCTTGCCTTGGTCAGATTGTATCTCTCCTCAGTGCTTCCTTCTCTGATCTTTTAAAGTTCCAAGTAAAAGTGCATGTATTTATGTGGAGTGAATAATGTATGAATCCATTCTTTTCAATGCATGAAATTGTGCTCCCTGTAATGTCACTCATTAATCTATATGGCAAAACCAGTGGGAGAAGGTCAATATGGTTAAAGATAATTAGCAATTGATTAGCAACTGAGAAGCTAAATAAAAAGACACATTTCCCTCTCAATGACTTGAGTTGATAAAAACAAGAATTCTTGTTTGAGACAAGTCGTAGTGTTCAGGACTGTGATGGAGAAAAATTTTTGCGTTAACACGTGCACACATCAAGGCAAACATTTATTTGGGAAAAGAGATAGGAACCATTCCCAAGTTTTCATTATAATTAATTTTGTTGAAGAATATCCGTCACCAGAAATCTAAAATCCTTATAAACATTTAGTGGCAAAAAGTGGAAATGCTGATATTGCAAGACCAATTCAACCTACTGTTTACCCTCCAATGTATTCGGTATTTTAAAGGAGGCTGTTTGTCTTCCTGACCTTTTTCAGTAGACTCACAACAAGCCTGCTCACAAAAAGCGATTCAGGCATGTGCAACTGAATGATGGTAGGACTACTGGGGGCTGAAAGGTAGAGACCGCCTTCCCCGATATGGCAGGAGCTTGCATACAGAAACTGTGTGTCATTCATACTAGTTTTTCTTTTTCTCTCTTTTTTTTTTTTTGGTTGAGAGGGAATCTCACTCTGTCGCCCAGTGGCGATGTGGGCTCACTGCAAGCTCCACCTCCTGGGTTCATGCCATTCTCCTGCCTCAGCCTCCCGTCTAGCTGGGACTACAGGTGCCCGCCACCATGCCCGGCTAATTTTTTGTATTTTTAGTAGAGATGGGGTTTCACTGTGTTAGCCAGGATGGTCTCGATCTCCTGACTTCATGATCCGCCTGCCTCCCAAATGCTGGGATACAGGCGTGAGCCACCTCGCCCGGCCTCATACTGGTTTTTCTACGGCTTTACACACATCTAAACATTGAAGATGCCCAGTAAGTCCTCACTGAAAATAAAAAGGTACAGAGATTGTTGGTAGATGTAGATGTCTTAGCCTTAGATTCATTTTCTTTTTTTGTACTTTGTTCTTCCCACTACTTGCAATCTATGATTCTTCCCACTTTCCTTCTTTCCTCTTGCACTAAGTGTTTAGAGGGACCTGCAGTAGTTTCTTTTGCCCGTAGAATAAGAAAGGAAGGAGGGTCAACTGGGCACGGTGGCTCACACCTATAATCCCAGCGCTTTGGGAGGCCGAGGAGGGCGGATCACAAGGTCAGAAGTTTGAGACCAGCCTGGCCAATATGGTGAAACCCCATCTCTACTAAAAACACAAAAAAATTAGCAGGCGTGGTGGCGCACGCCTGTAATCCCAGCTACTTGGGAGGCTGAGGCAGGAGAATTGCTTGAACCTGGGAGGCGGAAGTTGCAGTGAGCCGAGATCGCTCCACTTCACTTCAGCCTGGGCGACAGAGCAAGACTCCCTCTCAAAAAAAAAAAAAAAAAAAAGAGAGAGAAAAAAGAAAGGAAGGAGGGTCATAGGTTACTTCTTTTCAGTCTAAAATTCCTTTAGCCCCAAAGAGGAAATAAGAGGTGCTTATCACAAATCATGAAAAACAGACCACCAATATTCTTCATGTTTTATTGTAATGGCATTTTTATCAGAAGCACTTTTGGGATCTTTATATTTCTGTAAAGGCAAATTATTACTTTAAATGTGGGGTGGGATGAGAGGGAGATTTTATGTAAAAAAACTCAGACATTTACAAGTCAGGGGCAAGGAAAAAAGATGCCTCCTACTTACAGAATTGGCTCTTCAAGGGAGCTGTATCTGAACCTAGAACCATAGAGGTTTATTAGTAATCATAAAACATGCCTTTCAAACAGAGGTTAAGAGAAATATGCAGGCAAAAAGGAAAATATTTGAATTTTAGGCTTCTTTCCTCCCCCAAACTTCTCCCCATTCTCTGCCAAGACCTGACAGTAATTTCTTAATGTGGAACACCCTTAAGTGAACAAATATTTATTAAAGATTTTTTTGTGGATCCTCTTATTACATCTAATTATGGAGTATTTTATGATAATTTTTTGAAAACCCAGGCTCCATTTTCTCTGTTTTCCTTCTATAAAAAGTCCATTGGCATCATTGTGGTATTAAAACCATGCAGTTTTTTTTTTTTTTTTTTTTTGTTTGAGATAGAGTTTTGCTCTTGTTGCCCAGGCTGGAGTGCAATGGTGTGATCTCGGCTCACTGCAACCTCCACCTCCCAGGTTCAAGCAATTCTCCTGCCTCAGCCTCCCATGTAGCTGGGGAAACAGGCGCCCACAACCAGGCCTGGCTAATTTTTGAATTTTTAGTAGAGACGGAGTTTAGCCATGTTAGCCAGGCTGGTCTTGAACTCCTCACCTCAGGTGATCCACCTGCCTCAGTCTCCCAAAGTGCTGGGATTACAGGAGTGAGCCACTGCACCTGGCCATGATTGGTATATCTAACCGAAAATAAGCTCATGAACAATTAACCTATTCAGCAGAGGAAAATGATCATTGACAATCATTGGCTTGGTTTTATATATATATATTTATATTTATATAATATATATTTATATATTTATATTTATATAATATATATTTTATATATATTTTTATATGTATATATTTTATATATATATATATATATATATATATATATTTTTTTTTTTTTTTCCCTTAACTTCTCAGTAAGAGTCTCTGGCCAGGTTCCTAAACTTGAAGGTCTAAGGATAAGAAATGACTGGTTAGGTTAATGGCCGGGCATGGTGGCTTACCCCCGTAATCTTTGGGAGGCACTTTGGGAGGCCAAGCTGGATATATCAGTTTGAGGCCAGGAGTTTGAAACCAGCCTGGCCAACACAGTGAAACCCTGTTTCTATTAAAAATGCAAAAATTGGTCAGGCGCTGTGGCTCACGCCTGTAATCCTAGCACTTTGGGAGGCCGAGGCCGGCGGATCACGAGGTCACGAGTTTGAGACTAGCCTGGCCAACATAGTGAAACCCCGTCTCTACTAAAAAATACAAAAAATTAGCTGGGTGTGGTGGCGGGCGTCTGTAATCCCAGCTACTCCGGAGGCTGAGGCTGGAGAATTGCTTGAACCTGAGAGGCGGAGGTTGAAGTGAGCTGAGACCGCCTCATTGCACCCCAGCCTGGGCAACAGTGAGAGACTCCGTCTCAAAAAAATAAAAATTAAAAAAATCCAAAAATTAGACAGTCAAGATGGTGGGCGCCGGTAAATCCCAGCTACTCAGGAGGCTGAGGCATGAGAATTGCTTGAACCCAGGAGGCAGAGTTGCAGTGAGCCGAGTTCTCGCCAGTGCACTCCAGCCTGGGCAACAGCGTGACTCTGTCTCAAACAAACAAACAAACAAACAAACAAAAAAAGGAGGCCGGGCGCGGTGACTCACGCCTGTAATCCCAGCACTTTGGAAGGCCGAGGTGGGCGGATCACGATGTCAGGAGTTTCAGACTAGCCTGACCAATATGGTGAAACCCTGTCTCTACTAAAAATACAAAAAACTAGCCGGGCGCGGTGGCGGCGCCTGTAGTCCCAGCTACTCGGGAGGCTGAGGCAGGAGAATGGCGGGAACCCGGGGGGCGGAGCTTGCAGTGAGCCAAGATGGCGCTGCTCACTCCAGCCTGGGCGACAGAGCGAGACTCAGTCTCAAAAAATAAAACATACACCAATCACAACTTGGGGAGATTCTGTTGGGAAGGGTGCTGGAATCCACGGGTGGGGAGATGACAAATGACAGGGAGATGGAGCTAGGGGAAGCAATTTGGTTGTGATGTGACTCCTGAGTCAGTAGGCTAAACCCATATTCAAAGGCCGTGGGGGCTTCCTTATTATGGGCTTGTGTCCCTTTCCAAGGGGTTCTGATGTGGTGGGTTTGGTGTAGCAGCACAATTCTGAAGGCATTGATCAATGTTCACTGTCATTGATGTTCCAGTTCTCGCCAACACCTTGTCCCTCAGCTATATTCTTTGCTGGTTCTCCAGAGTTCACTGCTGCAGTTGTGTGGGTCCTGCCAGGTGTGGGAGTGCTGTGAGAGTTAATTTTATGTGTCAATTTGACTGGGCTAAGAGATGCCCCGGGGGTTGGTGAATCACGATTTCTGGGTGTGTCTGTGCTGGTGTTTCTGGAAGAGATTAGCATTTGAATCTGTAGACTGAGTAAAGTGGACGTGCCCTCACCAGTGTGCGTGGGCATCATCCAGTCTGTTGAAGGCTGAGATGGAATAAACAGATGGAGGAAGGGTGAGTTTGCTGTCTTTGCTTGAGCTGGGACATCGGTCTTCTCCTGCCCTTGGGCATCAGAGCTTCTGGCCCTTGAGCCTTTTTACTCAGACTGGGACTTATACCCTTAGCTCTCCTGGTTCTCAGTCCTTTGAACTTGGACTGGAACTGCACCACCTGATTTTCTGGTTCTCTCCCTTGCAGATGGAAGGTTGTGGGACTTCTCAGCTTCCATTACCATGTGAGTCAATCTCTAATAATAAATCTCTTTTCATATATCTGTAGGGATTCTATGGATTCTGTGTCCCTGGAGAATGCTGACTTGTACAAGTACCCTAGCAACATCTTGTTTGTTTAAAATTTGTGATACTTGGGTTGAGGAGGCTCTAGGTATTTTCTGGGTGTTCCAAGTGCATCAAGCCACTGTTAATGATGGTGTAATGGACTAGAATGAACTAAGTTGATAACAGGGCTTCTATACCAATTCATTGTAAATCAGAGAAATGAGAGAGAACCCCTGTATCAGACCTCAGCAGATCTGATGGAAAGAGGAAAAGCCTGCAGCCCTGGAGGCATCTCGGTGCTCAGGGGTTGCTCCTACAGCTCTCCAGTGCCTGATGTCACCGGGGCTACTTCTAGATACTCTCTTCCGATGAGGATGAGTCTGCTCACATATGCCAGCTTCCACCTGGGGGCCCTGGAACAAGAAACGCTGAGTCTATACACAGCGGTCATCATGCCCATGGCAAAATGACAGGCCCAGGAGAAAACCAGGAGATGTAAACATTGTCCCCTGACTTCAGAATGAACTCATTCTGCATTGTCAGTTAAGGGAGCTCTTGAAGAACAAGACTTCACTGGCCTTCCTTCTGAAATAAAACAGATCTAAACATGGGGAAGGGATCATGCCACGCTTGGGAAGCAGTTAAAGCCCTATAAGAAAAACATTGATTCGCTATATCTTGTACAAAGTGAGAAATTTTTCCTTAAGAGCTGTTTGTATTCTGCTCAGGTTTCCCTTTGAATTCACTGTGTTGTCTTAGACTAAGTTAACGGTGAGTTTCTGTCTCTCTCATGAATTCTAAAATGCACACTGGGCAACTTCTAGTAGACTGTACAATCAAAATAAACAAACAAAATTAATTAGAAAATACTAGTATTAAGCAATACCTGGCTGGATCTTCTTTCTTCCGTTCTCTTCCTTCCTTCCTTCCTTCTTTTCTCTTCTCTTCTCCCTCCTCCTTTCCTTCCTTCTTTTCCCTTCTCCTCCCTTCCTCCCTCTTCCCTCCTTCCCTCCCTCCCTCCCTCCCTCCCTCCCTTCCTCCCTTCCTCCCTTCCTTCCTTCCTTCTTTCCTTCCTCCTTTCTTTTCTCTCTTTCTTTCTTTCTTTTTTTGAGACAGAGTCTCACTCTGTCGCCCAGGCTGGAGTGCAGTGGCCGGATCTCAGCTCACTGCAAGCTCCGCCTCCCAGGTTTAGGCCATTCTCCTGCCTCAGCCTCCCGAGTAGCTGGGACTACAGGCGCCCGTCACCTCGCCCAGCTAGTTTTCAGCATTTTTAGTAGAGCGGGGTTTCACCGTGTTAGCCAGGATGGTCTTGATCTCCTGACCTCGTGATCCGCCCGTCTCGGCCTCCCAAAGATGCTGGGATTTCCAGGCTGAGCCACGGCCTTCTGGCCCTCTTCCGTTCCTTCTTCCTTCCTTCCTTCCTTCCTTCCTTCCTTCCTTCCTTCCTTCCTTCCTTCCTTCCTTTACCAGCCCTTCCCTCTCTCACTTTCTCCCTTCCCTTCCTTCCTTCCCTTCCTTCCTTCCTTCCTTCCTTCCTTCCTTCCTTCCTTCCTTCATTTCTCTCTCTCTATCCCACTCCTTCTCCCTCTCCGTCTCCCTCTCTCATTTGCTTGCTTGCTTGCTTGCTTGCTAAGGGGCTGTTTCCTGGTAGAGGTCATTTTAGAGCTACACTCATGTATTAAGAGAGCTCACAAAATGTCCCAGGTTTCCGTAAAACACTGTATCTGTCAGTGTGTCTGTTTTTTTTTTTTTTTTTTGAGAGGGAGTCTCATGCCATCATTCAGGCTGGAGTGCAGTGGCGCGATCTTGGCTCACTGCAACCTCTGCCTCCCAGGTTCAAGCAATTCTCCTGCCTCAGCCCCCCAGGTAGCTGGGATTACAGGCGTGCACCACCACTACCAGCAATCTTTTTTTGTATTTTTAGTAGAGATGGAGTTTCACCATGTTGGCCAGGCTGGTCTCAAACTCCTGACTTCATGATCTGCCTGCCTCGGCCTCCCAAAGTGCTGGGATTACAGGCATGAGCCACGGCGCCCAGCCCAGTGTATCTGTTGATCCTGGAATAAGGAGCTGGGGGATGGAGGATGGTGAAATGGCAGAGAACATAGCTGAGGTTAAGGTATTGGTGAGAACTGGAAGATCAGTGATAGGGATGGCAGGTATGTGACTTACTCACCTTGGTCACCCAGGTGCCTAGTACCATGCTTAGCCTTAAACATGCATTTGATACAACTTTTTTGAGTGAGTGAATTCAGGATCATAGGGCCAGAAGTTCAGAATGTTTCTTGAGGTCTGGTTGCTCCTTCACACCTGCCTGGGAATGAGCAGATATTTCATAGTCTGGCCCTGGGGTGGTTTCTCCTGCCATGAACTCCTTCAGATATTTAAAGATCTGATATCCCTAATTTAGTGGGATATTTCACTGCAAGGCTTCAGGGATTTTCTGAAGTTTCAGAGACAAGGTAGTCCTGGTTATCTATTATTATATTACAAACTACCCCAAAACTTACCAGCTTCAAAGAACCATTTTATTATGTCTGAGGATTCTGTGGGTCAGAAATATGAACATGGGTCAGCTTGGTGAGTCTTCAGCTACTGGTGACAGTGACTGAGTTTTCTTCTACATCCAGTGGAGGCGCTGGTCTAGCGGGTCCCAGGTGGCTTTCTTCACGTGTCTGGCATCTTGTCTGGGATGGCTGGAATGCAGGGCTTAACTGGCACCGAGGACAGGACACACATCTGCGGTCTCTCCAGCATCATGGTCTTGAGGGAGAAGGAAGGAGGCTGTCAGTGTTTTAAGTCTGGGCACAGACACTAGCCTGGTTTTATTTCTGCTCTACTACATTGGCCAAACAGTCATTAAGCTTACCTGGATTTCAGGGCAGAGAACATCAATCCTGCTTTTTTGTTGTTGTTGTCTGTTTTTTGAAACAGTCTTGTTCTGTTGCCCAGGCTGGAGTGCAATGGCTACAATGGCATGATCTTGGCTCACTGCAATCTCTGTCTCCTGGATCCAAGCGATTCTCCTGTCTCAGCCTCCTGAGTAGCTGCCATCACAAGCACCCGTCACCACACCTGGCAAAATTTTTTTTCCTTTTCTTTCTTTCTTTTTTTTTTTTTTTTCAGTAGAGACAGGGTTTTGCCATGTTGGCCAGGCTAGCCTTGAACTCCTGACCTCAAGTGCTCCACTCACCTTGGCTTCCCATAGTATTGTGATTACAGGTGTGAGCCGCCGCTCCTGGCCCAGTCCCACCTGTTGATGGGAGGAGTGATAAAGAATATGTGGCCATCTTTATTTGATCACAAAAGCCCTCAAACTAAAGACGTGTCACAATGGCTAAAAGATGGAAACAACCCTGGGTTGATGAAACTGTAAACAAAATGTGTTCTGTGCACACAATGGAACATTATTCTGCCTTAGAAAGACATGGGATTCTGACATGCGCTATGACATGGATAAGCCTTGAGAACATTAGGAAATAAACCTGTCCAAAAGGCAAATTCTGTATGATTCCACTTATATGGTACCCAGAGTAGTCAAATTCATAGAGACCAAAGTAAAATGATGGTTGCCAGGGGCTGGAAGAAGATGAGGAGAATGTTAGTGTTCAATGGGTATAGAATTTAAGTTTTGCAAGGTGAAAAAGGTTCTGGAGGTTGGGCACAGTGGTTCATGTCTGTAATCCCAGCACTTTTGGAGGTCGAGGTGGGAGGATCTTTAGGGCCCAGAAGTTCTAGACCAGGCTGGGCAATGTAGCAAGACCCTGTCTCTACAAAAAATAAAAAAATAGCCAGGCACGGTGGCATGCATCTGTAGTCCCAGCTACTCGGATGGCTGAAGTGGGAGGGTTTCTGGAGCCTAGGAGGTTGAGGCTGCAGTGAACCATGATTGTGCCGCTGCACTCCAGCCAGAGCAACAGAGCAAGACCCTGTTTCTAAAAAAACAGTTCTGGAGATGGACGGTGGAGATAATTGTACAATGTTAATGTAGCTAATGTCACTGAACTGTATACTCAAACATGGATGACATTGTCAATTTTATGTTACGCATATTTTATCATAAAATACAGTCAAATACATTATATTAACATTTTTAAAATGTGGTAAGTCTCTGAATTTGATTTTCTTCATCTCTATTAATGTCTGATTTTCCCGAAGGTCTAAGTTTCCACAGTTTTCTTTCAGGGCTGTGAGTTTCTGTTACCCGCTCTCTGACATTTTAGTATCTAAGCTGATCTCCCTTTTATCTAGGATGAGTTAGACTCACTGAAATAAGCAGAAGCACAGGCATTTTCACTCTTGGCACCAGTTAGGATAAAATGATTAGGTGATTTATAAATGTCATTTAAGCATTAAGTCTATCCAAGACTTTCTTATCCGCAGAAAAATGTATTCCTAAATTATTAATGGTCCTTTATTACTTTTTTATTGTTGCCTTATTAAAATAAATAAAACAGTGAAATGGAGTTACTAAGAAGTACTTTAACTCACCTGTCAGCATCAATCAGCAGAATCAACACAGGACGCCTCATCAACCTTGCCTACTGTTTGCATGCAAATTATTTCAATTTTGCTTGGCATTGTAACTATTCCATGACAGAATGACAGGCCCTGTGGGTTTAACGAAGCAATAGTAGTAGTAAGCTGACTTCAATTTAGGAACACTTTCTGTTGTCTTTTTTTCTTCTAGTAGCATATCATTTATTGCCCTGTATTCTGTAATAATGCTTAAATGGATTATTTCACCAAAAAATTTGAGAAGAATGCGCAAATCATAAATATAGAGTTTTTTTCCTTTTTTTTTTTTTTTAAACGGAGTCTCATTCTGTTGCCCAGGCTGGAGTGCAATGGCACAGTCTCGAATCACTGCAGCCTCTGCATCCCAGGTTCAAGAGATTCTCCTGCCTCAGCTTCCTGAGTAGCTGGGATTACAGGTGTGCACCACCACTCCTGGTTAATTTTTGTATTTTTAGAAGAGAGAGAGTTTCACCATGCTGGCCAGGCTGGTCTCAAACTCCTGACCTCAGGCGATCCAGCTGGCTCGGCCTCCCAAAGTGCTGGGATTACAGGCGTGAGCCACTGTGCCGGGCCATTTATTGCATTTTTTTTTTTTATTAAAAAATTACACCCATGAAACCTGTGACTACATCAGGAAAAAGAACACTTCCAGAACCCCAGAAACTTCCCTGAGCTTCTGTTGTCGATATCCGTCTCCGTCAAGCGTAGCCTTGCTCTTGACTTTTAATAACATGATACATTTTTCCCTGCTTTGGAACTTATTTATGAAGGTAAGCATGCAGTAGCTCCTCTTTTTGTGTTGGCTTCTTTCACTCATATTTGTGGTTGTGAGATTCATTCAGGTGCTGCTTGTGGCTGTAGATCATTTTATTCTCATTGAAATATACCACCATCTCTTTCTCCATTCTGCTATTGGGCATTTGGGTTATTTCTAGTTTTTCAGTAAATATGAAACTGCTACTATCAACATTCTTGTACAAATCTTTTGATACGGATGTATCTGCCTAACTGTTGAATTTATACAGAGAAGTTGAATTCCTGTGTCACAGGGTATACAAATGTGCTACTTTGCTTGTACGTAACAACCTTTTTCCAAAACCAGTTGTATCAATTATTTCCATTCTCACCCCTGTGTAAGAGCTTTCTTTGCTCTTCAGACTTGACATTTTCAGACTTGTTCATTTTAACCCCTCTGGTAGTGGGCAGTGAGAGCACATTATGGTATTTATTTTCCAGTTATGTAACCACTTTTGTGATGTGCTTGTTCAAGTAATTTGCCCACTTTTTCATTGGGGTGTCTTTTTTTTTCTCACAGATTCACAGATACTTAAAAAAAATCTTCTGGATGTGAATACTTTATAGGATATATTTATTGGAAAATAAATTATCCCATCTAGTGGCTTGCCTTCTGACTCTCTAATGGTATCTTTTGGGGGACAGGAATTCTCAATTTTCATGTACAGTAGTATAATACAGTATTTCAGTTTTTTCTTTTTGCATTGCACCTTTTTTTTGATTTTTTTTTTTTTTTGGTAGAGTCTCCCTCTGTTCCCCAGGCTGGAGTGCAGTGATATGGGTTCACTGCAAGCTCCGCCTCCTGGGTTCACACCATTCTTCCGCCTTAGTTCCCTGAGTAGTTGGGACTACAGGCGCCGCCACCACGCCTGGCTAATTTTTTGTATTTTTAGTAGAGATGTAGAGATGGGGTTTCACTGTGTTAGCCAGGATGGTCTCGATCTCCTGACCTTGTGATCCATCCACCTTCACCTCCCAAAGTGCTGGGATTACAGGCGTGAGCCACCGCGCCCGGCCTGGTGTGTGTTTTGTTTACTACACTTCTATAACACACAGGCAAGAAAATAGCCTATTTTTAAAAAATGCTTTATTGTCTTATCTTTTCATTTTAGATCTGCAATATTATGGTTTGTGATTATTAGTTCTATGTGTCAGCTTAGAGGATGTTTTGGGATGAGTTTAACATTTAAATCAGTGGACTTTGAGTAGAGCAGATGGCCCTCTAAAATGTGGGTGGGCCTCATACAATCAGTTGAAGGCCTGAACGGAACCAAAAGTCTGGCCTCCCTGAGCAAGAGTGAATTCTCCAGCAGGCTGCCTTCGGACTTCCTCTGCACCCTTGACTTTCCTGGGTGTCCAGCCCGCAGACCACAGTGCAGATACTCATTTGCCAGCCTCCATAACGGCGTGAGCCAATTCCTTATAATAACTTCTTTCCATGTATAAACGCATCCTATTGGCTGCGTTACTCTGGAGACCCCTGACTGACACAGGGCGAGAGATAGAGGTCAAGATCCTTTCTTCAGTGCCCTAAAACACCTGAACATAACCCCAGGACTCCGTGGGAACCCAGTTTAATGATACCGGTCTGGGACATGGAACTTAAGTATTAAACAGATATATCCTTCGTCACCTGCTCCTGGCTGTCCATTCTTCCTCGCAGGCAATATGGAGTTTCTGGAGCTTAGGAAGGGCCTTGAAATGCGCAAGGCCGGCCCATCACCAGGCACAAAACAAAAGGGTGCTGAAGCTGAGATCTGATCAAGATGCCATGCTTGCAAGCAGAGTCAGCCGGGAATGTCAAGGGAGGGGGCAGTGAAGAAGAACAACATTACAGAAAAAATGGTGGGCAGTGCGGATGGCATGCTGGAGGAGAATCTGGAAAAAGTGTCCTGGGTTCCGCGGAGAGGGACGGGGAGCACTTCTGGAGCTTCTTGCCTCAGCCTATGAGTGGAGCTGTGAGCCCGGTTAGTAAGTAATAGATAACGTTACCCGCTGGGACCCTGCCGCACACTCAGACGCTGAACCTTCCCGGGTAATCCCGACTCTGTTGTATCTGGGTTTCCATGTCAGCTTTTGTTCACTATGCTGGAGGGAAAAGAATTCGCATGGAATAGGTGGCTGCTTCTGAGACATAATCTTATTCCAACAGTGGTCAGGTGGAGAAAGAGACAGAGGAGGAGGCATGCAGAGTGCCCTGCACTCCTTGATATTTAATTGTGCGCAAACCTGCCCTTCAGAACCCGCAGACACCTCAGGTAGAACTATTCTATCAGGTCATGAATCTTTATTACCCTTTATCTTACACCTGAGCTATCTCATTGAGTCCGTAGTTTATTACTGGAATCCTATGGGCTCTTCTGGACCTATTGACTGTATGGCTTGAGGAGTAGTATTTGTGTAGTATGTACCACGGCAGTTTTACATCCATAGCAGGTATTCATATTCTGGAAAGCGTTTCTTTTGGTTTAATTCAGCCAAGTAGCATAGATTAGTATGTATACGGCTCTGATGAAATTTCCCATTGAGAGCAAGTTAGGAAGTACACTCGAATATGATATTATAATTTATATATGTGCTTCATTACTTGAAAGGCAAGGACTCGACAGGATTAGAATGTTGGTCAAGTATTCTTTCAATAAATCCTTCCCCTCCCCTTTTTGCCAGAGTAACCCGGTGTTGATTAAGATGATGATAAGGATTATCTAATCATATTATTTAAGACTAGGTTTTATGTATGATGCACATTCAGCCAGACTTAGGAAAGTTGCATTTATTTTTGGTTACATATAGAAGATACTCAATAAGTATTTGTTAACTGAGCAAAAAAAAAAAAAAAAATCACACATAGTACTTTTTTTTTTAAATGGAGTCTCACTCCATCGCCAGGCTGGAGTGCAATGGCGTGATCTCGGCTCACTGCAACCACTGCTTTCTGGGTTCAAGCGATTCTCCTGCCTCAGCCTCCTGAGTAGCTGGGACTACAGGTGCCCGCCACCATGACTGGCTAATTTTTGTATTTTTAGTAGAGACGGGGTTTTACCATATTGGCCAGGATGGTCTCAATCTCTTCACCTCATGATCTGCCCGCCTCGGCCTCCCAAAGTGCTGGGATTACAGGTGTGAGCCACTGCGCCCGGCCTCACACATAGGACTTTCAAAATAAAATGTTTTATTTAAACTCTGTATTTTTGTGCTTTTGTGAATGACTAATCATTTTTGCTATATATATATAGCATAATGGAGATGGGGTCTAACTATGTTACCAAGGCTAGTTTCAAACTCCTGGGTTCAAAAACTTTATTTATGTATTTATTTATTCTTGTTATTATTATTCTTGAGACAGAGTCTTGCTCTGTTGCCTAGAGTGGAGTACAGTGGTATGATCTCTGCTCACTGCAAACTCTTCCTCCTAGGTTCAAGCAATTCCCCTGCCTCAGGCTCCCGAGTAGCTGGGATTACAGGTGCCCACCACCAGGCCTGGCTAAGTTTTGTATTTTTAGTAGACACAGGGTTTTACCATATTGCCCAGGCTGATCTCAAACTCCTGACCTCAAGTGATCCAACTGCCTCAACCTCTCGAAGTGCTGGGATTACAGGTTTGAGCCACCGCCCCTGGCCTCTGCTTGCATTTATCCCTCTTGTAATCAATGCATAATTTTTAGTACAATTTAAGTACATAACCCTGACACTCTGCTCATCCTAATGAAAATGTATACAATTGTTTCTATAGCTACCAAAGCACAAACAAAACAAAGCAAAAACAGAAAAGTCTTCTGTGTTATGAAGACAAAAATGTCAGCATTGGAAAATCCTTGAAGCACTGAAATTCTGTGTAAAAACATCTAAAGTCATTATTATAGAGGCCCTTTCCCTCTGAGGCCTCATCTTCAGATAGGACTATCAGATCGTCTTTTCTGTGGTGTGCTGCATTTCTGCATGGCATCATGCAGGACGCTACAAAAGGGCAGTCAGATTCTGTGTCGAGGAAGCCACTACCTCAGTGAATTTGGATCCAAATAAGAAACAGATATGAGACTCTCATTTGATGGCAGATAGAAAGTCTGGACGCCACAGGGACATGATATGCACCAGCATGTGAGCTCGCTCCTAGAAATGTAATCTCTCTTTTGATGTACCTTATTGGTTCATCCTATTTTATGTAAGATGAAGTATGGAGCAGAAAATTAGGCACAGCTGAGGTCAGATATATGAGATGGGACAGCCACCAAGGCAAACACAGATAGGGACCAATGTGGGTCAGAAGACAAGGTAGTCAAAAAGCAGACAGAGTCTGTGCAAAGATGTGTGTTGAGTGACAATCTAAGATTGGGGTCTGCAGGTGTTGCCAAGGACACAAAGCAAGGGAATTCAGAAAGTGTGTGTGGCAGACTATATTAATCAGGGTTCTTCACAACCTGTAGGAGGTAAATTTGTATCTTTAGATCTGTATCTATATCTATCTATATCTATATAACTTATATCTACATCATCTGTGTCTAATATCATCTATATCTATAGGTATATGATCTATACATATCTAAACTCTATCAATATCCATATCCATACATTGATATCTATGTCGCCTCTATTATATCTATATCCAATCATCTATATCTATAAAGATATTTATTGTTAGGAATTGGCTCACATAATTATGGGGGCGTTTCTAGAACCAAACTTCTGCTGCTGTTGAAATGAGCTGGTAGGTCCATTTCTGCAGGGTGGGCTGGGAACTGGAGACCCAGGAGAGCTGACAGTGCAGTCAGAGTCGGCTGGAGAATTCCTTCCTGCTTGGGGAGGGCCAGTCATTTGGTTCCATTTAGGCCTCCAGCTGATTGGATGAGGCCCACCCGCATTATGGAGGGCAATCTGCTTTACTCAAAGTCCACCAATTTAAATGTTAATCTCATTCAAAAGCAACCTCATGGAAACACCCAGAATAATTTTTGACCAACTATTTGGGCACTGTGGGCCAGCCAAATTGACACTCAATTAACCGTCACACAGGTTCAGATAATACACTTTTGAAAGATGAAGCCCAGCTGAGCCCAGTGGCTCATGCCTGTAATCCCAGCACTTTGGGAGACTGAGACAGGCAGATCATGAGATCAAGAGATCGAGACCATCCTGGCCAACATGGTGAAACCCTGTCTCTACTAAAAATACAAAAATCAGCTGGGTGTGGTGGCAGGCTCCTGTAGTCTCAGCTACTCGAGAGGCTGAGGTGGGAGAATTGCTTGAACCCAGGAGGTGGAGGTTGCGGTGAGCTGAGATTGCACCACTGCACTCCAGCCTGGGGGCAGGGTCTCACCCTGTCACAAAAAAAAAAAAAAAAGGTGGAGCCCTTTGTCCATGGTCATATTTCACCTGGCTTTCAAGTTAGAGCAAAGTGAGTTACATTCTGACAAGAACATTTACCTGAACTGTGTGCTTTATATTGCATTAGGAATATAAATGGTTGGAGAAGACAGACAAAGAGAACCACTCTTCTGTAACAATGGGAAGGTGAAACCCCTTTTCGGACTGCTAAGTCTGAAATCCAAGCATGGCTCCAATTCGAGTGGGGGACACAGATACTGTTGACCTCTTTGTTGAAGGGAAGAATCTGGGAGAAAGATTCTTTTATCCTTTATGTCTGCATATTGCGCTTTGGTAAGGTTAGCTGTTAGGAAAGGAGAACTAAGAAAATAGAAAAACTTTAATGATCAATATTGAGAATGAAAATGTGTATGCTGGGAAGCCTAATTTGATCATGACCTCGACCTGTGTAACTCTGAAGTGATTTGCATATCGCTAGTGCATGTGCTTCCCCCCAGCATCTGCATCTCCCCTAAGCTGGGCCATCTCTTGTGGACGGGACGTCTCCAGCACCACAGGAGAAGGAACAAAGAGTGCAAGGCATCACTTGCTCTGTGCCTCTGAGGCTGATCCAAACACACAGCTGGCACTTACATCAAAGCAAACTTGCCTTACAGGGATGTGGAGGAAGATCAGACTCTGGCACTTAGCATTTTCCTTTTATTTTGCATGATCACCAATGCCACAGCCCCCCTGGGGATGGACTCATTTCAACAGCAGCAGAAGCTTGCTTCTAGAAGCACTCCCATTTGCACAGGACAGAGGTGAATGGAAATGAATAGATGACATTGATAGGCATCTCTTGATATGTTTGTATAATCATTAAATTTTCTAACTATAAAAGAAATCATGTTCTTATTCCGGTTTTTTTTGTTTTGTTTTGTTTTTGTTTTTGCTTTTTTTTTTTTGAGATGGAATCTCACTCTGTTGCCTAGGCTGGAGTGCAGTGGCGTGATCTCGGCTCACTGCAACTTCTGCCTCCCGGATTCAAGCAATTCTCCTGCCTCAGCCTCCCGAGTAGCTGGGATTACAGTCATGCACCACCATGCCCGGCTAATTTTTTTGTATTTTTAGTAGAGACGAGGGTTTCACCATATTGGCCAGGCTGGTCTCGAATTCCTGAGGTTGTGATCCACCCTCCTTGGCCTCCCAAAGTGTTGGGATTACAGTCATGAACCACTGTGCCCAGCCTCATGTTCTTATTCTTAAGAGAAAAATAGAAACAGAAGAGAATAGAGGGGAAAATATCCAATATTAAGCAATCAGCAAACATTAAGTATTTATTATGTGCCAGGCACTGTGCTTGAAATAACTAGTACTAAGATCCATGCATTCCATATACTCTGCATAGATCCATACATGTGAATCTCATGAATCTTCATAGAATATTCCCTCTGCCTTTCTTTCTCATATATATGTGTGTGTGTATATATATACACACATAATTTAAGTTTATGTACACATATATATTTTTAATTCAAAGTTGAAGAATGTTTGCATGGCTCAGGATGTGGCTTCTCATTTAAAAGTGACTTGTGGGTCAGGTGCGGTGGCTCACGCCTGTAATCCCAGCACTTTGGGAGGACGAGGTGGGTGGATTACCTGAGGTCAGGAGTTTGAGACCAGCCTGGCCAACATAATCAAACCCCGTCTCTACTAAAAATACAAAAATTAGCCAGGGGTGGTGGCAGGCACCTGTAATCCCAGCTACTTGGGAGGCTGAGGTGGGGAGAATGTCTTGAACCCGGGAGGTGGAGGTTACCGTGAGCCGAGATCACACCATTGCATACTCCAGCCTGAGCAACAAGAGTGAAACTCCGTCTCAAAAAAAAAAAAAAAAAAAAAAAAAAAAAGTGACTTGTGGCTGGGCGCGGTGGCTCACGCCTGTAATCCCAGCACTTTGGGAGGCTGAGGCAGGCAGATCACGAGGTCAGGTGATTGAGACCATCCTGGCTAACACGGTGAAACCCCGTCTCTACTAAAAATACAAAAAAATTAGCCGGGCGTGGTGGCGGGTGCCTGTAGTCCCAGCTACTCGGGAGGCTGAGGCAGGAGAATGGTGTGAACCCGGGAGGTGGAGCTTGCAGTGAGCCAAGATCGTGCCACTGCACTCCAGCCTGGGTGACAGAGTGAGACTCTGTCAAAAAAAAAAAAAAAAGAAGAAGAAGGAGGTGGAGGAGGAGAGGGAGAGGGAGAGGGAAAGGGAGAGGGAGAGGAAGAGGGAGAGGGAGAGGGAAAAGGGGAAGGGAGAAGGGGAAGGGGAAGGAGAAGGAGAATGAGAAGAAAAGATTTCTTGAGAGCTTCCTATTGCCCGACACTGTCCTAAGCATAAAGAGTAGATGGGTGAACAAATCAGACAAAAATGCCTGCTCCCAAGGATCTTCAATCTGGTGTGCATTTCTTATATGTGTGCATCTTTTCTGTTTCCATCTTTATTCTGTGCTCCATAGAATGCTCTTTTCTCTCATTTAAATAACCCTCCCATTCTTGAGTCTAGCACTGTCACCCAGGCTGGAGTGCAGTGGTGCAATCCCAGCTCACTGCAACCTCTGCCTCCCAGGTTCAAGGGATTCTCCTGCCTCAGCCTCCCGAACCCTCCCATTCTTTAGTACCCAGGTCAAAGTCCACTTCCTTCTGTGACTCACCCTGGGCTTTTCCCGCTAGAATTCCAGCTCATCTAGTTACTGGGCATGTGCTGTGTGGTGAGCACTGACATTACTTTTCTTGAATGTTTAAACTCTTACTCTTCACCTCGTGGCTGGCACTGAGCAATGTCTCCCTTGCACTGTGATTCTTTATGTTCATGACCCTTTTCTCCTGTGAAATACAAAGTTCTTTGCAGCCAAAGTCCAGGACTTATCTATGTTTGCCTCCCTTGCATCACTAAACACAGGGCCACATGCACCACTGATGCGTCATACGTGTTTCTTGAAGACTTCAAGTAAGTGAAGGGGGAACTGGCCGTGATTCATGTTGTTTTATATAAGCACACATCGGACACTGCCCAGTGGACAAAGGAAACAAAGTCTTTTGTTTTGACTCTGAGTGGGTCCAAGTCCTTCCCCGTAAGGCTTGGGGACAGGCCAGTGGTGGAGTAACTGCAGGTCGTGTCCAGGAATACTTCATACCTAATGCCATTTCAGATATTAGGGATGTCATGCAACATGAGATCACCCCAAGCAAACTTTCCAAAAGATGCCTGTCCAGCTCAACTTCCTTGGAACTTTGGATGTTCTATGAGCTTTCTAATGCTGCTGTAAAAAAGTACCACACATTTAGTAGCTTAAAACAACACCAAGTTATTATCTTAAAGTTCTGGAGGTCAGATGTCCAAAATGGGTTTTCGTGGGCCAAGTAAAAGTGTCAGCAGGGCTGTGTCCCTTCTGGCAGCTCTGGAGGAAAATGTTTCCTTGCTTTCTTCAGCTTCCAGAGGCTGCCTGTATTCCTTGGCTTATGGTTTCTTCTTTGCCCCAACCTCCGCTTCTGTGGTCACATCTCCTACTCTGACTGTGACCCTCCATGTAAGGACCCTTGTGAGGACATTGGGCCCACCTGGATCATCCAGGATCATCTCCCCCGCTCAAGGTCCTTCATTTAATCACACCTGCAAAGTCCCCTTGGCTATGTAAGATGACATTGTCACAGGTTCTCCAGGTTAAGATGGGACGTCTTTGGGAAGATATGATTCTGTCACAGATTTTATTTATTTATTTATTATTATTTTTTATTTTACAGAGTCTCCCTCTATTGCCCAGGCTGGAGTGCAATGGCACAATCTCAGCTCACTGCAACCTCCACCTCCTGGGTTCCAGAAATTCTCCTGCCTCAGCCTCCTGAGTAGCTGGGATTACAGGCCCGTGCCATCATGCCTGGCTAGTTTTTTTGTATTTTTAGTAGAGACAGGGTTTTGACATATTGGCCAGGCTGGTCTTGAACTCCTGATTTCGTGATCTTCCCGCCTCGGCCTCCCAAAGTACTGGGATTACAGGCGTGAGTCACCATGCCCGGCCAAGTCACAGGTGTTATTGTCACCACTTCTTTGGTTTCCAGGTTTCTCAACAGGGTTGGGGTTGACAGAGGGCAGATACGTCTGTGGTTGGTGTTATAAGCTAGTTAGAGCATGAAGATCTTGAGTATCCTGCCTCGCAATAGCTGGTACTAATGCCCTTGTGCATCCTTCTGATTTAGCATTCTACTATTTAGAACACGCTTGTTCTTTGGAACCTACTTCCTGAATTTTCTTTCACTCTCTTTCCACAGGTATGTTCCCACAGCCTAGAATAATAGGACAATAGAATGGTAAGCCGGAAAAATCAACTCTGTTGGTCCTGGGTGTAGAGGAGGTGAAATATCAGGGAGAGAAATGAGGGATGGGGAATAATTCGTGATTATAATATTTTATTTTTTCAGCAATGCAACATCTTGTTAGGCTAGTTTGTCCCAAAATGTTTTTTAAAACATACATTTTGCATATGGAGAGTCCTGGTTTTTAAAATATTATTCTGATCCTGTAGCACTTTTTTTTTTTTTTTTTTTTTTTGCCCAGACATGCAAGATATATTATTTGCAAAAGCAGTAAAAGTTCATCTACAGAGAAGATATGTTTAAACAATAGTAATTTGAAAATCATAATGCAGTGGATTGAATGTTTGTGTTCCCCCCAAATTCATATGCTGAAGTCCTGGGAAGAGAGGCCTTAGGAAGGTGATTAGTTGTGAGGGTGGAATCCTGATGATAAGATGAGTGGGGGCCCTGTAAGAAGAGGCCCCCAAGAACACTCATTCTCAGCCACTTGAGGACGCAGTGAGAAGCACTGTCTGTGAACCAGGACACAGGCCTTCACCAGACGCTGAATCAGCCGGCACCTGACCTTGGACCTCTAGCCTCCAGAACTCTGAGAAATACATGTTTGTTGTTTAATCCACCTAGTCTGTGGGATTCTGTCACGGTAGCTCCAAATGACTGAGACACATACATAAATCAACACCAGGATGATGCTCTCTTTGCTTTTCCTCATATTGTCCTTTCCTGGCTGTACTTTGGAAAAATAATATCTGCCATGTACATGTGCACACTCACCCAGTATTAGGTGTGATAACGCTGCTTTCATTTTGAACAATTAAGTGTCTTCAAAGTGAAATATCAGGCTGGTTCGTACAATTTATTCTTATTTAGCGAATGACTAAATCTTTTGTCAGTTTCATAAAACAAATTGATTATGGTTTCTCTATTAGTTACCCCTATACCTAAGATTTGTGATGTCAGCCATTGGTAATCTTACTTACACACGTTTCGCACTCAGAAGCTGGTGAAGCCACAAGAAATGTTACACAAATGTTCTACGAGGGAGTTTGACAATATAAGAAAATGGTCTCGCTGTCAATCTCTTGGAGATAATTGGACAGTTTACAGGGAGTCAACTGATAGAATGAGAGACAGTCTCTACATACTGCCCTGAGAACATACATAACATTTGGGTTTAATTTTGTTTACTGATTGATTGATTGAGACAGAGTCTCACTCTGTCACCAGGCTGGAGTGCAGTTGCGTGATCTCGGCTCACTGCAACCTCCGCCTCCGAGGTTCAAGCGATCCTCCTGCCTCAGCCTCCTGAGTAGCTGGGATCATAGGTGTCTGCCACCACACCCAGCTAATTTTTGTATTTTTAGTAGAGATGGGATTTCACCATGTTGGCCAGGATGGTCTCCATCTCTTGACCTGGTGACCCGGCCGCCTTGACCTCCCAAAGTGTTGGGATTACAGGCGTGAGCCACTGCGCCCGGCTGAGTTTAACTTTATTTTACAGGAAATACAAGAAGAGGATCATGTGGGGCCCTCTTTCCATTTACAGTTTGTGACAGTCTTGCAAGTCCAGAAGAAGTGAGGAAAATGAGAAATGTGATTATTGTAGTTAATATGCTAAGTGTCCCACAGAAAATTTTGATTTTGTTACTGTTTGGAAGTGAAACTCACTACATTCAACAAGGATTTAATATCTGTGGATTAAAAATTAATGTGCACTATTAAATTCAATCCAGATTATTTATTTAAACAGATAAAATACATATATCAGAAGTGGTATGCTGATGAAAACAAAGAAACACAGGCTATATTTTTAGAAATAATTAGAGATTATTTTTCAACTGTATTTTCTTTAACGTTGATAAATATATTACACTAAATAATACATTTTTTCTTTGGTGGAGTGTAAAGTTGTCTAAAATAATTTCTTCTGTCTCCTCTACAAATGGAAAATAGCTGTAAATATGTTGGCTTTTAATTTGTTTTTGATCTGTAGAAAACAATGACTTTTGACTTCTTAGCTGAGAGGACTGGGTTTTATATTTGTGTGGTCTTCAGACTACAATGGGTTATGATTGGAAAGGTAGTCAGTTGTTTGGTTTATGAGACCTAGTTGGATTTTGTGGACCAATCAGTGAAGGTAGCAGGTGCCAGCATGTACCTTTCGGATGTGCCCTGTAAGGGGGACACCTGCCTTGGTAACGACGGCTCTGGGGGAAAGGGGTGCTGCCTGACTGCATTGCTCTGTCTCGTCAATTGGTCCCCAAATCCCCACCGCAGGGGAGCCCTGACTGCCTGCACGTGGCTTCTGCGTTCCCCTCCAGCTGGGCTCCTCTTCCTGTCTGCTCACTGTCTTCCCAGCCACCTCCAGCTTCAATGCCAACGAGGCCCTGCACTTTGCATCTCAGATCACTGAGGGAGCCTGACAGACACTCAGGGCTTTTGGTTAACAATCTGCACAACTCTGGCTTTTATTTTGCTATTTCCCATTGTCATAGGTGGGGACAAAACCCTATTGAACACATGATCTATCTGAATTAGAGGATAAATCAGAATCACAGACTAGAAGCCAGGCGCGGTGGCTCACGTCTGTAATCCTAACACTTTGGGAGGCCAAGGCAGGTGGATCACGAGGTCAGGAGATCGAGACCATCCTGGCTAACATGGTGAAACCTCGTCTTTACTAAAAAATATAAAAAATTAGATGGGCGTGGTGGCTGGCGCCTGTAGTCCCAGCTACTCGGGAAGCTGAGGCAGGAGAATGGCGGGAACCCGGGAGGCAGAACTTGCAGTGAGCCGAGCTCACGCCACTGCACTCCAGCCTGGGCAACAGAGTGAGACTCTGTCTCAAAAAAAAAAAAAAAAAAAAAAAAAGAATCACAGACTAGAATACAATAAAATCCAAGTCTTCTCCTACAGATGAGGAAGTTTGCAGTGCACCAGGAACTACGCTCAATCATTTGCATCTGCACACTTACTTAGTATTCAAGACAAATTTATGAGGCAGACATTACATTTTGAATTACTCCCATTTTACAGCTGAAGATCCGGAGGTTACAGAGATGACGTAACCTGCTTAGCTTGCAGACAGCCTTCAGGCCTCGGCTGGACAGAAACACGGGGATCAAAAGCACACATCACTCTCTTTCAGAGGAACCCACCTCTTCCCTCTGGCAAGGAGGCTCCTGTAGAGCCAATGCCAGGGTATAAGGCGTTTTCCATTTTCTTTCAACTCCCAGTAGTGTAGAAAATAAAGATACTCTTCTACTTCCCACCATTGTGATAAAATGTATTAAAATAAAGTATTAAAAGAAGCTTAATAATGACATGAAAAATGAATGCCAACTGGAATTCCCACAGTGTCCCTCCTGCGTATTTTTCAGATTCCTTATAGAGGCTGGAAGGACTCTTACAGCATCTACGTTCCTAGCTGGCACTTGTAACTGCCCCACCCAGGCAGATCCCACTAACGCTGCCACATGGTTGCTGTGAGGATCGATACCACTTGGTAACTCACTGATGTGGTCTGACCCCTGCTCTCCGGTGTGTGGCTAACAGGCTTTCCCACGTCTTTCACTTGCAGACAAGAAGCAGCTGCGCTGTGAGGCCCATGGAGTTGTGCAACCAGGGGAGTGAGACAGAGAGCCCCACATGGGAATTTGCAAATAGGAGGTGTTCTGGATGATTCATGGAAAAAGGGTTACACGGACCCATGGCTGGGCTGGCATGCAGCCTCTGCACACGTTCATTTGCTGGAGTAGATTTGATTCATGTATGGGTCCTCAGAGGGGATGATGCTGGTGCTCTCCCCTGACCACGGGGGGTGGATTTCTTGTGTGTGCGTGTCCTTGGGTGTGAGTTTTGCTCCAGCAGCAGCATCAGTTGCTGCAGGCTATGGGCGCCAGCTTTGTCTGTGTGTGCAGAGATGTGGAAGGGACCCTGGCTGAGTCTTATCCAATACCAGACAGGTGGGTGAGCAGGAAACCCACAGGTGAGTGAGTAGAAATCCCAGCATCCCTGCCTTGGCTTCGGGCTATTCCGAGGCATTCTTACTCCCGTGGACCCAGGCTCAAGCTGCCCTCTGAGGGCTCTGCTGAGATCGCACCTGTGCTGGGTACTGGCCTCCATGACCTGCTCCCTTGCCTGCCAATTGCTTTCTTCCAAGAGCGTGTCCCTGTCTCAGGCTCTGCTTCTGGGGACCTCAACTTGAGACAAAGCTAGTACTGATAAATAAATTGTGAAATCTTCACCAGAAGGGATTATGCAGTCATTAAGCCTGATGATTTAAAGGCTGGGCATGGTGGCTCACTCCTGTAATTGTAGCACTTTGGGAGGCCAAGGTGGGAGGATCGTCTGAGGTCAGGAGTTCGAGACCAGTCAGACTAATATGGTGAAACCCCATCTCTACTAAAAATAAAAAATTAGCCAGGCATAGTGGTGTGCGCCTGTAGTCCCAGCAACTTGGGAGGCTGAGAAAGGAGAACTGCTTGAACACAGAAGGTGGAGGTCACAGTGAGCTGAGATCGTGCCACTGCACTCCAGCCTGGCTACAGAGCAGGACTCTGTCTTGGGGAAAAAAAAAAAAGTGATGATTAAAAAGTACAATTATGGATTCATAAAGAAGTTTACAGTTTATGGTTAGGAAGAAGACACAGTCTACCAAAATGTCTATGGCTTTTAATTTTTGTAAGAAAAATGTGAGCATGGATAAATCTCAAAATCTATAATAAGAAGTATAATTAACAGCTGGCTGGGCACAGTGGCTCACACCTGTAATCCCAGCACTTTGGGAGGCCAAGACAGGTGGATCACCTGAGGTCAGGAGTTCGAGACCAGCCTGGCCAACATGGTGAAACCCCATCTCTACTAAAAATACAAAATTAGCAGGGCGTGGTTGCACATGCCTGTAATCTCAGCTACTCGGGAGGCTGAAGCAGGAGGGGAGGCTGAAGCAGGAGGGGAGGCTGAAGCAGGAGAATCGCTTGAACCAGGGAGGTGGAGGTTGCGGTGAGCCAAGATCGTGCCATTGCACTCCAGCCTGGGCAACAAGAGCAAAACTCTGTCTCAAATAAATAAATAAATAAATAACAGCTGGCTGGGCACAGTGGCTCACGCCTGTATTCCCAGCACTTTGGGAGGCCGAGGCAGGTGGATCACGAGGTTCAGGAGTTCAAGAACAGCCTGATCAACATGGTGAAACCCCGTCTTTAGTAAAAATACAAAAATTAGCCGGGCATGGTGGTGTGCGCCTGTAATCCCAGCTACTCAGGCAGCTGAGGCAGGAGAATTCCTTGAATCCAGGAGGCAGAGGTTGCAGCGAACTGAGATTGTGCCACTGCACTCCAGCCTAGGCCACAGAGTGAGACTCTGTCTCAAAAAAATAAAATAAATGAATAAATAAAATAAAAATAAGTAAATAAAAAGTTGGGGAGATGGATGGTGGAGATGGTTGCACACCAGTGTGAATGTCCCCACTGCTGCTGAACTACACACTTAAACGTGGTTGACGTTGTAAATTTTATTTTACGTAGTTATGACTATTTTACCACAATAAAAAAAAAACTGATAAAAATAGAGACTCTGGGACAGCATGGTGACAAAGATTCTTTGCATGACCCAACTTTCATGATCTATATTTATGTCATTAGCTATACATTTATCAGGCTCCCAAACCTTCTCATAGGCCCATCTGTACACTTCCCTGTAAAATCAACTTTTGCAAAAACCTTGCTAAGTCAGTTTAGCAAGAACCTGCCACCATCAGTATCTGATCACCCTTGATGACGCTGGATCGGGTTCCCCATCCTCTGCCATCCCACTGGCGATGTCTAAACACCCTGGCCTGCTTTCAACATGGATCCTGTTAGGTTGGTTTAGACAGCATCCCCCTGACCTCCGGTTTCCTCTTAGTCACTTTGCACCCACTGACCTCACCCCCACATTGCTCCTTGGCTGTGCATTCCCACTTGCTCATGCCCAGTCTCTCTCCCCCACTGCAAAATCCTATTGCAGTAGTCTCTATGCCTATCGCCATGGTCTCCAGAATAAAGCCTTCCTTCCTTGTTTTAACAAGTATTATTGAATATTTTATTTCTTTAGTAATGAGCTCCAGGAGGTTTTCTGATCACTTTCAGTCTGTACAGGGAAGCCCTTAGCATGTCACAGTTCCCCAGTGATTTCCACTCTGTCTAGGAGGACCTGTCACATGCCTTGTCCCCTTTGCACATTGCCCTGTGGACAGGGATGGCTGGGGGGATAAGAGCGAGGATGTCAGCGACTGGTTATCTGCGTGACCCTGAGACCTTTGGCGAGTCAACGTAGAATGTTCAGTGTTATTTCCAGAAGCAGAGCTTTTTGAATCAGATCAATCTGAGGCAATATTGTCCCTGTGCAATCTCATCTGCGAACTTTTCTTAGTGTCCTGTGGATTATTGCTATTATTCTCAAAAATTTAATTGAAAGTGAGGGGATGAATGTGGCAGTAAAATTTGAGTATAAAAAGGATGGCTTTAGAATGAATGGTTTTAAATATGTCTGTATGCACTAAAGTTTATTTGGTTACATTTTTTATTACTGACTTGTTAGCTGTATCTCTATTTTCTGCTTTATGGATCTGGCTGTTCTTATTTAAAAGTATAAACAAGCAAAACCTTTACTTGGTAAGTCTGATAGTTCTGTGGCCAGATGGTGCCAGTTCACTTCCAGCTGAACTGATACAGCCTGACCACATTCCATGCTGACAAATAAGATGAAAGATTCTCCTGTGTGGCTTAAATATCTCAAATAATTTTCTTCTGGAAGCAGAACTGCTGCTGATAAATGTGATATTGAGCAACTGCAGAACAGATTTTTCCTTATAGTAAATGTTTAATCATTTCCCATGGTCTTATGCTTCTGGTGTTATCTCATAGTCCCTAAATGTAAAATCATCCTCAGAACCTGCATTAATGAATAAAGCTAGGTGTAGGAAGCCAAAATAATGAAAAACAACGCCTTAGAAATGCAAAGGCTAAATGGGGCCAAGCTGGTTTTATTATCTTTGTATATACTCAGTTTGCCAATATTTTTTTTCCCTGGGATTCTTTTAATGCTGGTATATAGGGTTTTGATAGCATACAGATCATGCCAATTTGGTTGACAAATCCTAGCAACAGAATTATCCTAAATACACTTTCAGGGGACATGATCAGAATCATTATGCAGCTCTGTGGGCAGCTGTGGGAAGGGAAGACACTTTGATGTCAGGGCTAAGACAATGGCCTTTTTTGTGAAAAGTACTAAGAAGACAAACTCATCAGTGTTCATCGTGATGGGTTAGCATATCTTGAACACGGTGACCATATTTTCTGAACCCCAATATTAGAATGCATGTGGTTCATCTGAATAATGTGGATACATGGTCAGGAGTCCTAGCACAGCAGCTGTTTTCTCTCTCTTAATTCTTATTCATAAACTTTCTTAGTCCATTTGTGTTGCTATAAAGGAATACCTGAGGCTAGGTCATTTATAAGAGGAGAGATTGGGCCGGGCATGGTGGCTCACGCCTGTAATCCCAGCACTTTGGGAGGCCGAGACGGGCAGATCATGAGGTCAGGAGATTGAGACCATCCTGGCTAACACAGTGAAACCCCGTCTCTACTAAAAATACAAAAAAGTAGCCGGGCATGGTGGTGGACGCCTGTAGTCCCAGCTACTCGGGAGGCTGAGGCAGGAGAATGGCATGAACCTGGGAGACGTGTGAAATGTACCAATTTTTCTCATCTTCTCTCAAGAGTATTTGGGCCAGGTGTGGTGGTTCAAGCCTGTAATCCCAGCACTTTGGGAGGCCAAGGTGGGCAGATCACCTATGGTCAGGAGTTTGAGACCAGCCTGGCCAACATGGTGAAACCCTGTCTCTACTAAAAATGCAAAAATTAGCCAGGCGTGGTGGTGGATGCCTGTAGTACCAGCTACTCAGGAGGCTAAGGCAGGAGAATGGTGTGAACCCGAGAGACGGAGCTTGCAGTGAGCTGAGATTGCGCCATTGCACTCCAGCCTGGGTGACAGAGCGAGACTCCATCTCAAAACAAACAAACAAACAAACAAAAACAAAAACGAAAAGAAACCTCTTCCTTCAACAGATGTTTCCACAAATTGTTTTCCTGGTGCCACCACTTTGTAAGGTTTTTCTAACTCAATAGATGACTTAACTGCCTGTTGGACTTACATGTCTCCCCTCAATTATTTCGTATCCTCTTGCTTTCATTTAAGGCAGAGTTTGGGTAGGACTGGACAATCAGGCTAAACTCTGCTTTTCTTGCTTTTCTCCTACCTCGTTATCAATGAATTCACCCTCTGGTGCTCTGAGAGACTAAATTGATACTACCAGTTTCCGCTCTAGAGATTGACTGAACTGGAATCCACTTCCTGTTTCTAAACAAGACAGGTGCTCCTGTCACAGTGGAATGGAGTGTTAGTTTCAAAATGCATGTTGAAATATTTTTCCTTTCTTGCTTTTAGCCTTGAAATATATTAATACTCTAAAATTCTTTGTTTCCCTCCCTTCTCATCACACACTTCCTTGCATTGCTAGCCTATCTAATTACGTGCTTGATTAGAAGTTTGAGGGGCTAATCTTAAGACAAACCAGGCATGGAGACCTAGCTGTGAAATTCCAGAGATCACCTTAAGGCAGTTAGTCTATGACCCAGCCATTGTCCAGATGATGCCAGCCCATACTCCAGGTGAACTGTGACTCAAGATGGCTGCTGGAACAAGACACACAGACCTTGGACCCAGCACCATCCCACAGGCCACCCATTCCAAGTTCCCCTTTGTAAACCCTTCTCCTCAGCCTAACGTTTGAAATGGTCTTTTAAGGGCATGGGCCTGGCCATTCCCTAGCTGCTAGCATTTGAATAAAATTGCTTCCTTTCAGCACATCTCACTTCTTGAGTTTTTGACCTCTGACTAGCTGGACTTGCAGCTGGACTTGGGTTTGGGTATGACAGGAAATGATCCTAAGTGACACTGCAAAGCTGCCCAATTTTAAAGCCACCCTATATTCATTTTTTGACCAGTAATTCTTAATTATTGTTACACAGATCCTGTTGATGCAGTAACTGACTTTTTCTTTGGCTTCCATACATCCTTCATGTTTATTACATCAGAGGTGCCTCTGAATTGCATTTTTCTGCTGCATATTACCAGCATCTGAATGGCAGAATTAAAATAATAACCTATAAGGAGGTTGAAATTAATGCACTGGTTATCCCTGGGGAGTGGGGATCAAAGGTAGTGGAGAATTTTATTTTCTATTTCATAAACTTCTGTATTTATTTCCTTTTTTCTACAAGCCAGTGTCACATTTCTAATGACAAATAAAGAAAATGTTTTCACAAGGCAGACAAGTAGTTGCAAAGACGGTTAAGTTGGTAAATCCAGATCAGTTATGCATCTCAAGTACCAGTCTTCTTTGAGCAATAATTCGTAGAATCAAAGTCTAATTCAGTGTTTCTACTTGCTTTCTCGGGGCCCTGATTCCTCTAATATAGAATGGCTGTGAGAGTGACCGGGAATTACTTTTTTGAGTACAAAACAGAAAGTGGAAAGGAGCTATTCTTGTCTCTGAATGTATTTGGTATACATTGTCAGAAATGAATTAAAAAACACTGAAAACATAATATATTTTTGCTAGTGTTTGAGTGATTGTTAAATAACAATCCACTTGAAGTTTTAACATTTGCTATTGCTGCTGAATATTCATGTACTTCTGCAGTGCTGTCTATTATGATCAATAAAAGATGTATACATAAGGAGATATGAAGGTATGCCACCATTGGGGTGACCTTAACTTGAAGGATGAACAAAACAGAAAAACTAAACCAGCAAGCTAATTAATGAGAGACTGTAGCCCAACCTTTGTGCAAACCATCTTCCAAATATTTTGGTCAAAATGTTGTTTTTAGGACAATGGTGTAGAATGGAGGAATGCAAGTCATGATGAGGCAGTGAATGCCTTGGAAGATGTTTTATTCAATGAGTACATTAATTAGACTCTATTGGTTAGGGGTGAGAGAAAGCAGTCGACCCTGCTGAAATCATGTGTTTGTTCCTGCTAGGGAGATGGTGGACTCCCTAGTCTTTTTTTTTTTTTTTTTTTGAGACAGAGTCTTGCTCTGTCACCCAGGCTGAAGTACAGTGGCACAATCTCGGCTCACTGCAAGCTCCGCCTCCCAGGTTCACACCATTCTCCTACCTCAGCCTCCCGGTAGCTGGGACTACAGGCATCCATACCATGCCTGGCTAATTTTTTTGTATTTTTTAGTAGAGATGGGGTTTCACCGTGTTAGCCAGGATGGTCTTGATCTCCCTGACCTCATGATCCACCCGCCTCAGCCTCCCAAAGTGCTGGGATTACAGGCGTGAGCCACCGTGCCCGGCCCAGACTTCCTAGTCGTTGACTGACCAGGTTGCAACCTGTGCCCATGATGGTGGGGGTAGGGGCCTGATAATGCACAATCCCATCAGGATGAGATGGAGTGGAGGAGGGGTTGTTCTCCAAAATGTCACTGGATGGACAAACCACAGTGCCCACCACGGAGGGCCATTTACCTAGGGTCTGGTAAATTTATCAGCGCTTGGAAGACTACCCAAAGGGGAATTACATTTAGACATTGGATAATTAAGTGGATATATATTCTTCTAACTTCCAGTCTAGCCAAGCACTTGTAAAAAAAATCACTTCGTCATAAATAACCTAGCAAACCAAGAAAAAAATATTGCTCAAATCAGATCCTATGACAGCTTTGTTGGAAATGCATAAACTACATTTGGGACATCTTGATGATCATTGCTTCAAAAATTTTTAAAGACTCCTCTGAGTGAGAGAAATCTCACTTATCTAAACTAACTTATTTCATCGCATATAAAAATTTGGATCTGTCATAAATAATTATACTTGGGATGATGATGATCAATGGATACACTTTTACAAAATGATGACTATTTGCCAGGCACCTGTGAAGCTTATCAGATGCATTTTCTTACATATTTTTTTTTTTTTTTTTTTTTTGAGACGGAGTCTCACCTTGTTGCCCAGGCTGGAGTGCAATGGTGCGATCTCGGCTCACTGCAACCTCTGTCTCCCAAGCTCAAGTGATTTTCCTCCCTCAGCCTCCCAAATAGCTGGGATTATAGGAGTGCACCACCATGCCTGGCTAATTTTTGTATTTTCAGTAGAGATGGGATTTACCATGTTGGCCAGGCTGGTATCAAACTCCTAACCTCAGGTGATCCACCCACCTTGGTCTCCCAAGGTGCTGGGATTACAGGCATGAGCCATCGCGCCTGGCCCATGTTTTCTTACGTAATTTCTACAAAAATTGTATACGTTTTAAAATCCTCATTTTTATAAATAGGTTTGAACAAAGCACATAGCTTACTTGAGTTCACATTATGTCATTAATCAGGGGTTCAAACCAGATTTGCCTGTTTCTACAGCCTGTCCTCTCACCTGCTCTACTATATTGACCTGACCTGAGCTGCAGTATGCCTGCATGAATGAAGGGAACGAGACATTGCAGCAGTTATTCACAGAGCTGAGCATGGGGGGTGGCTGGAGAGTGGCTCTTTTTGGAGAGGGAGATGATTTGACATCTTAGATGACTTAGGGGTATCATTTTTCAACTAAAGCATTCACTTAGCTGTTACCGTTCAGGTCATTTGTATTAATTCAATTTTCCATCTAGCAAGGTAACCACTTTTAATTTTCATATGTAAAATAGATAAATGTAATTTTTATTTAGGGGATTGTATCCTGAATGAAACCCAGTATCTTTCACCATTAATTGCTCCATTTAAGTTTTGGGAGGGTAAAACAATAACAGTATTTGCATGGTGCTTCATAATTAGTTGAGCATTTTCCAATTCATTGCCTGCAATGTAACAAGGCAGATATTGGTCCCTCTATTTCATTGATGAGGAAACAAATTTAGAGAGTTGTGTGACTTTTTCTAAATCTTCAGACTCCAAATCTTATGCTCTATTCCTTGCAATTCTTTAAAAAGCAATTGAATGGTGGTGGTAGAAAGGTGAGCAGAGTTGTACTGTAATCAAATAGAGATGAGCATAAACAATGGAAGTAAACTGCCAGTTGGAAGAAGTATAATGAGATGTCATTCAAAGCTATTAATAACTTTATAGGACAGTGGTTTTCGCATTAGTTTTTTTTTTGTTTGTTTGAGACACAGTCTCGCTCTGTTGCCTAGGCTGGAGTGCAGTGGCATGATCTCGGCTCACTGCAACCTCCATCTCCCGAGTTCAAGCAATTCTCTGCCTCAGCCTCCCTAGTAGCTGGGATTATAGGCACCCACCACCATGCCCAGGTAATTGTTTTTTTGTATTTTTAGTAGAGATGGAGTTTCACCATCTTGGCCAGGCCAGTCTTGAACTCCTGACCTCGTGATCCACCTGCCTCGCCCTCCCAAAGTGCTGGGATTACAGGCGTGAGCCACCACACCCGGTCCACACTAATTTTTTAGCTGTAGAATGAGTGTCACCACCACCATTGCCTGCAGCACATTTGTGTTGATGATTATTTCTTTTTCTCTTTTCTTCTGTTAATGTGGGGAATATCATTGCTCAATTTTCTAATCTTAATCTTGCATTCCTGGAATAAACCCAATTTCATGGTTACGTATTATTATATATTGCTAGATTTGATTCACAATTATTCTATGTATTGTTTTACACCTGTGTTCATGAGAATTACTGACCTATATATTTTTTTCTTACTGTGATGTCCTTATTAGGTTTTAATATCCAGGCTATGTGGCTCTTATCCAAAAAGTTGACATTTCAACTTTTTCCTTTTTAAAAATATTCTGTAAGATTTCATGTAAGATTGATATTATTTCTTCCTTAAATAGTAGGAAGAATACGCTGGTGAAGTTGTCTGGGCCTGTAATTTTCTTTTGGAAAAGATTATAAATTATGAATTAAATTTTTTAAGTGCATATATTAATAATAATAGCCCTCAACTTTTCTATTTCTTCTTGTGTCAGTTTTGCTAATTTGTGTCAGTTTTGCTAATTTGTGTTTTTCTTTTTTTTAACACTTTTTGAGACAGAGTCTCACTCCTGTAGCCCAGGTTGGTGCAGTGGCCGGATCTCAGCTACTACAAGCTCCTCCTCAGCCTCCCTGGTTCACTTTATTCTCCGCCTCAGCCTCCCAAGTAGCTGGGACTACAGGCGGCCCTCGCCACCTCGCCCGGCTAGCTGTGATGCAGAGACGGGTTTCACTGCATAGCCAGATGGTCTCGATCTCCTGACCTCGTGATCCACCTGTCTCGGCCTCCCAAAGTGCTGGGATTACAGGCTTGAGCCACCGCGCCCGGCCATAATTTGTGTTTTTCAAGTCATGTTTTAGTTAGGGTTCTCCAAAGAGACAGAACTGATAGGAGATGTGTATATGCATACATATGTGTACACCCATACACACACGAACACACACATACACACACACACAGAAGAAGGGAATGATTAGGAGTATTTGCTCACTTGGTTAATGAGGCTGAGGCTGAGAAGTACCACAGTCTGCCACCTGCAAGCGGGAGAACCGGGGGAAGCCAGCAGCATGGCTCAGTCCAAGTCCAGAGGCCTCAGAACCAAGGAAATCAATCGTGTAGCTCTCAGTCTGATGCTGAAGACCCAAGAGTCCTGGAGATACTGGTGCAATATACAGAGTTCAAAAGCCAGAGAACCTGGAGTTCTGATGTGCAAGGGCAGGAGAAGAAAGGCATCCTGGCTCCAGCAGAGAGAGCAAGTAAAAATTTGTTCTTTCTTCACCTTTCTGTTACACCTCTGGGTCCTCAGCCAACTGGATGATATCCATTCACATTGAGAATGGATCTTCCCCATTCAGTCCCCTGACTCATATGCCAGTCTCCTGCAGAAACACCCTTCCAGATATATCTGGAGCAGCCCAATCATTCCAGTCAAATGCTAAACCACCTGGGTTTCCCTTCCAGCAGAAGAGCAATGGGTTTAGTGGTTACTCAGACACTGAAAATAATAAATGTGATAATTAAGGACAAATGACGCTTTGCCAGCTATCTGGGTACCCCTTAATCCAAGCAAGTTTGACACCCAAAATCAATCACTGTCCATTTTATTTAAAATTTCTATATAATGGTATGAAGTTGCTTATAAACATCTTCTTATTCTCTTTTTAGTATCTCTAAGGTCTTGAGTGATGGCTGTCTTTTCATTCTTCATATTTGTAATTAGTTATTTCTCTTTTTATTTTAATCAAAATTGCCAGGGTTGAATCAGTCTTATTGGTCTTTTCCAAAAAGTCAATTGTTGGCTTTTGTGATTTTTTTTTCTCTAATATGAAATTATTCTTACCTTATTAATTTATGTTCTTATTTTAATTGCTTTCTTCTTTATTTATTTATTTATTTTTCTGAGACAGAGTCTTGCTCTGCTGCCCAGGCTGGAGTGCAGTGGCATGATCACAGCTCACTGCAGCCTTGACCTCCCAGACTCAAGCGATCCTCCCACCTCAGCCTCCTGATTAGCTGGGACAACAGGCACACACCACCAGACCTAGCTAATTTTTGTATTTTTTGTAGAGGCAGGGTTTCACCATGTTGCCCAGCATGGTCTGGAACTTCTGGGCTCAAGCAATCCACTCACCTTGGCCTTCCAAAGTGCTGGGATTATAGGCATGAGCCACAGTACCTGGTTTTAATTGCTTTCTTCTTTCTAATATTTGTCAGTTTAATTTACTGTTATTTTATTTTAATTTCTTGTGATACATTCTTATATCACAATTTTTCCACTTTCTTCTTTTATAATACATATGTATGTATATTAAGTTGATAACTTTCTCTTTAAGCATGACTTCAGCTACATTATACAATAATTCATATTTACATTGTAATCAGCTTAAAATATTTCCTAACTTCTGTTATAAGTTTTTCTTTGATCCATGGGTTATATAGAAAATAATTTCTTAGTCTGAAACGTTTGGGAATCTTCTAAATTATCTTTTTTTGTTAGTGATATCTAGGCTAATTTCACTGTAGTGAAACACATGTTCTAGATCATTCAATCCTTTGATATTTATTGAGTTTTTAAAATGACTCATCATATAATCAATTTTTGATAAATGTTCTACATATGTTTTAAAAGAAAGTTCATTCTACACTTATTAAGTGTAGTGTTAAGTATATGTAGAGTAGGTCAAATTTGTCAATTGTGTTGTCAAATATTTCTTATCTGTAGAGTAGGTCAAATTTGTCAATTGTGTTGTCAAATATTTCATATCTCTGCATCTTTTTGTCTGACTCTTTTATCATTTACCAAGAGAGAAACATTAAAATTTCCCAGTCTGTGGATTTATTTTATTTTATTTTATTTAACTTTTGGAGCTATGTTGCTAGGTGCAAGTAATTTAAAATTTTTTTTCTCCCTGGAGGATCAACTCTTTAATAATCTTTAAATGTTTTTATTTCTATTAATGCTGTTCATCTAATTTGTTTGATATTAGTACAACTATACCTGCTGTATTTTGGTTAATGCTTATATGATACATCTTTTCCAATCATTTTACTTCAAACATCTCTGTGTACTTAAATTTTCCATATTTAAATATGCAAGCATAATATAGTTGTTTTTAAAAATGTAGTCTATTAATCTTTGCCTTTTAATTGGAGAATTTAGTAATGTATATTTATTGTAATTACTAGTTTAGCTCATTTATACTAAATGTAATTATTACCATATTTGGGTCATAGATATAAATATATGACATTACTATCTGTATTCTATTTGTTCTTTCTCTTTTCTGTTTGGTATTTTTGTTATTCTGGTTGTTTTGGATTTGGGAACCTTCTGATTTTAGATACATTTTCACTTCTGCTTCACAGTCGCCTCATGCATGATTTCAATTCCTAAGAATTTCTGGAGTTTAGTTATATAAACTAGCAATAATAAATTTTTTTTTTTTTTTTTTTTTTTTTTTGAGACAGAGTCTCCCTCTGTCACCAGGTTGTAGTGCAGTGGCGCAGTCTCGGCTCACTGCAACCTCTGCCTCCTGGGTTCAAGCGATTCCGCTGCCTTACCTTCCTAAGTAGTTGGGACTACAGGCGTGCACCACCAAGCCTGGCTAACTTTTGTACTTTTAGTAGAGACGGGGTTTCACCGTGTTGGCCAGGATGGTCTCTATCTCTTGACCTTGTGATCCGCCCGCCTCAGCCTCCCAAAGTGCTGGGATTACAGGCGTGAGCCACTGTGCCTGGCCATAATAAGTTTTTTATTTCATTTCCTCTCTCTATTAGCTAGTTATTATTACATGCTTTTATTAATCTTTTAGTGATTATTTTAGAAATTAAAATACGCATTCTTGGCATTTTAGAGACTACTACAAATTGTGCTCTTGTCTGTATTTTCCATCTTTTAATCTTTGTGTATTCAGTGAGAATATTTTATTTAAACCTCCCTTATTTTTCAGTAGTATTCTCTTCTATTGGACTTATTCTGTTCTTAAACCTTTCTATTTAATTTCTTATTTTAGTTATTCTATTTTCGGTGCTAAAATTTTTATGTGTGTGTGTGTGTTTTTTTTTTTGAGACACAGTCTTCTTGCTCTGTTGCCCAGGCTGGAGGGCAGTGGCACGATCTTGGTTCACTGCAACCTCCGCCTCCCATTTTTAATTCCCAAAAGAATTCGAGGCAGGAGAATGGCGGGAACCCGGGAGGCGGAGCTTGCAGTGAGCCGAGATCGCGTCACTCACTCCAGCCTGGGGGACAGAGCGAGACTCCGTCTCAAAAAAAAAAAAAAGAATTCGAGAGATTCTTTTGCCTCAGTCTCCCCGGTAGCTGGGACTACAGGTATGCGCCACTGTGTCTGGCTAATTTTTTTTTTTGAGACGGAGTCTCGCTCTGTGGCCCAGGCTGGAGTGAGCGGCGCCATCTTGGCTCACTGCAAGCTCCGCCCCCCGGGTTCCCGCCATTCTCCTGCCTCAGCCTCCCCAGGAGCTGGGACTACAGGCGCCGCCACCGCGCCCGGCTAGTTTTTTATATTTTTAGTAGAGACGGGTTTCACCATGATGGCCAGGATGGTCTCAATCTCCTGACCTCGTGATCTACCCACCTCAGCCTCCCAAAGTGCTGGAATTACAGGCGTGAGCCACCGCGCCCAGCCTTTTTTTTCTGTATTTTTTAGTGGAGACAGGATTTCACCATGCTGGCCAGACTGGTCTCGATCTCCTCACCTCAGGTGATCCGCCCGCCTCGGCCTCTCAAAGTGCTGGGATTACAGGCATGAGCCACCGCACCTGGCCTGATTGTTTATTTGAAATAAATTTCTGTTTCCTGGTGAAACTATTGTCATCTATTTCATTGAACACATTAATCACAGTTAATTAAAATGCATATTAATTAACGTATCGATTTCTATTTACCTTTTTCTGGATTGTTAATAATTTTTATGGAATGCAAATATTGGGTATAAAAAGTGTAAGAGCCATTGGATGACAGCTTCCTCTAGAAAGGATTTCACTTTCTTCTGGCAGGCAGTTATAGGAATGGTAGATCACTTTGATCCAATCAGGGACTGAGTTGATTTGAGGCTGTTTCCGTCTTTGTGAGATCTGCTCTCTTTTCATTTTGCCTTTACTCCAGGGGCACAGCCTGGGATGTTTAGCAGGGCTGGCCTTCCCTAGCTGGACTTTAGCTCCAGTTTGTATTTTTTCAACACAACAGGGCTGCTGAAACTTTTTCAGTCTTTGGTTATTGCTTTCTGCTTAGCTTTTCAGTCTAGACGAGTATTAGACTAAATCCTGTACAAGTCTTCTGTTCTTCAACATCTCCCTCTAAACCGTGCCTGTCTTGAGAACTCTGACCTCCAGTCTTGTTTCCCCAGCTCTGTGAGACTACTGCTAACCCTTCACAGGATTTTCTGCCTGGTTTTCAGCCTCTAATTCGAGACATCTAATTGACACACATTTCAGAGGAGAAGGCACAAAGAAAGATTATTTTGCCATCATATATTTTTTTTCTTGCCTTTGGCCACTCAATCCATTGGTTACTCTCCAGTGTCTTCCAGCAGCATCTAAACAATTACCCTGATTTTACAGTGTTCCTACCAGGAAGGGTTGGTCTCATATGAGCAATACTGTAACAGAAGCAGAAATTATTTTGTTTTGATTTCATGGATATTTCTTTTCTATTGTTTTGAAACTTTTTTGTCCTTATGGTTCATGTTAAAGATTTTCTTATATGTGGTAATCATTAAAGAAAAAAATTATTCAGGACACTAGTTAAAGATGGTAAGTTCGGACTGTATTTCAAAGGGGACCATGGCAAAGCATGGTGACTCATGCCTGTAATCCCAGCACTTTGGGAGGCTGAGGCAGACAGATCACCTGAGGTCAGGAGTTCAAGACCAGCCTGGCCAACATGGTGAAACCTCGTCTTTACTCAAAAGACAAAAATTAGCCGGGCATGGTGGCGCTTGCCTGTAATCCCAGCTACTTGGGAGGCTGAGGCAGGAGAATCACTTGACCCTGGGAGGTGCAGGTTGCAGTGAGCCGAGATTACGCCACTGCACTCCAGCCTAGGTGACAAAGCAAGACTCTGTTTCAAAAAAAAAAAAAAAAAAAAGAAAAGAAATTAACTTAATTTGTCTCATAGACATTCTTTTAAATATAGACTTCCAAACTCAGACTCTCCTTATGTGAGTAGGACATTCTTATTTTAAGTAGAAGAATCTCAATTCAAATGACATGAGCATAGAGAGGGGAATTTACTAGCGCACATTGTTAGGAACTGAGGGATACAGCTGTATTTAGGAACTGCTGGATCTGGTACCGCAAACATGTGAGAGAGACTGGCCTTTTCTCTCAGTTCCTCTTTCCTCTGGATTATATTTATTTTTAGGCACGGTTTCCCCACGTGGTTTCTAACATAATAACCACTGGCAGTGTGAGTTTACATTACACCAAAATTAACCACAGGAGAAAAGGAACATTTCTTCCAGAGAACTCCAGAAGAGTTCTGGAGTCGTCTCCAGATGGCAGGGCTGGGGCCACGTGCCAGCTCCGGAACTGGTGGTTATGCCCCAGGAAGTGTCGCGTGCTCCCTCCTGGGATCAGGGAGAGGTTTAGCCCCAGTGAACCGTGGAAGCTGAGGGTGGGAAAAGACTGCTTCCTGCTTTTTAAACATACACTACACTTCTGTGATGCATGTTCAACGTTTTCCTCCCCAAACCTTCCTGAGGCTTCGGGCTCCTGTGTGCTCCTTACCCATTTCCGCCTCCAAATAGTGACTACTTTGCCTCGACTTGGTCCCTCTGGATATTGTCCGTAACTGGTTGTTAGTTTGAGAGAAATTCCCCACCCAGTTTCTCTGCTCCCTAGGAGTCTATGAGCCGCTCCTCTCCCTCTGAGAGCTGAAAGCGCAGTTAATTCTAGTGCAGTCCCCTTCTTACACATTCTCACACATCTGTCATCTGCTTCCTTCCTCAAATGCTCTCCTAGCTCTTGTGCGTTTACTTCTGCGAATTCTCTCTTTTCCTTTCTTCATTTCATGTTTGATTAAAAAGCACCCACCATCGTGGCTGATAGGTTTCAGAGTACATAGTCTGAAATACTTATATTAAGGGAAAGTGAAGTCATATTTTTGAAATATTCGACACAATACAGTTATTCTTTAAGGTTTACAAGTCCTCTTAAAATCTTCCGTTCTTCCTTCATCCAAGACATTTTCTAATTTGATAGTTATTAATTGATTATTGCATTATAGACTCTTTCATGGTAAATTTTCCTTTACTTTTGTTGAATTGTGGGTATTTCAAATGTATTGCAAAATTGTTGCAGCTACATTATAGGCTCAAAGTTCATGGACTGGACTGTAAAACTATTAATGGTTTATAATAATTTGTCTCTGCAAAGATGCATTTTCTCTCTTTCTGCTAAAGCTGCCATACCTCAAAAAATAAAAACTAAAAAAAATTATTTATGCGTGACCAACATGGTGAAACCCCATCTCTACTAAAATACAAAAATTAGCCGGGCGTAGTGGCAGGCGCCTGTTGTCCCAGCTGAGGCATGAGAATCGCTTGAACCTGGGAGGCGGAGGTTGCAGTGAGCTGAGATCGCACCACTGCACCCCAGTCTGGGCAACAGAGTGAGACTTTGTCTCAAAAAAAAAATTATTTATTAAGACTCTTATAAAAGTCCTGTGTTATGTGCTGGGCTGGGGGCTGTAGACTTGAATGTCAGGCGTGGGTGCGGAGAGGGTCGGATTATAAGAATGAACAGGATCTTGTCCTTGCCCTTTGGGAATGTATCATCCAGTAGAGAAATGAAAGTTTCAGATTCGCACTCAGAAAAGGCCTGTGGAGCTGGAATAAAACCTGCATCTCAGGCCCCTGTGCTCCAAACTCCTCACTGTGTCCTGTGCGATCATTAATAGCAAAAGTGTTGCTAAACATCAATCTAAGTTCAGAGGCTGCATTTGTGGTTTGAAAGCCTGATGTGTTTGTACTTCTTTGTGTCTGTACAACTATGACTCTTAGTGTTGCTTCTAGAATTTCCATCTTTGAAGCCATGGTGTATGTCCAATGTCTCACTACTCTATAAACCAAAAAGGCCCGTAGATGCTTTACAAAGGGGATGCTGAATTTTTCACGTGGGAGGAGTGTTCTCTTGCTCTCTGGGCTTCACTTCTCTGCCTGGGGCAGATGCATTCCCCTCTGTGCTCTGCAATTGATAATTTCCTTTTCCTTCTGGTTGCATCTTCCACATTCTCCCCTTGCTCTGAAAAGCCTTCACTCAAATTAATTTCAGGAGTGTGCAGGCAAGAACAAGCCTTAGCTCAAATGCCCATGAGTCTAAAATACTTCTCATTTTATTATCCTTTGACTTGTGCTGTGGAAAAATTCCAAAAGTTGATGATGTCAACAAAGATCTTGACCAACAGAAACACACAGGAGGGTGATGGTGGGGAAATTAGGGAGAATGGAATTACCAAAGCAAGTGGGGCCGGCAGAGGCTGAGACTGCAGAGGCTGGGTCGTCCTGAAGCGCTCAGCCTCTCCACCGCCTGCAGGGCCACAGTAACGCTGGCACACAGGTTTTCTGGAAATTTCAGGGCGTAGCGCGTGGATAGCAGTGGAGGCACCATGTGGAGGCGCCATGTCATTCTCAGTTAGTATTAGGTCTGTGCTTATTGATTGGTGGGTTGTAACAAAATTAATTAGTTGCTGAGGCATGGGGTTGTCAAATCCTGTTAAATGATTTTATATCCAATATATGGAGATCTAAATCTACTCATTGGATTCAAGATGTAATACTGTAATTAATTACTAATATTAAATTAAGGCTTTATGCCATAGTATGGATTGCCATACATTTTTTTAAGTTTTTAATTTTTTTCCAGTAGAATGTCTAGAAATGTCTACAGCTTTTTTGATGTGCATTTATGTCTTTATGTCAGGATTTGAAAAGTTGATTTATTTTTATAAAACATGAAATTAAAAAATTGTGTAACTAATTGTGCCCTTGAGTAGGTTTTTGAGGAACACAGAATATTTTCAACCCACCCGAGAATGAGTATTCTAAAACAGTAATAGGCCAGGTGCGGTGGCTCACGCATATAATCCTAACATTTTGGGAGGCGGAGGCATGCGGATCATGACCAGCCTGGGCAACATGGCGAAACCCCGTCTCTGCTAAAAATATAAAAATTAGCCAGGCATGGTGGCGTAGGTCTGTAATCCCAGCTACTCTGGTACGTGAATCACTTGAACCTGGGAGGCAGACGTTGCAGTGAGCACCGATCACGCCAAGTGAGGCCTTCAGAGGCTCTCAGTCCAGGCACACAGGAGGGGTCTGCAGCACGGGAGCATCGTGGTGTCCTGGTTCCTACCTGGGGAGTGGGCAGTGTGACATGAGGACAAGAAGGAAGATGCAGGAGTCTCTTTTTCTGTGTCTACTATCTTCATCAGGGCCTGACCATCCTTCCTTTGAACTATTGAAAATGCCCCTTCAGGCCGGGTGTAGTGGCTCACACCTGTAATCCCAGCACTTAGGGAGGCCGAGGCGGGTGGATCACCTGAGGTCAGGAGTTCGAGACCAGCCTGGCCAACATGGCAAAACCCCGTCTCTACTAAAAATACAAAAATTAGCGGGGCATGGTGATGGGCACCACCTGTTCATTTTTATAATCTGACTCTCTCCCCACCCACTCCTGACCTTCAACTCTACAGTCCCAGCTACTCAGGAGGCTAAGGCAGGGGAATCGCTTGAACCTGGGAGGTGGATGTTGCAATGAGCTGGGATCATGCCACTGCACTCCGGCCTGGGCAACAAGAGTGAAACTCCATCTAAAAAAATAAAGAAATAATAAATTTTAAAAAGCCTCTTCACCATCAGGCCATTACTTGTTGCTCCTGATTGTAATTCCACCTGTTCAAGGAATTGCCTTTCTAAATGGCAGGTGTGATGTGGTGGCCACAGGGACCGTTCTGCAGGCACTGCCATCGCTATAGCGATTGATGACTGATTGGCTGATGTTGTACATCCTTTCTTCTGTGTCACGTTGATGTTTGTCTCTTTTATTTTATTTTATTTATTTAGTTATTTATTTTGAGACGGAGTTTTGCCCTGTCACCAGGCTAGAGTGCAGTGGTGCAATCTCGGCTCACTGCAACCTCCACTCCCGGGTTCAAGCAATTCTCCTGCCTCAGCCTCCCGAGCAGCTGGGACTACAGGTGCCCACCACCACACCCGGCTAATTTTTGTATTTTTAGCAGAGACGAGGTTTCACCATGTTAGCCAGGATGGTCTCGATCTCCTGACCTCGTGATCCGCCCGCCTCATCCTCCTAAAGTGCTGGGATTGTAGGCGTGAGCCACCACGCCCGGCCCATTTGCATCTATTTTAAACTGAAAGCTCCTTTAATGAGGAGAGAGATCTGATCGCACCAGTCCCTTGCTTTGAAAGCTTTAAAGGACCATCTGCTTAGGGATTAAGGGCACGTGTGCCTGTGTGGCATTCCAGGCCTCTCCTAATGTGTACAGACACCTTCTCTTAGCCTCAAATCTCACCTTCCCAGACCTCACCCCCAGGCTGAGCTGTGTTAGGCACCGGGCCACATTTAGTGCATGTGGCCTTCTTTAACCCTCGCAGTCATTGCTAAGTGGGGCTTTCTGTTTGCAATGCATTCCCCACCCTCCCCGACATAATGCTCTTCTTCAGTCTTTGGAACCCAAAACCTCCTTTGTGACGCTTTTTTTTGTTTGTTTTTTGACCCCTGATCTCCCAGAAAAGCCTCTTGCTTCCTGGTGTTTCCCTATCCTCTGGTGGAAGTTTGTTTATCACTATTCTATTTCTTGTTACAATGTAGTCACTGGGTGTGCTTATATTTTCAGTTCTTCAGGAGGACTATTAAGGTAAGAAACGTATCTTCACCTGGAGATGTCATAGAGCAGAGAATTCAACACATGTTAATTCTACCTTCATAATTTGTGAATGTTACAATCTTGTACAAAACCTCGAATAGTTTCAGTTTCCTTATTCAAGTTGTGTGGTCTCAAATTAGAGTTTAACATAACTACCTCATTTGACCCACAAGAAGAGCTTGAAAATATTAATGGGATGAATGAATGAGAACATGGTGATGAATAGATTTGTGGGGAGGGATTTGCATCGTGTACCTTTTGAGAGGCCATGGAGGTACAGTTAGTGGCTCATAGGACCAAGTGGAATTGTGAGTTCCCATGCTTCCCTCTGCACTGCTTCCAGACCTCCAGGAACCAGAGATGTCGCCTGCGATGCTAGTTGCAACTCTTTAGGTGCAGGTGCAGAAAACCCAACTCAGACTTGCTAAAGGGAAGAAAACAGTAAGTGCTAGAACTCAGAGGTCCTTGCAGTGGAAACAGTCAAGCCCCAGTGCTCCAACAATTCCCAAGAACCTTCTTTGTCCTTCCTTCTATCTCAGCTCTATGTCTCTGGAGATGTGCTTCCTTCTCAGGTTCCATGTAGAGTCCCTGGCAGCTCATGGCTTTAAAGCTTGCACGTTCAGAAACGGAGCATCTCTTTTCCGGCATCTCTAGGAATCCCAGGAATGAGTCTTATTGGCCTAATTATGGTCAACTGGCTGTCCCTGAATGGCCACTGTGTCTGGGGGAAAGTAGGCGTATTGATCAAGCTTGGAACATGGGACCATCCCTGGATACTGAGGGGTGAGTGGGGCCATAATCCTTAAGCCACAGAAAGGAAGACTTGGGTAGGAGAATGTGACAGCTAATCTTATGTGTCAACTCAACTGGGCTAAGGGATGCCCAGATAGCTGGCAAACCATTGCTTCTGAGTGTGAGGGTATTTCCAGAAGACAGTAGCATTCGAATCAGTAGACAGAGTGAGGAAGGCCCACCCTCACCAGCATGGGCCTCATCCGATCTACTGAGGATTTAAAAGTAGAAGGGAGAATTTACTTTGTCTATCTGAGCTGGGACATCCATCTTCTCCTGCCCTTGGATGTTGGAGCTCCTGATTTCTGGACCTTCAGACTCTGGAACTCACAGCCATGGCTCCCCTAGGCCTCAGGCCTTTGGACTTGGACTGAATTACACCACTGGTTCTCCTGGGTCTCCAGCTTACAGCTGGCAGATCAGGGGACTTCACAGCCTCCAGAATCATGTGAGCCAGTTCTTATAATAAATTGCCTCCTCTATATCTATATGGGCTCTTTTCCTCTGGAGAACTCTAATAGAGGGAGGCATGTTACAAAAGGAATAATCACAAAAGGCAGTAAGTCAGGGGTGCAAAGGAGAGTAGTAGATGTCAACTTGCAAAGTAGAAGCAAGCATGTGAAGGGTGGCTATAGAAATGGTTGTGAAGCCGGGCGTGGTGGCTCAGGCTTGTCATCCCTGCACTTTGGGAGGCCATCACGGGTGGATCCCTTGAGGTCAGGAGTTCGTGACCAACCTGGCCAGCATGGTGAAACCCCGTCTCTACTAAAAATACAAAAACTAGCCGGGTGTGGTGGTGGGCACCTGTAATCCAACCTCTTCAGGAGGCTGAGGCAGGAGAATCGCTTGAACCTAGGAGACGGGGTTTGCAGTGAGCCGAGATCATGCCATTGCACTCCAGGCTGGGTGACAAGAGTGAGACTCCATCTCAAAAATAAAAAGAAATAGTTGCAAACAGATGTGGAAATAAGGTAGAAAGAGAAAAGATGATGTTCCGCAACCATTACCTTGATAAATTTCAATTGCCCCAAAACGAAAGACAAAAACCAAAAATGCAGCTATGGTACTACTTAAGCATTTTAGCTAGAAATACATTTTGCATGAACAATCAGAATCAGCAAGAATGTTAGCCTTAAGGGGGCACTTTTGGAGTGGGAGGGATGTGGTCCCGAAGGAAAAAGGAAGGATGATCATTCTGATTAAACGCCCTGCTGCTGCTGTCGGGCATGCGTTATTACTGCAACCTTGAGCGTCTTCCATCAGTGAGCTCCACGACCTGCCTTGTGTATCAATGGTAACCTCTTTGTTTGAAATCATAACACATGTTGCCCTGGACGGTGATAATAATGGAGTTTAAATTGGTGGATACAGATGCTATAATTTTCACTAGGTTGTTATCCTTGTGTGGAAATTTGAAGAATCCATTAAAGACACATTTCAGGGTCTATGTAGGAAGGTGAAGAAGACTGCAGATGCTCTGATTTATGTTGCTGTCACTCCAGCTTCTCTCCACTTCAATCCATCTTTTGCACCACTGAGAGAGAGCCGTCTTTCTCAAACCCCAATATGATCACGATTCTTTCCTGCTTAAAATCTCCTGATGGCTCTCAATTGCCATTAGACTTAGGTAAAGTCCAGAATCCTGAGTGAGACTGTCAAAGCCTTTTTTTTTTTTTTTTTTTTTTTGCCACACTTTCTCTGTGCCCTCCACTCCAGCCGCTGCTACAGACACAAAGCCAGTTTCTGTTTCCCACAACGCCCAGTTCCTGTGGGCCTCTGAGCTTTGCTCTGGCTGTTCCTCCAGCCTGGAAGGTCCTTCCTCATCTTTTCTATGGCTGACCCTAGGCCACTAGGAGACCCTCACTCCATTAAGCCTCCTAGGACAGCCATGGCAGAATTCATTCGTTCCCCACTCCTGCTGCGAGGATCACCAGACTTACCCTGAAGGAGTTGGTCACCTCCCTGGCAAATGCGAGCCCTTTACAGTATCGTTTTTTCAGTCTTTTGCCTGCACAATAACTAGCACCTACTAAGCACTCAGTGTACATTGTGGAATCAATAAACTTCAACAAGATTAACAATGCAAAATACTTTATAGGAGGGTCGTGGTGGCTCACACCTGTAATCCCAGCACTTTGGGAGGCCAAGGCGGGTGGATCACCCGAGGTCAGGGGTTCAAGACTAACCTGATCAATATGGTGAAACCCTGCCTCTACTAAAAATACAAAAATTAGCCGGGCATGGTGGTGTGTGCCTGTAGTCCCAGCCACTTGGGTAGCTGAGACAGGAGACTCTCTTGAACCTGGGAGGCAGAGGTTGCAGTGAGCCGAGATTGTGCTGCTGTACTACAGCTTGGATAACAGAGCAAGACTCTGTTTCAGAAAACAAACAAACAAAAAATAACAACAACAAAAACCCCAAATACTTTACAAATTGTCTGCATTTCAAATGGCTGTTTCAAAACTGTTAGGAACATCAAACTAGTTTCTATAGAAACATGCATGGGTGGGGTTTAGAGCCTGAGGTTCACCCATCAAAACCAGATTAATTTAAGGAAGGACAGAGCTACTGAGTACCCACTCATGTACAGCGCCTGGGCCACAGTGTGGTCTCAGTGACAGAGAGCCTGCCCTCATGTGCACCAAGATGTTGACATGTGACCTAGCTCCTGATGCCTGGAATTGGGTTCCAGCAGGTGTGCTGTGGTGGAGGGCAGCTGGTCTGTGGTCCACGGCAGGCTGGGATGGGACATGGCAGGGGCTCCGCATGTCACATGGAGTCAGGACCCTGATGAGAGGCCCTGGGGAAGGGTGAAGAGCTCTGCAGGATGATGCTTGCTTCCCTGCTCTCTCCCTCAGCTCGATCTCCTGACCATGGTGGGGTGGGTGACATTGCCGGGAAGGAATGGAGATGGCCATAAGCAGGGGAGCTGAGGAATGGATGAATGGATGGATGAATGTATGTATGTACGTATGGATGGATGGATGGATGAATGGATGGATGGATGGATGGATGAATGGATGTATGTATGTATGGATGGATGACTGGATGGATGAAGGGATGGATGAATGGATGGATGGATGGATGGATGAATGGATGTATGGATGGATGGATGGATGACTGGATGGATGAAGGGATGGATGGATGGATGGATGAATGGATGGATGAATGGATGGATGGATGAATGGATGGATGAATGTATGTATGTATGTATGGATGGGTGTATGGATGGATGGATGAATGGATGGATGTATGGATGTATGGATGTATGGATGAATGGATGGACGAATGTATAGATGGATGGATGGATGGATGGATGAATGTATGTATGTATGTATGGATGACTGAATGGATGAAGGGATGGATGAATGTATGTATGTACGGATGGATGGATGGATGGATGAAGAGGTGGTTCCTTTCAGGTCCCTGTCCCTGACCCCTCCCCACCTCTATCACTGCCAGTGGGGCCTGTAGATGGCAGGAGAGTCTTTTCCTTTTCTTACCCTCCTCTTTCTTCTCTATTCTCCATCACTCAGCCCATGTGTCTGATGGTGACCAGCACAAGGTGAGGGACTGGGAGAAGGTGAGCAGTGGGTCAGAGTGGAAACAGCTCTGCAGTGGAGAGAGAGGGTGAGGCAGGCTGCAGGCCAAATGGCAAATCAACTCCCTGGATAATAAAGGGTGATCTTAAGGCGTTGGGCTCTAATCTAAGACATCGGGGCTCTAAACCTGATTTCACCAGCTGAGGAAACTTGGGCAAATTATGTCAATTTTCTGCCCTCAGTATTTGTGTCTAAATGATAAGGATACTGAGAGTACCCTCTCCCCCACTAAGGTGGTTGGGATATTGACTGTTCAGATAGCCTGGAGCTGAGAACTAGGACTTCGGGACAGCTTGCTCTCTCTCTCTCTCTCTCTCTCTCTCTCATCTCTCTTTTGCTCTCTCTGCCTTCCTCTCTCTCTCTCTCACTAGGTCTCTTTCTTTCTTCCCCCTCTCTACATCTCTTTCTCCCTCCCTCCTCCCCTCTTTTTGATTCTCTTTTTCTTCCTCTCCTCTCCCTCCCTTTCTTTCCTCTGTCCTTCTCCCTCCATCTTCCTCTCTGCCTTTCTCTTATCTCTCTTTCCCCGTTATCTCTTTGCTTTTTTCTTTTTCTCTTTCTCTCACATCTTTCTGCTCCTCTGCACTAGGCTCGTCCAAATCGTGGCCCAGGACGGCTTCGAATGAGGCCCGATACAAACTTGTAAATGTTCTTAAAACATTATGAAAGTTTTTTTGTCATTTTTAAGTTTAGCTCACCAGCTATAATGTTAATGCATTTTATGTGTGGCTCAAGACAATTGTTCTTCCCATGTGGCCCGGGGAAGCCAGAAGATTGGACACACCTGCGTGAGTCCACGCGCTCCCCCAGTAACATTTCAATCCACACGTCTGCTTTTCTCTCTTTGGTTTGCAGGCTCTTTGAAGACAGGCACTGTTTTTGTCTTTGTGCTTGTGTTTTGTTTCATTCATTCCTGTGTCCCCAGTGTCTAGCACCAGGCCTGGCACATGCCAGGCGATGAGTGTTTGCTGAGTCAATGGCTGAGTAAATATATGAATGCATTCAGTCAAGTTATAAGTAACTTGAACTGCACTTGAGAGGCTGAGGTAGGTGCAAGTAGGAGGCTGTGCCTTGTTCCAGCAGATTGTGGTAGAAAACCAGACACTGGGGACCCTTCGTGCGGCCCTATTTGGCGGAGCCTTGTGGGGCTTGATTTTGGAATTACTGAATTCGTTAGAAGAGGCTGTTGTGCTGGAGAAGCTGGCTGCTGAGCTGCAGGGAATGGACATACCGAGGGCAGAGTTCAGCTGTGAGGGCTGCAGGTAAGGATCTAGGATGACAGATGGGGAGGAGTGCAGCATAAGATTTTGAATGGGGGGGGATGCCAGGAGCCATCAAGTGTCACCCAGAGACTCACTCAGAAGGGAAGAGTGGAGTGTGGGAGACCCAGCAAGGAATGCAAGCAAGCAAATCAGTCCTGGGTTGGACTCTAAGTACAGTCTTTTTTCTTTTTTTCTTTTTCTTTCTTTTTTTTTTTTTTTTTGAGACGGAGTCTCACTCTGTCACCCAGGCTGGAGTGTAGTGGCACGATCTTGGCTCACTGCAAGCTCCACCTCCTGGGTTCAAGTGATTCTCCTGCCTCAGTCTCCTGAGTAGCTGGGACTACAGGCGTGTGCCACCACTCCCGGCTTTTTTTTTTCCCGGTATCTTTGTAGTAGAGACAGGGGTTCACCATGTTGGTCAGGCTGGTCTCGAACTCCTGACCTCATGATCCACCTACCTCAGCCTCTCAAAGTGCGGGGATCACAGGCTTGAGCCACCGTGCCTGGCCAAGAACAGTCTTATTATTACTGCTTTTTTGTTTTTTTTGAGACAAGGTCTTGCTCTGTTGCTCAACGCACTGCAGCCTGGACCTCCTGGGCTCAAGTGATCCTCCTGCCTTAGCCTCCTGAGTAGACGGGATCACAGGCACGAGCCACCATGCCAAGTGAGTTTGTTGTATTTTTTTTTATAGAGACAGGGTTTCGCCATGTTGTCCAGGCTGGTCTCAAACTGCTGGGCTTAAGTGGCCCTCTGGTCTTCTCCTTCCAAAGTACATGGGCCCATCCTTAGAGTTGTATTTTGATGTAACTTGGTGTAATGGACTGAATGATTTCATCCCACAGATTCACATCTCTCTCCAGGTGATGGTAGTAGGAAGAGGGGACTTTGGGAGATGATAAGGTCGTGAGAGTGGAGCAACCATGGATGGGGTTAGTGCCTCAGAGAGCTCTCCCTTTTTCTTCTACCCTGTGAAGCTACTATGAAAAGCTGGCCATCTGCAACCTCTGGAAGAAGCCCGGGAAAGAGGGCCTTCACCAGAACCCAGCCACGCTGGCACCCTGATTTTGGCACTGCAGCCTCCAGATTGGTGAGCAGTAAATTTCTGTTGCTGACAAGCCACCCAGCAGATGGCGTTTTGCAGTAGTGGCCTGAGCTGACTGGGACACTTGTCTAGCTTACTTGCTTGCAAAGTGGTTGGGGCCCACTGGTGTCTGCACTGTTTTGGGATGTTAAAGGTTTTAAGTGGGCAAAAAAGAGCTCTGAGTAAAGCACCCATCAGATTTTCCCCTACTTGATAGGTGATTTTGCCAAGAAGCTGAACCTGTCAGGGTCCTGGTCGCTTGATCTGTAAAAAGAAACAAAATCAAGGCTTCTCATCCTCTTCACACTTTCAAGTCAGGATATTTGTGGGATGCTGGAAGCCGTTGAAAAGTAAACACAAGTCTAAAACTAAAAGTGGCCGGGCACAGTGGCCCACGCCTGAAATCCCAGTACTTTGGGAGGCCAAGGTGGGTTGATCACCTAAGGTCAAGAGTTTGAGACCAGCCTGGCCAATGTGGAGAAACCCTGACTCTACTAAAAATACAAAAATTAGCCAGGCTTGGTGGCATGTGCCTGTACTCTCAGCTACTCAGGAGGCTGAGGCAGGAGAATCGCTTGAACCCGGGAGGCGGAGGTTGCAGTGGGCCGAGATTGCACCATTGCACTCCAGTCTGGATGACAAGAGCTCAATTCCATCTAAAAAAAAAAACAAAAACAAAAACAGTGGGCGGGGCGTGGTGGCTCATGCCTGTAATCCCAGCACTTTGGGAGACCAAGGCGGGTGGATCACCTGAGGTCGGGAGTTCGAGACCACCCTGACCAACATGGAGAAACCCCGTCTCTACTAAAAATACAAAATTAGCTAGGTGCGGTGGTGCATGCCTGTAATCCCAGCTACTCAGGAGGCTGAGGCAGGAGAATTGCTTGAACCCGGAAGGCAGAGATTGCATTAAGCTGAGATCGCACCTTCGTACTCCAGCATGGGTAACAAGAGCGAAACTCCGTCTCAAAAATAATAATAATAATAATTTAAAAATAAATAAATAAAACTAAAAGCAAGTTTTAGAATCCTTGAGAAACTGTACAGTTACCAAGTGGCTGCCTGTTGGTCCCTCTGCCTGCTGTCCTGACGTATTTCGCATGCACACAGGCAGGGCTCCTGCCTGGTCCACCAGGTACTCCACTGGCCTCTGCTTGGCATTACGCTGTGCTCTTCCTGGAGACGAATGTGTTGCACGTTGGAGAAGGAGCACAGATGGAGAGATACAGGACCTGCGGCTCCATCTTCCTTCTGACAGACGTCGCAGCACACTATTTGTCCTCAGTCTTAGCAAAAATGGCTTTCAACCTTCGGTCGAAATGTGGGGGTGTGTGCTGTGACAAGCAGGAGGCACTCAGGCTGTGACGACTTGGAGGCTGGGAGCTACTGGGTCGGAAGATCTCCAAGGCACTTTTTAGCTTATGAGCTACTTAGAAGGCAAATATTCACAGTAACTTTTCCATTAGTGGAATCGATAGTGGATTCCTATTAAAAAATGGGAAACTTTTATTATGGCCAACTGTGATGACGATGCATGAAATTTGCATTGGAAAACCTTACATGCAAATGCTTCAGGAAGCTGGTACAGGTTGAGCATCCTTAATCCAAAAATCCTAAATCCAAGATGCTCTAAAATCCGAAACATGAGTTCCAGCATGGAAGTTGAAGGGCTGCCATGTTGTTGCTGCTGTTTAACAGTGAATGCGGGTGTTCTGGTGACGCCGCTGTGCTGTTTAGTGACCCTGAACACTCTATTTTTTCACTGTATTAGTGGTATGTCACCTTTTATGGTTAAGTACTTGTGTGTGAATAAGTATAAGGAAATGATTGCTTATTGGCCATACAAATTCAGAGTCAGGAATGACGTGTGCTACCACACAAAGCTTGTGAAGTTTGTGTACATTGTATACATTGCGCATGTCATCTCCTGCACAAAATTGTTAAATATGTTGTATAAAGGTATCTTTAGGCTCTGTGTATAAGGCATACATGAAACATAAATGAATTTTGTGTTTACACTTGGGTCTCATCCCCAATATCTTTCGTTATGTCTAAGTATACAAATATTCCCAAATCCAGAAAAATCTGAAATCTGAAATCCTTCTGGTCTCAAGCATTTTGGATAAGGGATAGTCAACCTATACTAACTTTCCTTTTCTTTTCTTTTTTTCTTTTTGAGACGGAGTCTGTCTCTGTCACCCAGGCTGGAGTGCAACCTCCGCCTCCCGGGTTCAAGAAATTCTCCTGCCTAAGCTTCCCAAGTAGCTGGATTTACAGGCATGCGCCATCATGTCTGCCTAATTTTTGTATTTTCAGTAGAGATAGGGTTTCACCATGTTAGCCAGGCTGGTCTCGAACTCCTGACCTCAGGTAATCTGCCTGCCTCAGCGACTCAAAGTGTTGGATTACAGGTGTGAGCCACTGTGCCCTGCCCTGTACCAACTTTCAATCCTCTGGGTAATGCATGAGACAGGACATCTCTAGACTCATACTTTGAATAGGTTGAGTATTCAAAAAATTTGAGATCATATGGACAAGGGAGAGCATCTATTGGTTTGCACAGGTAAAGATACATGAAATCAAAACATAGGTAGTCGTTGTGAAAATTGACAGGAGGGGATGCCACCTGCCTTTGCAGATGGTAGTGATCATAATAATGGGCTTCAAAGTGCCAGGTGGAAATTCAGTCTTGCGAATGACATTGACAATGATAGAAGGGTCAGCCTAGTGATTCTCCGTGCATTGAACATACTGCTTTTCATTCCATTAAAATGTTCAACTTACTTGTAACCTAAAAGAATGAAAAGTTTTCATGATTCTTATATTTCTTTTTAGTAAATAACCTTGTTCATTCCTGTGGCCTTCAGAAGGAAAGCCCTGATGCCATTTAGATACAGTTAGAGACATTCATTAGTACTATGGCAAGGAACTATTAACAAGCTTTGTGACTCTGGGCAAGTTACTCAACCTGTGTCTGCAGCCTTAGGCCTTAAGGGATGGTAATGGTACCTAAATCACAGGCTTGACATAAGTGTTATTTAAAATATGTTACATTTTTAGAGCTGTACTTGGCACTTGGTAAGCACTAGTAAGTGTTACAAACTATCATTCCAGACTTCTGAGAAAGACGTTCTCTTTCACCTGTTAGCCAGTGACAATGTAAGAACATTAAACTTCCAAAGCCTCAGGTTTCACCCGTGTAAATGGGCAATAACAGTAATTCTCCCACCAGATTACATGGGACTGTACTTGTTTATAGAATACTTGGTGTGGGCCGGGCGCGGTGGCTCACGCCTGTAATCCTTGCACTTTGGGAGGCCGAGTTGGGTGGATCACCTGAAGTCAGGAGTTCGAGACCAGCCTGGCCAACATGATGAAACCTGGTCTCTACTAAAAATACAAAAAATAACTGGGCATGGTGGCGTGTGCCTGTAATCTCAGCTAACTGTAATCCCAGGCAGGAGAATCACTTGAATCCTGGAGGTGGAGGTTGCAGTGAGCTGAGATCATGCCACTGCACTCCAGCCTGAGCAACAAGAGCAAAACTCTGTCTCAAAAAAAAAGAAAGAATACCTGGTGTGACCAGAAAGAGGCAGAGTTGGTGCTATAGGTATTTCTATTATGGACTTAGAAATGGAGATAAGGCAAGTTTTCTCCTACTATGAAGACTATTTAACAAGCATTTAAAAAATAATAGCTATGTCTAATTAGGAAAAGAGTGAACAGCCATTGTAGAAAAGTTGGAAAACACGTTAAAAGGTTAAATGGGCTGGGCATGGTGGCTCACGCCTGTAATCCCAGCACTTTGGGAGGCACAAGTGGGTGGATCATTTGAGGTCAGGAGTTCGAGACCAGCCTGTCCAACATGGGGAAACCCTGTCTCTACTAAAAATACAAAAATTAGTCAGGTGTGGTGGCAGGCACCTGTAATCCCAGCTATTTAGGAGGCTGAGGCAGGAGAATCACTTGAGCCTGGGAGGTGGAGGTTGCGGTGAGCCGAGATTGCACCACTGCACTCCAGTCTGGGTGACAGAGTGAGACTGTGTCTCAAAAAAAAAAAAAAAAAGGTTAAACATTACTTGCTAATTCCAAACCTGAGGTATGTGCTGCTAATATTGTATCATCTGTCTTCTGTCATATAAATGTGTATGTGTATGTATCTGTCACTCTATCCACATCTAGAAAGACATGAAGCTCCAGATGTACATAAAACAAACAGCCAATCCACTCCCTCAAGGCCTGGCATTCTCCTGGGAGAGAAGCGCTGGCAATATCAGGTAGCCAAGAACAGAGGAACAGTGTCTACCACTTGTTAAGTAAGGTGAATTTTTTTTTTTTTTTTTTTTGAGATGGAGTCTTGCTCTGTCGCCTAGGCTGGAGTGCAGTGGTGCTATCTCGGCTCACTGCAACCTCTGCCTCCCAGGTTCAAGTGATTCTCTTGCCTCATCCTCCTGAGCAGCAGGGATTACAGGCGCACACCACCATATCTAGATAATTTTTGTATTTTTAGTAGAGACGGGATTTCACCATGTTGGCCAGGCTGGTCTCGGACTCCTGACCTCAGGTGATCCGCCTGCCTCAGCCTCCCAAAGTGCTGGGATTACAGGCGTGAGCCACCGTGCCTGGCCAAGTAAAGTGAACTTTATAAAGAAGAAACAGAAAGCAGAGGAGAGATGAAGACCCATAAGTTAGAGAAGGTGGGGCCAGGCCATCGGTGGATCCCCAAGCCCCATGTTCCCCTTCTTTCTTTTAGCACAGTGGTGGAGCCCTCTTTAGGGGTCAAGTCAGCCTGGTTTGTCCTGGTCTGAGGGGCCTCCTGGGACATTGGACTTCAGATGCTGACACCTGAGGACAAGGCTGGCTAGCCCACATCCTGGAAGATGGATATGAGCAGAGGTGATGCGTGCAAATTCCTGATCACCTCCTTTAGAAGGGAGGACACCTGCCCTTTACTCTCTTTGTTCCAGATTCTAGGAAGCGGCTGTGGTGCTGGGCGTGGGGGCAGCTTCACCAGGAGTGCCAGTGGCTGACTGCAGTGACGGCAAAGGACAGCGTTGGGCACTGGGCAGGTTGAACCGCAACTATAAACAGTGTCAGCAAACCAGGAGTGCTAGAACGAGCAGATGGCCCCACCTACTGTGTAGTCCACCTCCTGCCCACATTCACCCATGTGCAGGCACAGGGGGCTCTGCAGCCAGCCGGGGGCATTAGCCACATGAGTAGGTGGCACCTGCCCCGTGCCTTCCCTAGGTGAGGGGGTCATGCGAGGCCCAGCTGGCTCTTTCTTGGGATTCCCGAATCCATATTTTATAAGGAGCTAGGGAGGTGGCTGTTTTCAGAGGCAAGCCTTCCCATTACATAATAGATTTTCTTATTTATGAACCTCCTTCTGTCCTTGACAGCCTTGACTTCACTGGCCACCAGCCCAGTAGCAGGCTGGGCTCGCAGGTGAGCAGCTTTCATTCCAGCTTCCTGCATGGATGAAGCCCACACCCCTAGGAGGTCAAACGACAAAATGAGAGCAAATGAGCCCCCGGTGGTCTAGACCAGCCACTGACCTCGGTTTAACAGTAAGTAGAGGAGTAATCTCTGTATTTTTGACCGCAGTATTTGTGGACCTCTTTTTTTGTAGAAGCTTAGCCTGTATCCTATACACTGTCAGATCCTCCGTGGAGTCAGTGGCCTTTGACCTTGAGAAGGGAACAGGGGGAGGCATGGGAGGTAACTAGTGCAGAAAGAATTTTTCTGGTGGCAAGAGAGTTTATTAAAAACACACCGAAAGGTACCTTCATGGGATTCCTCATAACTTCAAAATACTTAGGAACCTTCTATGCTCAGAACAGAACACAAATGGCTTTTAGAAATTCCTTGCAATGATGGTTCCAGTGGCTTCACTGTTTCCCAAGGGGGTAAGTGGCCTTATTAGTTTCTGAGGAGAAAAATATACCTCCAGGATATTACCTTACTCTGAGATCTGCTTTCGTGTCTGGTAATTGAAGAAGTCTCAGCACGCACCAGAATGATTAAGGTTTGTGTAGGAAGGAGGTATCTTTTTTTTTTTCTTTCAGCACTGGGCTCTTGTGTGATGCTATTGAAGTAATATTCTGTGCTGATTTCTTAGCAGAAATCTCCAAAGGAAAAACAACCACTCCTTTCTCAACTTCCTCCTCCTCTTCTTCTTCTTCCTCTTCTTCTTCTTCTTCTTATTTCGGGACGGAGTCTTGCTTTGTCGCCAGGCTGGAGTGCAGTGGTAAGATCTTGGCTCACTGCAACCTCCACCTCCTGGGTTCAAGTGATTCTCCTGCCTCAGCCTCCTGAGTAGCTGGGTCTACGGGTGCGCACCACCACACCCAGCTAGTTTTTGTACTTTTAGTGGAGACGGGGTTTCTCCATGTTGGTCAGGCTGGTCTTGAACTCCTGACCTCAGGTGACCTGCCCACCTCGGCCTCCCAAAGTGCTGGGATTACAGGTGTGAGCCACCGTGCCCGGCCTTGTCAACTTATTATTTGAGGACACGGAGTCACGTAGCCTCTGTATGTGTTTTAGGAGCCCTTGCTTTGGGGTATTTGCGGGTCAAACTGTCATGGTTATTTGAGTGCATCACAGTTAAGTTAAATATTTTTACATATGAGAGCACACCCCAGTACCTGGTAGAGAAGTTAGAGAGGATGTTTGAGTTTCTTTGAAAATAGAGAGAACGCAAGGATTCCAGGGCCAGCTTTGCTCTGAATAAAATTATACGACTACTTCCTTACTAAGGTCTTTGGAAACTTCAGAGAGACCATCTTGAGAATGTGACACGGTGGGCCCACAATTTGTTGAATAAACATCTATTAATACTTTAAGCAAGGACTTTAAATGTAGTTAGAATCTTATGTGCCCAGAGTAAACATCCCTGCAGTCCATGCCTCTTTATTAAACGGTTGGAGGTTGGTATTCCTAAATAAGTCTCACTGATATGTAAGCCAAGTACTAATAAAACACTAAGCTATATAGTTCCTTGGATGAAACCGTCACTATTGAACCAGTGCTCTTAGTAAGAGAAGACTGTTGTAAGTAGACATAATATTAATAATGCTGAAAAATTCATTTCTTGCAGTATTTCCAAAGCAACACATTGATAATGTAGAGTAGGTGTTTTAAGCAAGTCAGCAAATGTATTCTAGGTCTAGTCTGCAGTAGGAAGTTTTCCTAGCCTCTGTAAAGCATGCAAAAATGAATATGACAAAGTCCCTGTCCTTTGTGAGCTTAGAGTCTACTTAGAAATAATTTCAGTTACAATAAAACATGGCAGCTTCGACCAGAGAAGGTTTATGGTAAAGATATTGCCAGTTATATAAACTTAGGATTAGAATTTTCTCAATGGAACAAAGACCAGACTATTCTACTTTGGAGAATGGCATGGTGTTCTATTGTAAGTAGATGCTGCTGGTAGGTATTTTTCATGCTTAGGGGCGTAAAAATAGTTTCTCCTCATTTGGTTACCATCCACTGATAGTACCAGCTAACTGTGGAGGAGGACTGGGCCCAGATAAGATTAATCCTGGTGTAGTGGCCTGTTAAACCAGGTATTTATCAAAATGTTTTATGGGGGCAGTGGTTCATTATTTTCTCTGTTCTCTGTACTACAGGGAACATTAGCTTTCTGAATAGGTCATTTTGAAAGTACTCCCTGTGATAGGACTAAGACTTTATAGATTGCCTCCAGTGACAGTGGCTGTTGCATGCTCCCCATTTAGAAATAAAGCAGCCTGTGGCCTCATATCCAATTCATAGAATTCCAGGCTGCGGCCTGAGTTCTGCATAATAGGAACACCTTACTGCCAGGAGTCGTTTCTCTAAGCAGGCCACTTTGGAAGTTGCTTATTGATTGAACAGTTAGTTATGGCAGCATAAAACCTGACTGTAGTAAGCATTTTCTCTTTCTGTCATTTGAGCCCTTGGAGGAAGAAGAGTATTCAGTATATTGAGAGAAATTTATAAGTTATCTTGAAGGGGACAGGGGGAAAATGAGGAAAGCAGTATTGATTGCTTCCCATAACTTTCCCGTACTCTTGGAGAATGTTTCACAGACCATTAAACTCAGTAAGCTTTAGGTGACTGATGGAAAAACGAATGAGGGGCAGTAGGTGTGAGTTTTATCTTTTAAATTGCGATTTGACTTTACTAGGCAGCAAAAGGGAATATAATTAATCACCTATTTCATAAAGAAAGCAACTTGCATCATCGTTGATGCATTTCTATTTAATTCTGCTGTGATATGCAAATTGGAAATTATGGCCAATGCTCCAAGCCTCTTTTTTTAGGTTCTCAGGTATAAAATATATATGCCTTCAAAATAATAGCCGTTCCTTTATGTCCACACACGTGTACATATTCACACACACTTCTGCAAGTTACTCATAAAGATAGAACTTCGTGACATTGCTAATTTGGGGAAATCAGGACTCTACATTTAAAAGTGATTTCTTGGGTGTAGAACTTTACAATAAAGAGAAAAAAATATTCCACAACTTGAGTGCTCATTTTGGATTGGAGAGATTTTTTTTTTTTAACTAATTCCTTAAAAAGTTAATCTCAAGTTTTTTTTTTTTTTTTTTTTTTTTTTTTTTTTTTTTTTGCTGATTTTTTATGTTGTATCAGAGATGAAGGAGATGGTTCTTTTGCTTAACAAAATACATAAATAAATGTGTAGGTGAAGTTCTTTCCTTTTTTTTTTCTTTAGGGAAGTGATAGTTGATAGTTGACAGAATTTCCTGTAAGTTGCTTTGCTACATTCCTGATCTTCTCCTTAAATTCCTTCCGCTGGCATTCTTCCCCATCTCAGAAACGGAAACCCCATCTTTCCAGGTGTGTAGGCCACAGACGGGAGAGTTGCAACCTTACTTTTGCTTACAGACCCCATTTCTAATACAACTGCCCGTGCTGTCAGCATTGCTTCACAGTATCCTCAGAATCTGACTGCTCCTCACCCCCTAGACCCACGGTTCACCCCATGCCCCACCTACATGGAGCCACCACAGTCTCTTGATGCTCAAGAAACCCTCTACTCTCCTTGCTTCTATCCTTGTCCGCCCCTCCTCCCTGGGCATCTCACCCTCCGCTTACCGTGTGCTGGTGCCCTCCCAGCTCACTCCTTATGTGGGCTGCAAGGCCTTGCAGGTCTGGCGTCCTCTGAAGGCTCCAACCTGTCCTCTGCTTTTCTCCCCATGGCTCATGTTCCCCCGCCACACTGATGTCCTTGCTGTTTCTTTGAGAACCCAGACAGTTTTCTGCCTCACGGCCTTTGCACAGGCTGCTCTTGTTGCCTAGTCTGTTCTCTTCCTTGACATCCACGTGGCCCCATCTCTCATCTGCTTCCTGTTGTTGGTCAAATGTGAGTCTTTCAGGGAGGCCTTCCATGACCATTCTGTTTAAAGTTGCACCCACCTCTTTCCATCCCTCTTTTCTTCCTTATTTTTCTCCACAGCACTGCACCATATGACATGCCTTACGCTTTCTTTTTTTTTCTTTTTCTTTTTCTTTTTTTGAGACAGAGTCTAACTCTGTTGCCAGGCTGGAGTGCAGTGGCATGATCTCGGCTCACTGCAAGCTCCGCCTCCCAGGTTCACACCATTCTCCTGCCTCAGTCTCCTGAGTAGCTGGGGCTACAGGCGCCCGCCACCATGCCTGACTAATTTTGTTTTTGTATTTTTAGTAGAGACGGGGTTTCACCGTGTTAGCAAGGATGGTCTTGATCTCCTGACCTCGTGATCCACCCGCCTCAGCCTCCCCAAGTGCTGGGATTAGAGGCATGAGCCACCACGCCCAGCCTGATTAAATAATTTAAAAGTAAACTTGTCACCAAGTGTCTTTTTTTAGAAACCTGAAAATGTCTCTTATACTTCAAAATGAAAACAAAAGTCCCTTAGCATTTTTAACCTCAAATAAGTGAAAACCAAACCACAATGACACAAAAAGACAATGTGAAGATCACCAAAGGAAAAGATAAATGACAACTTCGCAAAACAGTCGGCCAGCAGAGCCCCATACTCATGGTCTATTGCATGCTCTCTATTGTCTTTGAGGACTCTCATGTGATTTAAAACAGATTTGAGAGGATTTGAAAGTTTTTAATGGAAAGAAAAAATAATCTGCCAGATGGGCAATGAAAAATTCTTTCCTTACAACAAAATTTTATAATTACACTTGTCGTTTACTTATGTTTCCTTATTTAAGTTTTTGATGTAGTGGAACATAGACAATTACCAGGAAGTAGTCGATCAAAATTCTGGATTATGCTTTTGGGGAGAACTAGCAAATTAAAACATTGTGATACAATTTCGAAATACTAAATGGTATTCCTGATTGAGTTTTTGGAAATGCACATATTATAGTAGAAATGGAAATGAATTATTTCTTTCAATCAATGACCAGGATGAACAGGAAAGGACAGATTAGTTATTGACGTGGCATTCAGCATTAGGGAAATGATTAGGGTCCAGAGAGGTGTATGGCTCGAAGTAAGAGTAGCTCTTTGTTTTGTTATGGATTTTTAAAATGAAATTGTAAAAATTTATATTGAAATTTCAGGTAACATAAAATAGGGTGTGAAATTTTTGTGCTTATATAGAGTATATGGGTTTAAAATTTTGAGAATTGTGAATATCTTGAATATAAATTGTCAAACTCTGTATTAGTGGGATGAGTTGCTGACTTCTTTTGGCTGGAAAGAAGGGAGGAATAGAGAAAGCAATGATGATGTTCCAGTTGCAAATTTTTTCAATAATCTATTGCTGCCTAATAAAGTATTTCCAAATTTAGTGACATCAAAACACAACCATTTTATATGCTTATAGGATTCTGTGAGTTAGGATTCAGACAGGGTACTGGTGAGATGATTTGTTTTTGCTTCACAGAATCAGGAACCTCAGGTGACCTGTTGGCTAAAGTGTGCGATGTGACTTCTTGTGGTTTGGGCTTCCTCACAACATGGCGGCCTTGGGATAGTTGGAGTTCTTACAGGGCATCTCGGGGCGCAAAAGCATAAGAGCTCCAGTAAACAAAAGGAAAGCCTTATGGTCTTGAGGGCCCAGCCTCAGAAGCTACTCAGCATCATTTTTGGTACCTCAAAGTGGGGTCTTGGAAGGGTGGTGAGTGAATTTTGTATGTGAAAGGAATTTCAATAATTCATTACCAGAAGATGGTCTGTGGTGGTGTTTTAAATAACTGAAAATTATTTGTCATTCTTGCCATTAAGGGATGGAGTCCATGCTCCTTTCTCTCTCTCTTTTTTTTGAGACGGAATCTCACTCTGTCACCCAGGCTGGAGTGCAGTGGCACGATCTCAGCTCACTGCAAGCTCTGCCTCCCGGGTTCACACCATTCTACCGCCTAAACCTCCCAAGTAGCTGGGACTATGGGTGCCCGCCACCATGCCCGGCTAATTTTTTTTTTTTTTTTTGTATTTTTAGTAGAGACGGGGTCTCACCATGTTAATCAGGATGGTCTCAATCTCCTGACCTCGTGAACTGCCTGCCTCAGCTTCCCAAAGTGCTTGGATTACAGGTGTGAACCACCGTATCCGGCCCCTTTCCGTTGACTCTAGGTGAGATTGTGACCGCTTCAAGCAAAATAATGTAATGGAGAAAAAAAGTGTAACAGAAATTACCCCCTGAGAAAGTTCTTTCATATTCCTAGTTTTCCGAGAGTTTTTAATCATCAGTGGATGTCAACATTTATCAATGGTTGTCACACATTTGTTAATGTAATCAGTTTTTTTTGCAATTTAGTCTATGAATATAGTAAATTATATCACTTGATTTTAAAATATGAAACCAATTTTCATTCTTAGGATAAATATCACTTGGTCATGCTGGTCATGGTATATTTTTCTTTTCATACATTGCTAGCTTCATTTTGCTAATATTTTGTTAAGGATTTTTATGGTTATTGTTTATGGTGTATAGTTTTTTTTTCTTCTTGTATCTGTTTCATTTTAGTATCAGGGTAATTTTGGTCTCATATAAGGAGTTTGGAAGTGGTGTTTTCTATTCTATTTTCTGAACAAACATGTAGAATTGTTATTATTTCCTTATCAAATTGTTTAGAAGAATTCACCAGTGAGGTCAACTGGGCCTGGAGTTTTCTTTGCAAGGTATTAAGCTATAAGTTCAATTTCCTTGAGTTAGGATGTTTCAGGTTATTTATGTTTGAGCCTTGGTAGTTTGTGCCTTTCAAGGAATTTTCCCATTTCAAATGTTATGAAACTTACTGTCATGATATTCCCTTATTATCATTTTAATATTTATAGGATCTGTAGTAACATTCCCCTTTTAAGTCCTGCTATCAGCAATTTGTTATTTCTTTTTCTTTTTTGAGACGGAGTCTCGCTCTGTCACTCAGGCTGGAGTGCAGTGGCGCGATCTCCACTCACTGCAAGCTCCGCCTCCTGGGTTCACGCCATTCTCCTGCCTCAGCCTGTTATTTCTCTTTCTCTCTCATCAGCCTGGCTACAGGTTTATTAATTTTATTGAATTTCAAAGAATCGGCTCCTGGTTTCATTGACTTTTCTCTGATGCTTTTCTATTTCATTAATTTCTATACTCTCAATTATTTTCTCCCTTCTGCTTTCTTTGGGTTTAATTTGCTATTTGTTGCTAGTTTCTTGAGGTGGAAGCTTAGATCATTGATTTGAGACTTTCTTCTTTTGTTACAGTAGCACTGAATTCTATAAATTTCCCTCTAACCACTCATTCAGTTGTGCTCCACAAATTTTGATATGTTTTTATTTTCAATTAATTGAAAATACTTTCTAATTTCCCTTGTGATCCCCTCCTTGACCCACGGGTTATTCAGAAGGATGCTGTTTAACTTTGAAATATTTGAAATATTAGAAATATTTGGGGATGCTTCAGATATCTTTCTATTATTTACCTAGGTATTCTGGTAGTTTTCCTGTTGATCCATTCTGCCCTGCTTTAGTTATTATGGATGTTTGATGGCTTCTGTGGAAAATAATGAGAGCAAAGCTCCATGCAGGGGGATTCTGAGCTTTTCTAACAGTGTAAATTACACGGTGCTGACTCTTTCCATCGGTTTCCTGCACCGAGTGCTCAGTGCGGCAGACGGTTGATGAAGAAGCACACTCTGGTAGGGTCCAGCAGATCTGGGTTCTGGATTGCTCTTGCTTAGTATAATGAGACCTTGGCTAAAGACCTTAGTGGAGTCTCTGTTTTTTGTTGTTGTTGTTATTTTGTTTTGAGGCGGAGTCTCATTCTGTCGCCCAGGCTGGAGTGCAGTGGCAAGATCTCGGCTCACTGCAACCTCCGCCTCCCGGGTTCAAGTGATTCTCCTACCTCAGTCTTCTGAGTAGCTAGGACTACAGGTGCCCGCCACCATGCCCGGCTAAGTTTTTGTATTTTTAGGAGAGACGGGATTTCACCGTGTTAGCCAGGATGGTCTCGATCTCCTGACCTCGTGATCCACCCGCCTCAGCCTCCCAAAGTGCTGGGATTACAGGCGTGAGCCACCGCGCCCAGCCTCTGTTTTCTTGTCTGTGAACTGGACATCATAATTTTTGCTTTATGATGCCACAGGGTTTTCTTAAAGCTCAAGTGAGCTAATTAAACACTCCTGATGAATTATTGAGCATGTAAAATGGAAGATGTTATTATTCTTGGCAGATATTTTCTATGTGTAAAATTATTTGTCATGCTATCCTTCACTAGAATTCTGTTTGACTATTTAAACAGATTTTTCTGAAGATCTGACTTTAAATTATGATGTAGATATTAAAGTATCAAATTAAAGATAGTATTCACTTCATAAACTTCTAATAACCAAATTTATAACTAAGAGGAGTGATTGTGTAGAAGAGCTACCTGCTTGAATGAGAAAATGGGCATAATTTTATAAATGTTTTAATTAATAAACAAACCAAACATCTTTTCAAAAATCCATACTGAGTAAAGGTGGGTCATACAGCCCTGAAATAAGATTTTAATTATAGGCATTTTCTGGGATTTCTGAAATTCACTTTCCTAATCCTGCCAGCTCCCCTGTCACCATCAACTTGAGGGCTAGCTCTTCTTTGTGTCTCACTGGGTCATGTTGCTCTCTGTTTAGCCAAGTTGAATCAGATAAGTTTTAATGTTTGATATATAGACTTCAAATAAAAGAGAGAGCCAGAATAAAGAAAAACCGTCATGTTCCCCGTCCTTGTGCCTTGTCCTATGGTCAACAGTTCATTGGCTTTAGAAGTCCTAGGGGCCAAGCATTCTTGAAAAGTAGTATTTTTAATTCTTATCAATGAGACTCTGGGGGGAACTCTCTTTGGAGGAATCCTTGCTTATACCATCTGCTCAACTGTTATATGAGGTTTGCTGTAGTAAACTAGAAGAACTTTCAAGCTTTTTCCATGACCAAAAAAAAAAAAAAAAATTCAGCCATAGCCTGCTAACTTGGGAGGTCAGTGTCTTTAATTTATTTTGTTCATTCAACAAACAGCTGGCAGTGTCATAGGTGCTGATCGCTGAATAAGTGGGAATTCAAGAGTCAAAGCTTCTGCCCACACATGAAGAATTAATTCCAGCTGGGAAGGCACTTAATATACAAGAAGACAGAGCAGATCATCCCAAATAGTGAGACGTGTTTGAAAGACCAGGGTGTCCTACTGAGCAGGGCTCAGCAAACTTCAGCCTGGGGGTGAATCAGGCCTGAGCCGGTTTCCCTGAGCAAAGTCTGTTGGGTCACAGCCATGCTTCCTCATTCGCACACACTCAACGGTGACTTCCATACTGTTACAGGAAAGGAGTCCCAATCCAGACCCCAAGAGAAGGTTCTTGGATCTCACTCAAGAAATAATTCAAGGCGAGTCCGCAGTGCAAAGCAAAGCAAGTTTATTAAGAAAGTACAGTGGTGGCTGGGCGCGGTGGCTCACGCCTGTAATCCCAGCACTTTGGGAGGCCGAGGCGGGCTGATCACAAGGTCAGGAGATCTAGACCATCCTGACCAACATGGCAAAACCCCGTCTCTACTAAAAATACAAAAATTAGCCGGGCATGGTGGTGTGTGCCTGTAATCCCAGCTACTTGGGAGGATGAGGCAGGAGAATCGCTTGAACCAGGGAGTTGGAGGTTGCAGTGAGCAGAGATTGTGCCACTGCACTCCAGCCTGGGTGACACAGTGAGACTCTGGAGACTCTGTCTCAAAAAAAAAAAAAGAAAAGAAAAGAAAAGAAAGTACGGTGGTGAAAGGACAGCTACTCCATAAACAGAGTGGGATATTCCTGTAAGTAAGAGGAGGAAGGAATGCATCCACCCTACAGCCTAGGTACAATGCTGGTGTATATGGGGAGATGTGTTCTGCTACAAGGGTTTGTGATAAAGGATCCATTTTCTTTTCTTTTTTCTTTTTCTTTTTTTTTTTTTTTTTTTGAGACAGTCTTACTCTGTCACCCAGGCTGGAGTGCAGTGGCGTGAACTTGGCTCACTGCAAACTCTGCCTCCCGGGTTCAAGCAATTTTCCTGCCTTAGCCTCCTGAGTAGCAGAATTACAGGCACCCGCCACCATGCCGGGCTATTTTTTGTATTTTTAGTAGAGACAGGGCTTCACCATGTCAGCCAGGCTGGGCTCGAACTCCTAACCTCAGGCAATCTGCCCGCCTTGGCCTCCCAAAGTGCGGGTTTACAGGTGTGATCCAACGCACCCGGCCAGTTTTCTTAATCACTATGTTTTGTAAGAATTGATATTATTATCTTTAAAGCAAAATGAGGAGTGCCTTTGTTCTCCAGTTATTGGGACATCTGGACACTCCCAAGTCTGGGTCTGTTTAGTAAACATTATCAATCTGTTCCCTTAACCATAAACATCTAGAGGCCAGGAATGCCTGACTTTTGTTTTTTTTTGAGACGGAGTCTCGCTCTGTCGCCCAGGCTGGAGTGCAGTGGCACGATCTCGGCTCACTGCAAGCTCCGCCTCCCAGGTTCACGCCATTCTCCTGCCTCAGTCTCCTGAAATGCCTGACTTTCTGAGAACGCAGCCCAGCAGGCCCCAGCCTCATTTTCCAGCCCTTACTCAAAATGGAGTCGCTCTGGTTCCAACGCTGCTGACAATACTACAGCGACCGAGATGGAATGGCCTGCAAAGTCTAAGGTGTTTATCACCTAAATATTTACGCTTTACAGAAAATGTGTGCCAACCGCTGGTCAAGAGGATGACAGAGCGGGAGGGGATCACGGGGAAGCCAGAGTGAAAGAAGAAACACTAGCAACTGTGGATGATTTTCATCATATTGCTGATTTTGCCTTTGCTTTGACAAGGCTTGGTGCCTATGCTCTCTGCAGAACTAGAGGGGTGAATTGGAACCACAACAAACCAGAGTTGCGTAGGTTCGAATCTGTATCCCTGGCTCTGCCCTTACAGGAAGTAATTTCCCCTCTTGCCTCTGAGACCCAGTTAATTCATCTGGAAATTCAGAGGGTTGGATTTGACAGCTGTAAAGGTCCATGCAAACTCTGATATTCTGTAAGACTGTCTTTTGTATTTTTAATCATGGGTTGCCATCAACAATGGTCTTCGGTCTTAAGTAGGTAGAATGAAACTGAAGGAGCTGATTGGAGAGTGTTCATGACTGTGACCTATTCATCATTGTTTAAGAACTAAGTCACAGCCAAGAACACAGACTGTTATCATTTTTAACTGACAAAAAGCACTATATTATTCAAGGGAATTGCACTTTTTCATCACAGGCCCCAGCTGGAATGAATCCGACACCGCCAGCCTCATGCTCTTCTCCTCAACTTCTGTTTCTGGTTCTCACATCGCTATTACCTCTGGAAGTCAATATTCTTTAACAGCTTCTAATGTTTTCCATCTACAATTAAATGGTCCCGTGTTAATTCACATTTTCATTGAAATGTGAATCTTCTGCGTGTTCAGTCTAAATCCATGAACCTTAATTGTTATGCTGAGCTATCCAATCCAGGTCATTATTACTTTATCTAGCTGAATCTTATTTTTAGTTTGCACAGTAAAAAAAAAAAAAAAGGCAAAAAGGCAGCATCCCTACCTAAGATCGCAATTGAAACTGAAGTGTTCATGTCAAAGGTGATGTGGGGCGGGAATAGTATTGACTGCACTTGCTTTTTCCAATCTGCCCATGATATTCAGGCCGAGAGGCGTGTGGAGCCTGTCATCATCACACAATTATAATTCTTCTATTATTGAAATATAGATGTGCCCGGCAAGCTGGAACATTCTGCGTATGCACATAATGATGAATTTCATTTGCATGCTTTATAGATTAGTCAAAGAATTATTCTGATAACGGACGAGTGATTTCGTCAGGGGCGGGACCTGAAAAATCATCCAGGCTGCTTGTGGGTCTGCGGGTGCAGAAATTGTCAGAAGCGTTGGAACCAGAGTGAGTCCAGCTCAAACAGGAGTTGGGGGAAATGAAGCTGAGACCTGCAGGGCTGCATTCCCAAGAAGTCAGGCATTCTTAGTCACTGGGTGAGACAGGAGGTTGGCACAAGATACAGCTCATGAAGATCCCACTGATGAAACAGGATGCAGTAAAGCCAGCCAAGACCCACCAAAACCAAGAGGCAACGAAAACACCCTTTGGTCGGCCTCGCTGTGGATTATTTGCTAATTGTAATGCATTAGCTGCTAAAAGACACACCCACCATCACTAGGCCAGTTCGCAAATGCCACGGCAACATCCAGAAGCTCCCCTATATGTTCTAAAAGGAGGAGGAACCCTCAGTTGTGGGAGTTTCCCACCCCTTTCCCAGAAAACTCATGAATAATCCATCCCTTCTTTGGCATATGATCAGAAACAGCCATCAAAATAGCCAACCAGCGGTCACTGGGGCTGCTCGGCCTGTGGAGTAGCCATGTTTTTATTCCTTGACTTTCTTAATACACTTGTTTTTACTTTACTCTGTGGACCCCCGAATTCTTTCTTTCTTTCTAAGACGGAGCTTCACTCGTGTTGCCCAGGCTGGAGTGCAGTGACGTGATCTCGGCTCACGGCAATCTCTGCCTCCTGGGTTCAAGCGATTCTCCTGCCTCAGCCTCCCAAGTAGCTGGGATTACAGGCATCCACCACTACGCCCGGCTAATTTTTTATATATATTTTTTAGTAGAGACGGGATTTCACTATCTTGGCCAGCTGGCCAGGCTGGTCTCAAACTCCTGACCTCAGGTGATCCACCTTCCTCAACTTCCCAAAGTGCTGGGATTATAGGCATGAGCCGTGGCGCCCGGCCCTGAATTCTTTCTTGCATGAGATCCAACAACCCTGTCTTAGAGTCTGGATCGAGTAACAGAATTACGTGGAAGTGGAAACTCAGCAGGTGTCTGATGAAGATCCAGCTTGCTGGGGATGGATCCTTTTTGTCTTGCCACTTGGTCCTGACCTTCTCCTGTCCTCAGAGGGATTCCATGTGTGCAGTTTAACTGGGGAAAAAGTCGTGCTGGCAGGAGCAGGGGGAAGAAGGAGAGAAAGCAGAGAAGCTATAGGTCTGCCTTTCTTTATGGCCGAGGACATATGGCCCTCCTGCGCAGATAGCGTACACAACTCACAAACTTCCTGCTCACCATCACGCACCTCAACTGATCAGACACCCCGGCTGAAAGAAGAATGCAAGTTAAGCTTCCTGCTGCCTTGATATTCTGAATCAGCTGAGTTCCATTCTACGAAATCCTCAGCAAGCCTTTGTCTCCTAGCAGTCGGCTCCTCTTCTGCTGTCCCTGCCTGTTGCCTCCTTGCAACGTATTTTCTTACTTTCTCAATAAATCTGCGTTTCTCTACCTATAACTGTCTTTTTGTTTTTGTGACGGAGTCTCGTTCTGTCTCCCAGGCTAGAGTACAAGTGGCGCGATCTCAGCTCACTGCAACCTCTGCCTCCCAGGTTCAAGTGATTTTCCTGCCTCAGCCTCAAGAGGAGTTGGGATTACAGGCGCCCACCACCACGCCCGACTAAGTTTTGTAGTTTTAGTAGAGATGGTGTTTCACCATGTTGGCCAGGCTGGTCTCGAATTCCTGACCTCAGGTGATCTGCCCACCTCGGCCTCCCAAAGTGTTGGATTACAGGCATGAGCCACCACAGTCCGCCATCCTACAACTGTCTTGGTAATTTCTTCTGGCCTGGGGCCACCGGCCCAAAGAGTCACTCCCTGTGACCCCATGCTCTTCAGTTTCCTCTTTGTTTTGTCACCTTTAGGAGAAGTCAGGAGAGTGGTCGGCTCTGACTGGGTTGAGCTGACTAATTTTTGCTTTTAGCTTCCAAAGATAATGAGAAGGACCCAAAGGGAGAGTCACTCACGGTATAATGGTGAGAACCCTGGACTGGGATCAGGAGCCTCTGCAGAGCTTTCTTTACTAATGTTAAGATGTAATGACCATTTGGAATGCAAGTATTTGTTATTAAAAGAGAGTTGATATCCTCATTCTATTTGTTTTTCCTCCACTGCTATTGTTAATGGCAAATAGAAGCATCTGGAATATTCATAAAGTTGAAAAAAATCAGCCTCGGAATCATTTGGTAAGGTCTCGAAAGATTGAAAACAATTGTCTGAATATCATTTGGGAAATAATTATTTGTTTCTTGGAGAAATGATATTCCAAAGTTTATCTTCAACTATGGTTGAATGTTTGAGGGTGTTTTTGCACGTACACTCTGTATACAGCTTCCCACCTAGGTATCCAGGGAATAGCTTTGTGCAATCTGATATTCATATCCCAGCGTATTTGTTGAAGTTGCAATGTAGACATCCAGACTGTTGTTATTAGGCATTATATTTTGTAAGTTTTAGTTGGAAAGAAATGTTGAAGAAAGTGTGCTTCTTAGGAGGAGTGTTATAATTTTAACTATGACACCGATGCCACCCTGAGAAGACAAAAGAGATCACAGACCCTCATATCTTATCAGTTAGGACACCTTTCCAGCAACAAAGCATCCCAGGGGGAAATGTGCTAGGGAACACTGTTCCGCTTATCATTTCCCTCCCTGACATCCTCAGCTCACTAGCCTTGCTGTAGCCACACCTGCTTCTAGTCCCTGCTCCCTCCACAGATCCTTTCCACACTTTGTTCCTTTTATTTGGAGCCTCTGCCTCACCTCCCCACCTCTCCGCTCCCCTCCCCTCCCTCTCCCTTTTCTTCTTTTTGAGACAGAGTCTCACTGTGTTGCCCAGGCTGGAGTGCAGTGGTGTGATCTTGGCTCACTGCCACCTCCACCTCCTGGGTTCAAGCGATTCTCCTGCCTCAGGCTCCCAAGTAGTTGGGATTACAGGCGTGAGCCGTGAGGCCCGGCTATTTTTTTGTATTTTTAGTAGGGACGGGGTTTCACCATTTTGGCCAAGATGGCCTCAAATCCTGACCTCCTGATCCGCCTGCCTCTGCCTCCCAAACTGCTGGGATTATAGGCGTAAGCCACCGCGCCTGGCCCAAAGTGCTGGGATTACAGGCACGAGCCACCACGCCTGGCCCTCCTGTGTCCTATTTTCTACTTAACTCTCACTCTACCCATCTCCACTCCAGCGCCTTCCTCAGATAAATCTTTGCTGACCTCCCCTGGTCAAATATCCCTATTACAGTTTCTTAGAGCCCATGCAACTGTCCTTTAAAAGTGCCCAAATGTAGTTTCTATTTTGTATTAGTTGACATTTCGATGCGCATGTGTGGAATTTGGCAGAATCATTAGTGCACCGCACTTTTCGTTGGATGTATTTGTGTGTGTCTGACTTTTGTCGCTCCAACTTTGGGTGCTTTGCCAAAAGGCCGAAAGCAGAGGGCAGCTCTATTCCAGCTTCACAACGAAGGTCGTTTCCAGGATGCAAACACCAGATAAACCGCCTCCTCCTGTCACCTGAGACTTAGAAGTTTTGTCTCTGCATTAACTCTTCCTAAGAGACAGATTTCCTGGGTAACAGGGAGGTTTATCCAAGACATTACATTCACAGGCATTCAAATTCTCTATTTTTTTTCATAATCAAGATATCAGGCCAGCCGTGGTGGCTCACACCTATAATCCCGGCACTTTGGGAGGCTGAGGTGGGTGGATCATCTGAGGGCAGGGGTTCAAGACCAGCCCAACCAACATGGTGAAACCCCATCTATAAAAAAAAATATATATAAAATTTAGCCAGGCGTGGTGGCAGGCACCTGTAGTCCCAGCTACTCAGGAGGCTGAGGCAGAAGAATCGCTTGAACCTGGGAGGCGGAGGTTGCAGTGAGCCGAGATCGCACCACTGCACTCCAGCCTGGGCAATAGAGTAAGGCTCAGTCTCCAAAAAAAAAAAAAAAAAAAAGGAGAGAGAAAACAAAAAGATTATTAGTGATAGCTGTGAGCTCCTTGCCTCCACCCACCCCCTTCCCACTGCCAGGGTTTCTACATTTCCCTGCATTCCCTTTGCTTTCAGCTTGACCCAGCACCCTGTGTTTTATTGACCCTAGTGATCAGGGTTCATCTTCAGAGATATGACTGAAGAGGTTTATCCACTTCAAATATAAGGACTATTACGGTAATATGGGTTGCACTAGTGTCCCCGCCCAAATCTCATGTGGAATTGTAATCCCCAATGTTGGGGGAGGGGCCTGGTAGGAGGTGATTAAATTGTGGGGGCGGATCTCTCCCTTGCCGCTCTCGTGATAGTGACGTCTCACGAGATCTGGTTGTTTAAAAGTGTGGAGCACCTCCTCCTCTGCGCTCTTTCTCTTACTTTGGCGATGTGAAGATGTGTCTGCTTCCCCTTTGCCTTTCACCGTGATTGTAAGTTTCCTGTGCAGCTTGCTTCCTGTACAGCCAGGCTTCCCATACAGCCTGCAGAACTGTGAGTCAATTAAACCTCTTTTCTTTATAAATTACCCAGTCTCAGGTAGTTCTCTATAGTAATGTGAGAACAGGCTGATAAAAACAGGTAGGGATAGCACCTTCTCAGGAGCCCCAGTACCTGAACAGCTCATTCTAGGACCTAACGGAATATTTGTTCAATCAATCAACTAATAAGTACAATAAAAAATAGCAGTTTTTCTTTGGAAATATGGTGACATCACCACAGGGTCAGTTAGCACTGAGACATAGGATATGAAGCTAACAGCGCTGTACACTGTATTTGCTGGCCTTCTTGGTTTGAAAGGAAAATCTTGGGACCCCCAAATCACTAAGCCAAGGGAAAAAGTCAAGCTGGGAACTGCGTTTGGGAAACCTGCCCCACATTTTATTCTTAAATAAGATAGCTGCAAGATGAAAAAGCTGTATACCTCCCTCACAATTTGTCCACAAGGAGATTCTTTGTTGCCCTCAAGAATTTTACCCTAAAATAGTTCTGCTGAATTTCATCAGAATGGCTAGCTTATTGTTGCAGGTGTGGGATAAAGTACAGACAGAACTCAGTCATCCCTTCGCTCACCTGAGACAAATGCAAATCTGATTGCTTCCTCTGCCCTATTGCTTATGTAAAAGTGTAGACTCACTGCATCAGACTAAGGCGTAAATGACTATGCCTCTACTCTTCCTCAGCTGTAAATTGTATATTCACTGAAAGGCTGATGAGGGGCTCAAAGGAATGCACCTGTTGTTCTCCTATCTACCTACAACCTGGAAACCCCACTTCAAGTTGTCTCACCTTTCTGGATTAAACCAATGCACGTCTCCTATTAACTGATGTCTCATGTCTCATGTCTCCCTAAAATGTATAAAACCAAGCTCTGCTCTGACCACCTTGGGTACATGTCATCAGGACCTCCTGAGGCTGTGTCATGAGTATGTCCTTAACCTTGGCAAAGTATACTTTCTACATTTCTAAATTCATTGAGACCTGTCTCAGATACTTTTAGTTCACACTGGATTCCAATGGACCTTCCTCTATTGTTTGATTAGATTTCCTTGATAATTATGCGAGGCCAGCTCAGCAGCTCTCACCAACTCTGTTTTGCAGAGGCGCACACTGAGCTCGAGGTCACACAAAGCAGGCACCTGGACTCAGGTCTGGAGGTTCCTGAGCCAGTGTCTTTTTCCCTGCTGCAGGGCAGCGTTGGGCATGGCCTGAGAGACTGCGTGTTCACATGAGCTTCTCTGACTTTCAAAACAGGGAATGAGAAGCGTGCAGGACGCTGGCAAGCCCTCCAGCCCCGGCAGGAAGAGAGGGGAGAGGTGTGTGCATCTGCCGTTTTGCCAAAATGACATTGACTTTTGCATTTGACACTCCTAGAAACATACAGGTTAAAAAGCACAATAAAACCCCAAAACAACAACAACAAAATAGACCCACAGACACATAGAAGCCATCCATAGTAGGAATTCTCTTTCACTTAGAAACCTCTAGGGTATCTTTAAGCTGCTTTCCTCTCCTTTTTCAATGTACTCCTGGATGCATGCATCTGTGGTTTTCGGGAAGGAATGTGGATTTTGGCTATGATGTCTCTGCAATGTATTTGTCACTTTGGGTCATGAGTCTTGTTTGTGGATTACCTGTCTGTAGAATATCTATTACCTGCTTTATTTTTAAGCCAAGCTCAGTGGAGGAAATACTCTTTAGGGGAAAAAGAATTTTAGAAACTCACAGAGAAAATACATTAAACAATATTGCTTTGATCTACTTTGTGGCAGGTGAAATGGGCAGTCCGTGTCAGCCCCAGGAAGTCACGCCTGGAACCTGGCACAGGTGTGCAAGCGTTCTGCAGACTTCCCCCCCTCAACCTCACCAGGGGAAGAGAAGATTACAGATTGGGGAATGTTCTATGCTAACAATTAAGTGAATTACTTGCTGGCTCATCTCTAACTTTAATTACTTTCTCTTCCTCAACTTTGCAATTAGCTGATGTTGCTACAAATTATTGTCACATACTTAATCTTTATATAGCGGTTTTGGCCGGAGTGCAGTTCAAGTCTATGAGCTACTCTGATGTCTCTACCCAGAGGGGAGGCTGCCCGAGTGGTAGAGTCTCTAACAAGGCACACACTTGCAAGGGCTCACTCAGCTTGGACAAGAGCAGATGAGGCTTATTTTCAGCGCTCCCAGCCCCTCTTGTTCCTGGCAGGAGCACAGTGCCCTTGTGTCTGCATTTTGCTCTTACCCTTCTCTCTGGCTTCTAATTTATATAGCATTTATTTTGCAACAAACACTTTGTAAAAACTGTTAATCCTCTGCAGATGTGCAGATCCGATTCTACCCAGTTAACAGATAATATAACTGAGTCTCAGAAAAGTTATGTAATTTAGCTACTTAAAGGAAGAGCCAGGATTTTCACATGTGGCTGTCTTGTCCCCAAATTGTCTTTTCCACGACTCATTGCCTGTGATGTTGCACTGTCTGCTGTGCTGCAGTGTTCGGTGTTGTGGGATTACCTGACATTGGAAGGAAGGAGGAGCTGCACACATTTCAGGGGGCAGCGTGAGAAGCCAGGGTCCTGAGTGGGGAATTTGCAAGCTCCTCTGTGAGAAGAATCAAATGATTCTGTGGCCTGCCTGGTGAAAGAGGAAGTAGGGAACTGGAATCCCCAAGTTTAAAATTTAGGGAATTTGGAAGAGATGGGTGAGGTCTATGAAGTGTCTGGCCACATTCAGTAATGCGAAATATGGAAGATGCCCTCATTTGAGGGCTGTAGATGTGCTGTTTCAGATGTGAGAATGACATCCAAGTGCTCTGCAGACATTGGGATTATGAACTCCAAATATCTGAGACAGGTCTCAGTGAATTTAGAAAGCGTATTTTGCCAAGGTTGAGGATGCACGCCTGTGACACGGCCTCAGGAGGTCCTGACGAGTTGTGACCCAGGTGGTCAGAGCACAGTTTGGTTTTATACATTTTAGGGAGACATGAGACATCAATCAAAATATGTAAGATAAACTTGGCTCAGTCGGGAAAGGTGGGAAAACTCGAAGTGGGGAGGGGGCTTCTAGGTCATGGGTACATAAGACATTCTTTTGCATTTCTGATGAGCCTCTCCAAAGGAGACAATCAGATCCGCATTTATCTCAGTGAGCAGAGGGGTGACTTTGAATAGAGTGGGAGGCAGGTTGGCCCTAAGCAGTTCCCAGCTTGACTTTTCCCTGTAGCTTAGTGATTTGGGGGCCCCGAGATTTATTTTCCTGTCACAGAATGTACATATTTAGTTGAAGAATCAGAGCAAATATGTAGAATTCAGAGTTACTCATGCACAGGCAATAACCTAAGCCAGAATTAAACTACCTAAAAAAAATCTCTATAAGAATCCATAAACCCATTTCCAAATGTGTGGATGGAGAACACGGCGACTTGGGATGATGAAGGACGTTGCTCAGATTTACTTAGAAAGTGGAGAGGCCGGAGTGGAATCCAGTGCTGTTTGACTCCATATTCCAAGGTCTTCTCATGAGCCTCTCTTCCTCCCAGTGTGCAACACAGCCAGCTGGAGGCTCTCAGGTTGAGGGCCGATGATTACCAGGCTATCCAGTGTGAGCTCTCGATCAGTAGGGCCCTCTGGTCCAGGTAGCAATATATCATATAAAAATGCTGGCCGGGTGCAGTGGCTCACACCTGTAACCCCAGCACTTTGGGAGATGGAGGCCAGTGGATCAAGAGATCGAGACCATCCTGGCCAACATGGTGAAATCCAGTCTCCACTAAAAATACAAAAATTAGCTGGGCGTGGTGGTGCACACCTGTAGTCCCAGGTACTACAGGTACCAGCTACTCAGGAGGTTGAGGCAGGAGAATCACTTGAACCCACGAGGCGGAGGTTGCAGTGAGCCAAGATCGTCCTACTACATTCCTACCTGGCAACAGAGTAAGACTCTATCTCGATAAAAAAGCCCTGGGGCATTTTTCACCCTGGTTCTTAGGATGGATGAACACTCTCTACTGTTTCCTGGGCCTGATTACATAACACTATAAAAGCTGCATGGTTTATGTTGGCAACACTCACCAGTTTTAAGCATTTTCAAAACCACAGAAATGTGTAAAGAACAGGACAGTGAGTACTCATGCATCTGCTGCCAGGGCTCCCCGATTGTTCACATTTTGCCACATTTGCTTCATCTCTGTAATTTTTTGCTAAACAGTAAATTCTAAATATCATGCTTCATCCCTACATACTTTTAGCATAGTTCCCAAAAGGGGTATTATTAGGTTGGTGCCAAAGTAATTTCAGTTTTTGCCATTACTTTTTATTTATTTTTGGAGACAAAGTCTTGCTCTGTTACCCAGGCTGGAGTGCAGTGGTGTGATCTCAGCTCACCGCAAGCTCCGCCTCCTGGGTTCACGCCATTCTCTTGCCTCAGCCTCCCTAGTAGCTGGGACTACAGGTGCCCGCCACCACACTCAGCTAATTGTATTTTTAGTAGAGACGGGGTTTCACTGTGTTAGTCAGGATGGTCTCGATCTCCCGACCTCGTGATCCACCCACTTTGGCCTCCCAAAGTGCTGGGATTATAGGTGTGAGCCACTGCGCCCAGCCACCATTACTTTTAATGACAAAAACCGTAATAACTTTTGCACCAACCTAATAGTGACCACAGAATTATTGTCACACTTACCCATCAACAGGAATTCCCAGGTGCTGAGCTGAATGGCCTCTGCACTACATCCTGTCTGGACCCTTTTCGTATCATTGTGTTTTGATCTGGTCTGTGATAATTGGGTTCTACCTTCCATGTGCTTGTAACCAAATATACTCTTCTCACTCAATAATCACCACCACATTGGTTATTGCTTATTGAATGCTTCATATGTCAGATTCTGGGCTCAGCTCTGTGTTCATTATATTAATCCTCACAGCAACCCTAGAAGGTGGATTTTGTTACAATTCCCACGTTATAAATGAAAACCTGAGGACGGTATGGGCGCTAACTGGTGGGTTTTTGTGAGTTGATTTCTCTGGGTATCTGTATGGCCGTGCTGTTACAACTCTTTGTTTTTCTAGCCAGAGTGAGGCGTACTGGCTTTTTGATCACGGAATCTGCCCTTTTGTTTGTTCAGTCAATGATGAAAGTCCATTTTCATGGACTAGAAGTCAAGATGCTCCTTGCTTTAAGTGCAAAAATCCTTCCTGTGTCTCAGCGCTGAGACTTTCTCAGGCAGTTGGCAGCTGGGAGTAGCTGGAGGAGGTGACAGTCTCATCACAAGCTTCAAATGATGGAATTACATTTCGGATGAGACCAGGTATTCTTTTCTAAAGGGATGAACTAACGCAAGTTTCCTGTCAGGACCAGTTTTGAGAGTGTGTGATCTGTGCGCTTTGATTTAATTCTTTGTGGTCGCCCCGTGGAAGTTCTTCATTTGTTCCTTGACGCTGTGTTCTGTTGGTGACCTCTGATGGAGCAATGGAGTATGTGTTGTGGCTGGTGCTGGGTGGGTGCACTGTCCTCCCTCCCCCAGGGCATTCTCCCCTGCCCACTCTACCACCCCTGTCTGGTGCCCTTGGACCAGGCCATGGCAGGTCATGGTCAGGTGCGTCCACCTCTGTAAGGAGTTGTGAGCTGCACTCCATGGGCACCTGGGCACCTGTGTGAGTCTGCACTCCCCACATGTAGATCCCCATGCCCCCAGGAGAGTGACATTAAATAGGAAATAAGCACAGGACTAGTAGAGACTGCTGAGCAAAGAACAAATGTTCCTGCTTTATGAACAAGAGCCCCTGCCTTTCCATTTTGCACTGGGCCCTCTTCTGATGCCCAAGCAGATGGAGTAGACTGACATTTCAATCGCTCCAAGATGCGACTGTGCCCGTCATAGTCCACTCAGGCTGATGTAACAAAATACCATGGACTGGGTACATTCTAAACAACAGATTTATTTCTCACTGTTCTGGAGACTGGGAAGTCCAAGATCAAGGCGCCAGCAGATGAGGTGTCCAATGAGGGTCGCCTTGCTGCAATCTCACCTGGCAGAAGAGATGGAAGGGCCAGATGGCCCTCGACCTGACTACAGTATCAGAGTCAGGGCAGTGGCACCTGGCTCAGAAGCTGGCGTTCATGCACCAGGAGTCCAGAGCTCCAAGTGGTAGAGACAGAAGGGTAGAGACAGAATTCTCACTGTGTTCTGCTTCCTAAATCACCTCCCTCCAGGAGATTCTGCACCGTAGGAGGGAGGTGATCTAGGCAGAAGAACAGAGTGAAAACTCATAATCACAGCACCTCTTGTGTTCTAGGGACTCTTGGAAATACTGATTACGATTCATGCTTAACTTCAGGAATTGGCCTTTTTTTCAGAAGAAGGAACCCAGGGCATGATATGGTTAAATAAGTTGTCCAAGGAACAGAGTGACAGATCTGAGATTTGAGCCCTGGGAGCCTAACTACTAAATCGTACAGCTTCTCAAGCAATTCCTTCATCTAGGGGGTGACTCTAACTGGAAGTTGGTAGGAGCCGGCTCTCCACGTAGGGCCGTTGTCTTCAGGCTGCAAGTCTCTTGGGCATTTTGCCTCGTGGGTAGCTGTGGCTTCCACAAACGTTTCCAAGAATTGTATTGATTCTCCCCTCAAAGGAGACTCTAGTGCATTCATTGTTTTTTGTCCGAGTATCAAGTTATATCTTTTATTCTTCTGTAGTTGTGTGTTATGGGTATATTCTCCATTGAGAAGAACAGTTTTTCTCTCTGGAACTTGCAGGAAATGTGAGACAGGGAGACGCCAAGATAAGAAGAGGCACCTCACACCCAGTGGAGACTTCTTTTTTTTTTTTTTTTTTGAGATGGAGTCTTGCTCTGTCACCCAGGCTGGAGTGCAGTGGCATGATCTCGGCTCACTGCAAGCTCCGCCTCCCAGGTTCATGCCATTCTCCTGCCTCAGCCTCCTGAGTAACTGGGACTACAGGCGCCCACTACCACACCCGGCTAATTTTTTGTATTTTTAGTAGAGACAGGGTTTCACCGTGTTAGCCAGGATGGTCTCGATCTCCTGACCTCATGATCTACCCGCCTCAGCCTCCCAAAGTGCTGGGATTACAGGCGTGAGCCACCACGCCCGGCAGAGACTTCTTAGTAGTCTGAAACATCCTTTATTTCAGCCCCTGGTGTGATGAATGATTTTTGAGGAATCAGGGAAGAAGGATAAATTTCTTTCTTAAACTCTCTTTGCAAACATTTTCCAGCAGGATCATTCCCCTAAGAGTCGTAGAACTATGGTGAAGAGCCAATCAATGTTCCCCTAGAAAGTTCTTTGCCAATTTAGTCATTTATCTATGCTTCTATTTCCAAATATTAGGAGGTAGTCAGATACTCGTTTAGAGGAATTCCATGGTTTGTCAGATTCCTTTAAGGATTTTCAGATGGAAAAAGCATACATTCCTGCAAGCAGTGTGGCCAGGGGAGAATATACATGCAAGTGGATACATCTGTCTTTGCACTGTTTACCTGCAGGAATGTGTGGATTGTGCAACTCTCCTGCCAAACTAAATGATCAAATAGGGGCTTGTGGCACCTGTAAATTCCTTTCTGCCTTTTGCTCTCCACCTTAAATTGTTCAGGACAATACTGCTCAAAGCATAAATGTTCCATGCTTTGTTTTCTCAGCATTGATCAATTAGGACTAATCTAATAAATTAAATGTATTTTTCTCTTATTTACACTTCAACTCTATTGGATTCATTGAATTGGAAAACCATGAGAAATCTATGCAGCATTCTTTTCACCCAGATACATTAAAAAGCTGCCATCCATATCAACAGGTATAAACCTATATTAGGGGTGGTGTGTGGAGGTGTTGTCTGCACTCCCAAAATTTGAATCCAAGCTAAACCAGAAAAAGCTGTTGTAGAATCCTGCTTCATCGTTATCAGATGCTACCATTTGTTGAAAAGTGCCATGTTTCAGATCCTATGTTAAAGATTCTAGAGGCATTATCTCATCTTTTTATTTTACAGATCCTCCTATGAGGAAGTAATTTTATCACAATTTTACAGATGTGGAACTGAGGCTTAAAGTTTCAGTAAGTTACCCAAGCAAGAGGTTTCCTGTTTTAGGTCTACTCAACAAAAGAGAAAATCTAGGGGTTTTAACAAGGGCTCTGCAGTTTTTGTTCATGTCACACTCTATCTTTGTAATATGCAAGGAGAAATAAACTTTTATTGAGTTCCCTTTATATACCAGGCAGTATAAGAGTCACTGCCCATATGATCTCATTTGAATTTTCACAACCATCTTTGGAGATAGTATGGAGAAACTGAGGCTCAGTACTAATTTGTCTAATATTTAAAAAGCTACTGAGGTGTGATACTTGGAGCTAAGCAAGGCAGGGGTGCAGTAGAAGCGAGAGAGGAGAGCGAGATCCATCATTGGCAATTGTGCAGAGGTGGAGTGGGTGGTGGGCTCTTGATGGCGGTATGGGAGCTTCGGTTCATTTCTCTCCTTTTGTCATTTATCTCTAGTCTCACCTCCCAGTGAGATAAAAGATCCAATTTTCAAACAAATTCCAAGTTATCTTCTCCTGGTGAGCTGCAAAAGCTTGTTTATTCTCCTGTCCAATTCTTCTCCCTCTTGACCCAACTCTGAGGGCAAGGCTGATCCGTGGAGCAGTCCATTATTATATATATTTAATAATATAAGAAGAGGAGTGAGTCATTGATGGTGACTGCCATCATGAAAGATGCAGCCCATCACAAGAAAGAGCCCAGCCTTACATGGAATGGAGCATGAACACAGAGATCAGAAGATGGTGTAGAATACATTGCATCACCAACTCGTCCCTGTAGTACCTATTTCAGGCAGACACGCACACATCTCTTCCCTCTTACTTTCCAGTCCCTTCTCCCTTATTTTCTAGCTCTTCTGTTCTCTTAAGGGTACCGGCTCAATCTAGTTCCTTGTGGGCAAGTCCTGTTTTCCTTGAATCTGTACCGTGTGCAGAACTTGAACCCCTCTCAAGCTATACTAATCCCCTGTGTCTTAGTCAAGTTGGGCTGCTTTAACAAAATAGCAAGGCCTGGGCGGCTTAAATAACAAACATTAATTTCTCACAGATCTGGAGGCTGAAGTACAAGATCAAGGCATCAGCAGATTTGGCTCTTGGTGAGGGCTCTCTTCTGGCTTGCAGAAGGCTGCTTTCTTGCTGTGTTCTCAGGTGGTGGAGAGAGAATGAGCTCTGGTTTCTGCTCTTCTAAGGACAGTAATTTTATCATGGGGCTCCAACGTAAGACCTCATTAAATTACCTTTCAAAGGCCCTACTTGCAAATCCCATCACGTTGGAGATTTGGGGTTTAACATGGGAATTTTGGTGATGGGGGGTGGGGACACAAACATTCAGCGCATAGCTCTCTCTTCTTGCATATCTGAGACACACAGTTACACTAAGGGGTCCCCTTTGTAATGGGAATAAAGTTAGGTAGGGCCAAAGTGGGTGAAGGATAGAGAACCCTGCCCTGAAAAACTCAACGGAGGTAATAAAAAATACTATTTGGATGAGATTCTGACTAAAAGTAGCAACCAAGAGGCCGGGCGCGGTGGCTCAAGCCTGTAATCCCAGCACTTTGGGAGGCCGAGACGGGCGGATCACGGGTCAGGAGATCGAGACCATCCTGGCTAACACGGTGAAACCCCATCTCTACTAAAAAGAATACAAAAAACTAGCCGGGCGTGGTAGTGGGTGCCTGTAGTCCCAGCTACTCGGGAGGCTGAGGCAGGAGAATGGCGTGAACCAGGGAAGCGGAGCTTGCAGTGAGCCCAGATTGCGCCACTGCACTCCAGCCTGGGTGTCAGAGCGAGACTCCGTCTCAAGTAGCAACCAAGAAAAGTGTCAGTTGAAAATTCAATTTAGCTTTTGCTGTCAAGAGCTTATGTTTTAGACATGAAGTCTTTGCCCATGCCTATGTCCTGAATGCCTACCAGGTTTTCTCAGGATTTTATGGTATTAGGTCTAACATTTAAGTCTCTAAATCCATCTTGGAATTAATTTTTGTATAAGGAGTAAGGAAAGGATCCAGTTTCAGCTTTCTACTTATGGCTAGCCAATTTTCCAGCACCATTTATTAAATAGGAACCTTTCATTTTTGTTTTTTCTAGGTTTGTCAAAAGACTGATGGCTGTAGATGCGGTATTTCTTTCCTTGAGGACTCTAGTTCTGTTCCATTTGGTCTATATCTCTGTTTTGGCGCACGTACCATGCTGTTTTGGCTACTGTAGCCTTCTAGAAAAGCAGTTTGAAGTCAGGGTAGCCATGGATGCCTCCATTGTTCAATTCAAAAGCAATGGCAGCAAAGCTAAATTACGCAAATGGGATCAATTTTAAACAAAGAGCTTGCAATACAAAAGTTCACCATCAGAGCGAACAGGCAACCATGAATGGAGAAAATTTTGCACCTACTCATCTGACAAAGGGCTAATATCCAGAACCTACAAAGAAACCTAAACAATTCTATAAGAAAAACAACTCCCATCAAAAGTAAGTAAAGGATAAAGGAACAGACATTTCTCAAAATGAAGACATCCGCAGCCACCAGACACATGAAAAATGCTCATCATCACTGGCCATCATATAAAATGCAAATCAAACCACAATGAGATACCATCTCACACCAGTTAGAATGGCGATCAATAAGTCAGGAAACAAACAGGTGCTGGAGAGGATGTGGAGGAATAGGAACATCTTTACACTGTTGGTGGATGAAACCAGTTCAACCATTATGGAAAACAGTATGGCGATTCCTCAAGGAATTGTAACTAGATGCACCATATGACCTGTTTCATCCTATTACCAGGATATACCTAAAGGATTATAAATTATGCTGCTCTACACATACACGTATTTTATTGCAGCACTATTCATAAATGAAAAGACTTGAATCAACCCAAAATGTCCATCAGTGACAGATTGGATTAAGAAAATGTGGGCACATATACACTATGAATACCAGCCATAAAAGGATGAGTTTGCATCCTTTGTAGGGACATGGACGTGTTGGAAACCATCATTCTTAGCAAACTATCACAAGAACAGAAACCAAACACCGTGATGTTCTCACCATAGGTGGGGTCCAACCAATCCAGACTCTGGACTATGAAGGCAAACATCACACAACCGGGCCTATCATGGGGAGGGGGGAGGGGAGGGATTGCATTGGGGAGTTATACCTACGTAAACGAGTATTTACGGTGCAGCAGACTAACATGGCACAAGTATACATATGTAACAAACCTAAAGTTATGCACATGTACCCTACAACTTAAAGTATAATAATAAATAAATTTAAAAAAAAAAAAAAAAAAAGAAAATTCAAAAACTGGATGTTATAAAATAACTTGTGAATTTCTCAGATGAGGCATACCTGAGCTCTGAAGTTCCAGTTCAGGTCTTATCTTTGGGTCGCTTATGCCAGTAGACAGCCCTCGAACTGAATGTCTGCTTTATTCTGTTCGATTATATGGCCATATATTTCTCTCGTGAAACATTTTGAGTGACCCTTTACCAAGGAAATGGCTCTTTAAGCTAGTGAATCACATCTTTTCATATTTCCTTCTGTTCCCTCTTTTTATTTCCATGTAAAATATTCCAAATGACATTAAGTGTACCCTGAAATTGTCACGGGAAAAACCAAGCAACGTGCTTAGAAATATCTGCATATTCAGGAAAAAAATCATTTGCCAAGTATTAACACACAAGAGTGAGTAAATCACGTGGGAAGAAGAAAAAGGTCACATTCCAATTTTACAAAGCAACAGCTGCCATAGCTGAAAAAGAGAAAAATCAATGCCATAAAACACTCTTTGATTTTTTAAGGTGTAACAAAGCAGAAAGTTTCCAATTAAAGTTTTTTTTGGCAGTGCCCCAATATTCATTTTTACAGAAATGGATTTGATTGCTTTTTCTTTGACGCGAAATTTCCAGAATAGTTCATCCATAACAGTGTAAGACTCTGAGAGGTTGTGGGAAAACGATGGGTGTAGATGGCTGTGAGCTTTAGATTTGTGATCTGGCTCTTTGTTTCAGTTAGGATAGGATTTGTATTCAATTGACCCAAACTGCAGTGTCTTACCCCAGGTCAAGGTTTATTTCTCTCACATAAAAATCCAGAGGCAGGAAGTCTGTGGAAAGCATGTTGGCCTCAGAGATCTTGGCTCTTTCTAGCTCATGTATGTTATGCCCAGAACTTGTACTCAGGGTCCAGCATGGTAACTAAGGTGCCAGCTGGCCCATGAGCACGTCAGGCATCAGGGCAGAGGAAAAGGAAGAAGGAACAGAGGGCATGGAGCAGGTGCCCTTTTATCCAAAGCTGCTTTAATTGACATTGAATACCCATGAAACAGTGAAACAGCAGAACTAATGCCAGTTTTGTTGAAGGAGCCTCTGCCCATAGGCCAGGATAATTTTAGAGCACTGACATAAAACTCAAAAACAGCAATCATGTGGATGAATGGGGACGTATGTGAGCAACTGTTTTGTTAAAGATTTATGGGAACGAGGAGGTTTGGCTATCACCATATGAGAGACCATTACCGAGGACCCTTGTTGGTGCCCAGATACCTGTGGTTGTCACCCTCCTTTCCCTCTTACCTAACGATAAAAGAGAAGGCAAAGCCCACTTAATTCTGAGCTGGTTCTTTAGGGTATTAGTCCACCATCTTCTTGGCTTGCTGGCTGTCCTAATAAAGTGGCTTTCTGGCCGGGTGCAGTGCCTCATGCCTGTAATCCCAGCGTTTCGGGAGGCTGAGGCGGGTGGGTGGATCACTAGGTCAGGAGATCAAGACCATCCTGGCCAACATGGTGAAACCCCCGTCTCTACTAAAAATGCAAATATTAGCTGGGCATGGTGGTGTATGCCTGTAATCTCAGGTACTTGGGAGGCTGAGGCAGGAGAATCGCTTGAACCAGGGAGTTGGAGGTTGCAGTGAGCTAAGACTGCGCCACTGCACTTCAGCCTGGTGATACAACTGCATTTCTTTGCTCCAACTCCTTGTCTCTCAACTTACTGGCCTTTGTGCAGCAAGCAGAACGAGTTTGGACTCAGTGACACTCATACAAAACAATGCACAGTATGAAATGTGCAGCTTAATAAATTATGATAGAGAAGATGCTTATGGATTTACCACAGCAGCAGCCCCTGAGGACCCCATTACCTCTGTCTTTTACCACCTCTCCATCAGCACCCTTTCTTCCTTCTCAAAGGTGGGTAGGTCTTGACTTCTTTGCCTGTTTTTGAATTTTATGTAAATTGAATCATACAGTATGTGTTCTTGAACACACCGTCTTTCTCTTTATATTTATGAGATTCATCATGTTGCAAAATGTAGCTGCAGTTTATCAGATTTCATAGCTGTCTGGTATATTTATTTCACGGTTGATGATTTGGCTTGTTTCCAAATTGAGACTCTTAGGAATAGTGCTGCTATGAACATTCTTTTTTTAATTTTTATTTTATTTGAGACGGAGTCTCACTCTGTCGCCCAGGCTGGAGTGCAGTGGCAATCTCGGCTCACTGCAAGCTCTGCCTCCCAGGTTCACACCATTCTCCTGCCTCAGCCTCCTGAGTAGCTGGGACTACAGGTGCCTGCCACCATACCTGGCTAATTTTTTTGTATTTTTAGTAGAGATGGGGTTTCACCCTGTTAGCCAGGATGGTCTCGATCTCCTGACCTCATGATCCGGCCGCCTCGGCCTCCCAAAGTGCTGGGATTACAGGTGTGAGCCACCGTACCCGGCCTTTTTTTTTTTTTGGAGATGGAGTGCAATAGCATGATCTCGGCTCACCGTAACCTCCGCCTCCCAGGTTCAAGCGATTCTCCTGCCTCAGCCTCCTGAGTAGTTGGGATTACAGGTATGCGCCACCATGCCCGGCTAATTTTGTAGTTTTAGTAGAGATGGGGTTTCTCCATGTTGGTCAGGCTGGTCTTGAACTCCAGACCTCAGGTGATCCGCCCCACTCAGCCTCCCAAAGTGCTAGGATGACAGGCGTGAGCCACCGTGCCCGGCTGCTATGAACATTCTTATACTGGTCTCCAGCACTCCTATGTATCTGTGTTGGGTATGCGCGTGTTCACAGTGGTTGTACAAATTTACCTCTCAGCACGTGCATTTCCAATGTCCCACATACTGGTCAATATTTGGTACTGTCTTTTTCTTTGTTAGCCATTATCATGGGTATAGAGTGGTATCTTTTTGTTTTCATTTCACTGATTACTAATGAGATTGAACGTCTTTATTTTTTTATATTTTTATTTTTTGAGACAGTTTTGTTCTTGTCACCCAGGCTGGAGTGCAATGGCATGATCTCAGCTCACTGCAACTTCCACCTCCTGGGTTCCAGCGATTCTCCTGCCTCAGCCTCTCAAGTAGCTGAGATTATAGGCACCTACCACCACGCCTGGCTAATTTTTGTATTTTTAGTAGAGATGGGATTTACCATGTTGGCCAGGCTGGTTTCGAACTCCTGATCTCAGGTGATCCACCCACCTTGGCCTCCAAAGTGCTGGGATTATAGGCATAAGCCACTGTGCCTGGCCAGTTGAACATCTTTTAATATATTTATGGCCTTTGAGTTATTATTATTTTTTTGAGACGGTGTCTCGCTCTGTCACCAGGTTGGAGTGCAGTGTTGCGATCTCAGCTCACTGCAATCTCTGCCTCCTGGGTTTAAGTGATTCTCCTGCCTCAGCCTCCCAAGTAGCTGGGACTATAGGCACGCACCACCACACCCAGCTAATTTTTGTATTTTTAGTAGAGATGGGGTTTCACCATGTTGGCCAGGATGGTCTCGATCTCCTAACCTTGTGATCCACCTGCCTCAGTCTCCCAAAGTATTGGGATTACAGGTGTGAGCCACTGCACCTGGCCGAGATTTTTTTTTTTTTTTTTTTTTTTTTTTGAGGCAGGGTCTCACTCTGTTGCCCAGGCTGGAGTGCAGGGACACAATCACGGTTCAATACAGCCTGGACCTCCCCGGCTCAAGTGATCCTCCCACTACAGCCTCCCTAGTAACTGGGACTACAGGGCTGTACCACCGCACCCAGCTTATTTTCTGTGGAGACAGGGTTTTCCATGTTGCCCAGGCTGGTCTTGAACTCCTGGGCTCAAGAAATCCTCCCACCTCAGCCTCCCAAAGCACTCTGATTACAGGTGTGAGCCACTGTGCCTGGACTGGGTATTTTCAATTGTGAAGTACCTCTTCAATAATTCTCTTGCCTGTGTTTCTGTTAGGTTGTCTCTTTTTCTTACTATAGGTGTTCTTACTATATTCTGGATACTATTCTTTTGCCAGCTGAATGTGTTGCAAATATGTGCCCCCCACTCCGTGGCTTGCCTTTTCCTTTTTATAATAGTGAGTTTTTTTAATGAACAGATGATTTAAATTATTATTAATGGGCTCTAAATATATTGTGTGTTTTTGCTTTTTTTTTTTTTTTTTGTATTTTGTTTAATCGTTCCCTATGGCAAGTATTAGAATAAGGAAGGTATTAATCTGTTATATTATAGAAGCTTTATTTTTTTTATTTCACATTTAGATTTAAAACCTATTTAAAGTAATTTCTGTGAATGGTGTGAGAGATGAAGTTTCATTGTTTTTCTAAGTGGGTATGTATCTGACCAAGAGCTAGTTATTGAAATAACTTTCTCCCTCTGTTCTGTAACACCAGCTTTCTCCATATGTGAATGGGACTGTTTCTAAAATCTGTATTCTGCTCTATTTGTTCATTTGACTAAACACGTGGTGATACCACATCCAAATTACTATAGCTTTATGTCTAATCTTGATATACAATAGACCCACCTTAACGTTCTTTTTCAAGAATGTCTTGCTTAATTATGGTATTTTTTTCTATATAAAATTTAGAATAAGCTTGTCCATTTCCACAGAAAAATCTATTGGGATTTTGATTAAAATGGCACTGAATCTATAGATAATTTGGGGAGAATTATCATTTTTTACCATATTAAGTTTTATTTTTTGAGAATACTTATTTTAACTTTTAAAATGTCTCAATAATGTTTTAAAGTTTCCTGTTTAGTAGTCATGCAGATTGATATATGTATTTCTCCCTAGATATCTGGTGGTTTTTGAGTTGTTAAAAATATATATACACGCACACACACACACACACACACACATTTTTTAAAGATAGGCTCACAGTCTGTTGCTGAGACTGGAGTGCAGTGACATGATTATACCTTACTGCGACTTCAGATTCCTGGGCTCATGTGATTCTCCTACCTAATCCTCCCTAGCAGCTATGACTACAGATGTGTGGTACCATGTTTGGCTAATTTTCTGAATTTTTTGTAGACAAGGGGTCTCATGTTTTCCAGGCTGGTCTTGAACTCCTGGTCTCAAGTAATCCTCCTACCTTGGCCTCCCAAAGAGCAGGGATTACAGGTGTGAGCCACTGAGCCTGGCTATATATAGTATCTTTTAAGAGTTGTAGTTTGTAAATTTTTGTTACTAATGCAAAGATGGATTATGTTTTTTCTTTTTTCTTTTTTGAGACGGAGTCTCGCTCTGTCCCCCAGGCTGGAGTGAGTGGCGCGATCTCTGCTCACTGCAAGCTCCGCCCCCCGGGTTCCCGGCATTCTCCTGCCTCAGCCTCCTGAGTAGCTGGGACTACAGGCGCCGCCACCACGCCCAGCTAGTTTTTTGTGTTTTTAATAGAGATGGGTTTCACCATGTTAGCCAGGGTGATCTCAATCTCCTGACTTCGTGATCCACCCGCCTTGGCCTCCCAAAGTGCTGGGATTACAGGCATGAGCCACTGTGCCCGGCCAGAATATGTTTTTGCTTATTAGCCTTATAAACTGCTTTGTTAAGCTCACTAATTTTTAATAATTTCTATGTAGATTTATTGGGATTTATTTTTTATAGAATCATATTGTTTGCAAAAATGACAGCTTTATTTCTTCCTTTGTAATTTTATTGTATTTTTATTTCTTGCTTTACGGGGCTGACTACAATCTTCAGCATAGTATTGAATTGAATGGTGCTAAAGGTAGTTTTTATCTCCTCCAGGAACTCAGAGGGAAGGCTTTCAGTATTTTACCACTGAGTATAAAGTTTGTCATCGGGTTTTGCAGGTGTCCTTTTATTAAATTTAGAAATACTCTTCTATTATTTGTAGAAACAAATGAAGACCAGCCAAAGAGAAAAGCAAAGGCTAATTTTTAGAGTCTGCTGTAGCAAGAGAGTCCACCACCACCTGCATTTTGGCAGAGACTCACAGGCAGGCAGAGGAGTGGAAAGCTTATTTATTTATTTATTTATTTTTGAGACAGTTTCTCTCTTGTTGCCCAGGCTGGAGTGTGACGGTGTGATCTGGGCTCACTGGAACCTCTGCCTCCCAGCTTCAAGCGATTCTTCTGCCTCAGCCTCCCCAGTAGCTGGGATTACAGGCATGTATCACCATGCCAGGCTAACTTTTTTTTTTTTTGTATTTTTAGTAGAGACGGGGTTTCTCCATGTTGGTCAGGCTGGTCTGGAACTCCCGACCTCAGATGATCTGCCCTCTTCAGCCTCCCAAAGTGCTGGGATTACAGGTGTGAGCCACCGTGCCCATCCGGAAAGCTTTATCTAGGAAAAAGGGGAGACTTCAGTTGTGCCCTGATTGCAGGCTGTTGGCTATTTTCTCTGATTGTTTCTAAGGCAGAAGTGAGGACAAAAATTAGGAAATCTGTCAGTTATTAATCAAGTCCCAGCCATTCTGGATCCATTGTTACAAGGGTTATTGTTTGACTTCCTGGATTGTTACTAGAGATAGCAACCTGACTTCCTACAAGCCTGACTTACAGCACGCAGCTTCCTGGGCTGTACACTGTCCACGAGGGGTTGGTTTCTGGGCAAATTGCTGCAGGCTGTGGGTCTGGCCACTGTCCTTTGCATATTGTCTCCCATATAGTTTTCTAAGAGTCGTTATTATTACTATTTAAAAATCATGAATGAGGATTTAATTTTATCATTTTTTGGCATATATTGATACCTGTATTAGTTTTTCTTTTATTCTGCTAGTGAATTAAGTGATTTTCAAATGTTGATTCAATCTGTAAATCCTGACAATAAACCCAATTTTGCCTTGATGAATTATCCCTTTTATACTGGATTCAGTTTGCATATTCACAAATGAGATAGAAATGCAATTTTCCTGTCTTGTAATGTTGTTGTAATGCCATGTAAAGGCCAGGTTTTGGTAGCAAGATTAAAATGTTTTATATAATGAGTTGGGATTTATTTATTTATTTTTTTAAAAGTTTGGTAAAATTCACTGGTGAAGCCATGTGGGCCTGGAGTTTTAATTGTTGATAAAATTTGTTACATAGATATGAAATAATCAGATTTCTTGTTTTTCTTGTGTCCATTTTGATCAGTTTTTTAAAAAAATTTTTATTTTGAATAATATACTTGTCAGAAGTTCCAAAAAGCATTTACAAGGAGGTCCTGTGTACCCTTTATTCAGTTTCCCCTAATGCTAACATCTCACATAACTGTGGTGCAATATAAAATCCAGGAAATTGAGAAGGATAGAATCTACAAAGCATATTCCACACTTCACCTGTTTTACCTGCAGTTGTGTGTTTGTGTGCATGCAGTTTGATAAAATTTTATCATGTGTGTAGATTTGTTGTAACCACCACTGACCACCAAATACATAATTTTGAGCACATTACATGGTCTTTACGCCACCCCTTTATAGACACCCACCTCCTTCCCAAATCCTTAATTGCTGGCGATCACTGATCTGCTGTTCATCCCCATAATTTTGTCATTTGAAGAATGTTTACGTAATTGAAATTATATACTATGCAGCCTTTTGGGGTTGTCATTTTTCACTCAGCATAAAAGAGATGTGTCAAGTAAAAAGTACTTAAAATGTGTGCGTGGCTTTGGAACTGTTCAGTGGACTTTAAGGACAGAGAGTGGAAGTCTAAAGTGCATTGAAGAAAGTGTTCACAGAAATCCCATCATCTCAGAATGCTGCCAGTGAAGTTTTACTGGGTAATAATGAATATCTTATTGGAACTGGAGACAGGAGATTCTTGTTATGTAGTGGCAGAAAGTTCATGAAAGGTTGAAAATTTCCTTTTGAATTGGATGACATAACTAAGATTTCTAAACAAAGTTCTGAAGGTGTCACTTGGTTTCTTCTGATGCTTATAGCAAAATGTGCAAAGAGAGAGATAGACTGAGGGATAGACTGTCAAACAAAAAGGAGTCAGAACGTAACTTGATGGTTTTGAAGATTCTCAGCCTAGACAGATAAAAAATAATGCTAAAGTTAAGAAGTGACTTCTGAACAAAGATCAAATACAAGGCGTTCTCAAAAAAGCTTGGTCTAAGGATGAAGCTTCTTGAGTCTTTTATTTCTGTTGAGAAGTGATTCCTGTCAGTCTTTTTGGTGGCTTCTCTGAAGCAACTTTCAGAACTTTAAAGTTCTTGGGGTATGAATTAGTTTTCTAGGACTATTGTAACAGAATGGTTTAAACACAAAAGACATTTGTTTTTTCACAGTTTTGGAGGCTAGAACTCTGAAAATTTTGTTGTTAAGCCAAAATCAAGGTAACGGAAGAGCCAAACTTTCTCTGGAGGCTCAAGGAAAAAAAAGCTTTCCTGCATCTTCCAGCTTCTTGTGGCCCCAGGCATTTCTTAGCTTATGGTAGCATCACTCCAGTGTCTGTCTCCATCTTCACATGGCCTTTTTCTCTTCTTGCTGTATCCTCTCCTTCTCTTATAAGGAACCTGGTGACTACATTTAGGGTGAACCCTGAATCTAGGATAATTTAATTTTGGTATCCTTAATTAATTACATTTTCAAAGACCTTATTTTGAAATAAGGTTGAGAAGCTGAGGTTCTGGGTGGAGATGGATTTTTGGAGACCACTATATTCAACCCACTACTGTGTAGTTTTTCTTTTTTTAAATTTATCATGCTTGGGCTATGCTAGAATTCTTGAATCTATATCTTGATGCCTTTCCTTGGCTTTGGGAAATTTTCAGGAATTGGCTTATGTCTTTAAATACTGCTTCTTTCCCATTCTTTCTCTTTTGTTTCTCCAAGCTTTAATTTTGTGTGTGTGTGTGTGTGTGTGTGTGTGTGTGTGTGTGTGTGTATTGTATCTTCTATTACTTTAAGCTCATTTTGTTGCCTTTTTACATTCTATTGTTTATTCATGCTGCATCCTGGATGTTTTCTTCTGACCAATCTTCAAGTTCACAGATTTTCTCTTGTATCCGATCTACTTTAAAGCACATCCTTTAAATTCTTAATTTCATTTAATTTCTCTTCCAGTTCTAGAAGTTTTCATTTCTTTGTTTCCATTCATCTGCCAACTTTCTTGAGCTTTAAATTTATCTTCTTGAAAATATTCAGCCTAGCTGTTTAAAATTCTTTATCTTGTAACTATTGGTTACATTTCCTGTGGTTCTGTTTGTTTTGCCTGTTTTTTCCTCTTTCTTTTTAAATCACATAATCCTGTCCCCTATGTGTCTCATGATGTTTTAGAATATATTTTGCTTATGGCTGGTTGCTAGGGACATTGGCAAATCTGGATCATCACAAACTAATTTTAGTGATTGAGATTTTACAAAATTAGGCTTCATTTCTGATAGGTCCGATGTGTTGCTATCTCACCTTTAATTAAAGTCTGCAGTTTTTGGGTTTCATTTCAAAATGTTTGTTTCCCAGTGTTCCTTCTGCTTGGTAAGTCTCGGAATTTAATATTTGTGCCATTATTGATGTGAGGCTGTTAAAACGGTCTGCTCAGCATTCTCAGCCTTTCAGCTGCGTGTTCTTGCAGTGAGCTGAGATTGTGCCACTGCACTCCAGCCTGGGCGACAGAGCGAGACTCTGCCTCAAAAGAAGAAAAAAAAAATTGGGGGCTCTCATATGGAAGAAGTCCACTTTAAACCCTATTTATAATAAGATTTTTGTTTATTTCCTAGATGAAAAACACAACCTACTACCTTGGCCCGCTGGGCCCTAACCACAGGTATTACTGGATGATTGAGATTGTGTGATAAAAAGATAACATTTGGAAAAAGCATGACATTGTATAAATGTTTATTGTATTGAATTAAGTCCAGTGATATAATCATAAAAGAAAACAAGTATGTGTATATTTTGTAAACCAGAAACTTGGTAAACCTTAAAATAATAGAAGCGTCATTTTCAAAGTGGATGCCAGAAAAAGAAAAAATAGGTTCTATTACTCTTACGGCTTTGGGGACATTGAGATGTTTCTGTCATATCTGCCTCCTATTGGTATTTGGAACTTGGGCTATGATTCTCTCTAGTTCTTGTGTTCCCCATATATGAAATGTAAATAATAATTCATATTTACATAATATTTGAGGGTTCAATTGGAGGATGCACTCTGAGTCCAATGAATACAATGTTCCATTGTTCTTGACTAACACTACCATATATTGTAAAATGTTGAAAAAAAAATCAATGGTTGCTTGCTAAACCAATGAACCATCAGTTATTAAAAATTTCAGGTCCTGGCCGGGTGCAGTGGCTCATGTTTGTAATCCCAGCACTTTGGGAGGCTGAGGTGGATGGATCACTTGAGTCCAGGAGTTGGAGACCAGCCTGGCCAATGTGACAAAACCCTGTCTCTACTAAAAATGTAAAAATTAGCTGGGCATGGTGGTGTACACCTGTAGTCTCAGCTACTTGGGAGGCTGAGGCAGGAGAATCACTTTAACCCAGGAGGTGGAGGCTGTCACTACATTCCAGCCTGGGCGACAGCAAGACTGTCTCCAAAAAAAAAAAAAAAAAAGAATCAAGGCCTAAAAATGAGGAACTTTCAGTTGACCTTTTGCAAATATTGTACTTTCACATTCTACCATTCAATGGAAGTTTTCACATGTATTTCAGGAAGTTAGAGGGAAGTAGTTACATCCTACTGACAAAACCCATCATCTCTTAGAGCAATCAACATCAAAATCTCTTCCATTTATTAAATGTCTCTTTATATGGGCCCAAGACTAAACATTTAGTTTGTGTTCTTTACTTTTACCATTAATTCTTCCGATAAGTATAATTGGTTTTATTTTTGCTTTTTTTTGAGATGGAATCTTACTCTGTCACCCAGGCTAAAGTGCAGTGTCTTGATCTTAGCGCACTGCAAACTCTGCCTCCCAGGGTCAAGCAATTCTCCTGCCTCAGCCTCCCGAGTAGCTGGGATTACAGGCGCCCACCACTGTGCCTATCTAATTTTAGTAGATTTCACCATGTTGGGGTTTCATCATGTTGGCCAGGCTGGTCTTGAACTCCTGATCTCGTGATCCACCTGCCTCAGCCTCCCAAAGTGCTAGGATTGCAGGCATAAGCCACCATGCCCCGACCTGATAAGTATAATTGTTAAAATGAAAATAAAAAGCTTTTGTTCAGTATTTATCAAGCTATAGTTTATCAGTACCAAGCTTTGAACCAATTTAGGTATACATAGCTTCTTTCTGATAGCCTCACAAGAGATAACTCACAAGAGATAACTATTCAACCTTCTCAAAGACTTATATCCTCAAAATGTATTTTAATAATATACAAGGTCTTTCTCTTTCATGGCTGGAAACCATGGTCGCAAAAAGCTGCAATTCTTCTCTATATTTTATCAATATGGTGATGGTATTATCTAGGTCACTCCAAAATGAGACTTTGTGGTTTAAAATAAGTTTAAATATATAGCTATACAGCAATAGAGATGTTGAGTTTTCTTGTGAAAAGCCAACATCTGTTTTCAAGTGGGAATGAAACATATTTGTAGGAAATCTGATGTTAAACAGTGGTGGTATCAATATAGTTCCATCAACAAATACTTATTATACAGTGCTCACCATTGGGTATTGATGCTTAATTTTTAGGGCCTTTAGTAAATTCCTTAGTATGTAGAACTTCAATTTCTTTAGGTAACTGAAGTGTTACAAAATAAGTTACATATCCTCCAGTAACAAGTATAGTACATGGTTCATACTAGATATTCAGTAATTACTTGATTCAGTGATTCACCAGTTTATTGAGAGAGAGAGAGAGAGAGAGAAGCTGGTAGCAGAGTCCAGGATGAAAGACCTCCCTCTTGTATTTTAATTCCTTTCTTCAACTACTTTCCCCAGAAACTTTTCGTGCTATTCTTTCTTCTGGATATTCTTCTCAGATCCACAACTCCCTTCTCTAATATTAGCTACTGTATATCCTTATTGTTGAATGGTGCAAGAAACAGAGAAGGCAGATACTAAAATATGTTTTAATCTAACTCCTGAATTCCTGAATCCAAATCTGGTATTTCACATCTCTCACCTCTACAAGCAGGTAAAGTGACAATAGAATGGTTAGAAGAACAGAATTAGAATCTCTGAATATTAGTATTGCTTCTACCATGCACCAGAACTGCTTCCTTGGATAAATTGCTCAACTTCTAGGCCTTATAGATATAATAAATGACTCAAATCTGCCACCCACAGCTGGACTATTTCTATATTCTGATATTTTGAGATAATTTTTGAGGTGATTTCCAAGGAAGCTTTATTAACGGTGATTAAACTACTGATTTCAAGACTGTTCCTACAATAATATTGCTATCACTTGAGTTCTGATGATTTCTTGCCAGGCAGAAAGATGTGTGGTTACCGCAAATACATTAGACATTGCAAATAACTTTTAGCTGATTTCAATATAAATATAGTAGATGGTTATCCACTGCTCATGTCAAAGCGACGTGGTGTGTGTTTTGCAATAAGGAAAAGGAATTGAGAACTTCCAGACTTGACAATCTCAATGGGTCTAAAATTTGTGATCGATTTTGAAGAGTATTATTCTGAGAACATTGCCATTACATACAGTCCTTGAAAACAGGAACATCACCTATCTGTAAGGGATGGTAGAGTCAGAGTGAAAAAAATTTGAAATAGAAGACCAGGGTATGTGTCCCAGTGCTGATGTGCACTTTTTATGAGACTTTTTAAAAAACATAAGCTCCTGGGCATGTTTTTACTTGCTAAATGAGAAGATGATAGTCGCTTGAGAGGGGAGGTGGAAATGGAAATATGATAGTCACTTGAGAGGGGAGGTTGCTTTTCAACGGGTATGAAGTTTCAGGTATGCAAGATAATTAAGTTCTAGTGCTGCTCTGCTGTATGGCATTGTACCCGTAGTTAACAATATGGTATTGTACGTGTTTTTACCCCAATAAAATAACCCAATATTATATTGAGGACATTAAAGTGTTTATACATTATAAACACTTAAATTAAGTTATTAGAAATGGTACCTATTACATATTCTTGAAAATGGAAAAAATAGGTTAATGTGTGACTATTTGGCTTCACTTTTTATTTTGTAGTCATTGTCAGTACACATACATTATAGTTTTACTTCTCATTTATAAAAGCATTTTTTTATTTCTAATTTATAAAACAAACATATATTTTGTAGCTTCTTATTCCTGGTGGTTTTTTGTTTTTGTTTTTTGAATCAGATTTTCACTCATTACCCAGGCTGGAATGCAGTGGTGTAATTTCAGCTCACTGCAGCCTCCGCCTCCTGGGTTCAGGCAATTCTCCTGGCTCAGCCTCTCGAGTAGCTGGGATTACAGGCACCCACCACCATGTCCAGCTAATTTTTATACTTTTACTAGAGAGGGCGTTTCACCATGTTGGCCAGGTTGATCTCGAACTCCTGACCTCAGGTGATCTGCCTGCCTCGGCCTCCCAAAGTGCTGGGAGTACAGGCATGAGCCACTGTGCCCAGCCATTCCTGCTTCTTTAGAACTAAACTAATTAAGGCCGGGCGCGGTGGCTCAAGCCTGTAATCCCAGCACTTTGGGAGGCCGAGACGGGCGGATCACGAGGTCAGGAGATCGAGACCATCCTGGCTAACACGGTGAAACCCCGTCTCTACTAAAAAATACAAAAAAATAGCCGGGCGCGGTGGCGGGCGCCTGTAGTCCCAACTACTCGGGAGGCTGAGGCAGGAGAATGGCGTGAACCCGGGAGGCGGAGCTTGTAGTGAGCTGAGATCCGGCCACTGCACTCCAGCCTGGGCGGCAGAGCGAGACTCCGTCTCACAAAAAAAAAAAAAAAAAAAAAAAAAGAAAAAAAAAAAAAAAAAAAAAAAGAACTAAACTAATTAATGGAAGAAGTGGGTTGAATTTTAATGTTATATTATAAAATTTAAGTACATTATTACTCTAATGGGGATAAAGGGAGCTTTTCCTTGAGCATTTTGCCATGGAGTGGGTCAACTATGTTTTTTAGGTTATGTGCAATACCTGGGAGCTCATAAGTGGCCATGTAAAATCTTCTAAAATAGTATTATAATAGTGGCCTGAAAAAAGAGGGGTAATTCATATTCTATTTGAGAAATATTGGCCCAAAATATAATCATTTACCCTATATTATAGTACGTCTACATATTTGGTTACCATAAGAAATAGTCTTATGTTAATTGAACATGATGGATGCCAAGAAGCTGTGCCTCACTGAATTATATAAACATTTTTTATTTAGCCATTTATTGAACCTGTCGGCCATAGGGAAAATGTATTCAGTGAATCTGCCCGCCAAGGATGCTCATGGACTTCTTGTTTAAGAACTCTTAAAGAAGTTTATTTGGTGCTGGGTCGTGAAGCTGTTTCTGGATGAAATACCAGAGTAGTTTCAAGTATTTTTCTTGTAATGCAATATATTTTGTTATGTGCTTTGAAGTCATTAAACTTAGTTAATATGGAGATGCTTTTAATTCATTATAGAAGTTTAAGCTCTTATATTAGCATTTCAGTTACAAGGGTATTTTATGCTTTCATACATTTTGCTGTAATATTGTATCTACCTAAAAATTAGCTTTCATTAATCCTCAATTTTACATGCCAAGACTTCATGAAAAAATAAAATTTGATTAAATGTTCTAGATAAATGAAGCCGAATTTTATTAAATGACAATGAACTGTTTGGTGAGTGCTTTTAAATTACTTTTAAGTTACCTCAGAAATTTGTTATAAATGCTGTGCTATTTTATGAGTTTTTTTTCCTCTCAGGATGAGCCAGCTTATATTTAATTTTAAATATGTATTTAGTTACAGCCCTGGAATATGAATAATTAGAATGAATTTACCGGGGCTCTGTAGTGCTGCAAAAAGAAGTTAGGTAACACATTAAATATGTATGGAAAGCTGCTCTCCAGTACTCTACGATGTAATTAACAAAAATTCATACTCCTACAGTATTATAACCATGTGATATAATTTATCCTACACAGTCATAAATGGCTAAACTATAAACCTTGATGACATATTTATATTTAAAAATAGGATGATTATAATCTAATACATACAAAATCGTATGTATTCCAGGTGATTCTGCATCCCAAAGTTAAAATAGGAAAATGGACAATTTTCCAGATGTTTAAATGGAAATACTAAAACGGTTGAAAATAAAACAGATTAATTGCTTTTTCCTGGTGCTGAATCTCAGCTCTGCCACGAGTCTGCTATGATTGGTGACCTTGGCTTAACTTCTCTTGGACTTAGTTTTCACATCACACAATCCATAATAATAACACCATATTTTTATCAATTACCTAATGTAGCTCTAGAGTATGTTTTTCCTACAGTTTGACTCATATTCTGATAGGAGCCTTTTATGGGATAATTTTATAATATTGTTTCTTGTATAGGAGGAATGGAGGGATGTTTTTCTCTATTGTGCCGGATTGAAGTTTGTGTATTATTATTGATAGTTTAGATAAGTTTCTTCCAGCTTCACTATTTGCCATTGAATATATCAAGAAAAATTCTAGGAGTTTTACTAAATTTGAGGAAACATGTATTAAGTTGGTTTTCTGCACGAGTTTAACATGCCAGGACATTGCAAGGTTTTTTAAGCTATGACTAATCTTGAGTCACCCACTGTGCCAATTCTCCTGGCAATTCCCTTTATTGAATTGAAGGCATTTTGGGTATATTTTTGGTATATTTGGTATTTTTTTTGGGTATATTTGATTTTTAGTACAACCAATAATTCTGAAACATTATATAAAATTAATTAAAATATAAAAGTTTTGTAATATTGATAAGGCATAATTTGAAGCATTCCAGGCCAATCTAGGTGCTTCTCTCTGGAACACTTGTCGATATGGGTTCCTTCCAGCTCTTAGTGGCAAGTGCTGAATCGTTTTCCTCTGGGTCCTCCAGACTTTTCCTAGACAGGATGCCCAGGTGACACTCAAATGCGAGGTCTGATGAATTGCAGTATTTGAAATATGGAACTTCATATACAGATACACGGACATACTTGTATATGGCATTGCTACAGGTTTCTGCCTTATAAACAGTTTTGAATACATTTTATTTTCCTGTCAGTTCCATCAAAAGCAAACTAACAGGTATGGTGTATTTGTAATCGTATATGCTATGATTTCAAGTCTATTCTTGACAAAAGAGAGCTTCCATTGTGACTAGAAGCTATGAGCATTGAGTTTTCTATTTGTAGTTTTACATATCTGATGATTCAGAGGATTTTCCACAGATTAGCTTTGGCTCTGTACCTTTCAAACCTTGTTTCCTTTTTATTACTCACATACTTCAATGCCAGGTATATTGCAAGTGCATCTCATACAAGTATGTCTCGTATGTCTCATATAAGTATGTCCTATGTGACTTCTGACCCTGGCTTTTTGTCAATTTGCCAGGAGAATTGGCACAGTGGTTGATAATAGCATTCCTAGAAGCCATATTCCTACACTAAGGCAATTAGCAATAACCTAGTGACTTCAAAGGACTTCTAACTACCTCAATATTTCCACTAAATTCAAACTAAATGTAAATCCCAACTTCCCTTAGCTGGATGCCAACCATGTCCACAGGAAATCTAGTACTTCAGGAACTACTGAGATTTGTGACAGAAGAGAAGATGGAGAGAAAAGTGAGACTGATTCTCGATCTTATGTTTGCAGCCTTTATGAAAACATATGAGTATACAGAGATTGGAGGGAGTGTTTTTACAAGTAGGTGGGTGGTCACACCAAATGCAGTTGTATTTTAGCACAGGGCTAACCAATCACATTCACATTGTCTCCTACCGTGAGCTCCCAGGTGGTTTCAGGCCAGGAAAGAAATCGATTCGAGAAGTAGTTCAGTCAATTTCAAAATTTTTCTGAAACAGCCTGAGGACTAACGTTATGGTCATAGCTGAGTAATATATTTTCAGCCCGGTCCTCCCACATTTGGTTGGTGTCAGCTGGGAGCTGACTATAATTTAATTTAATTAAAATTAAATCACTTTTAGGGCCAGGCGCGGTGGCTCAAGCCTATAATCCCAGCACTTTGGGAGGCCGAGACGGGCTGATCACGAGGTCAGGAGATCGAGACCATCCTGGCGAACACAGTGAAACCCTGTCTCTACTAAAAAAATACTAAAAAACTAGCTGGGTGAGGTGGCGGGCACCTGTAATCCCAGGTATTCGGGAGGCTGAAGCAGGAGAATGGCGTGAACCTGGGAGGCGGAGCTTGCAGTGAGCTGAGATCTGGCCACTGCACTCCAGCTCTGGGCCACAGAGCGAGACTCCGTCTCCAAAAAAAAAAAAAAAAAAAAAAAAAAATCACTTTTAATTTTAGCATGAATAGTTCAATTGAGATATTTTCAGGTTAATTTGCCAAATACATACATTGAGCACTTACAATGTATCAAATATCATATGAGGAACTGGAAAGATAAAGATGCCTAAGACAGTCTTTGCCCTTGTGGAACGTAATATGAGTATTTAAATTTCTATGTTAGAAAAATTAAGGCAAAGTCCATGGAACTTTAAAACAGCAATATATGATTCAGAGAGAAAAGGGGCTGTTTGAGTTTAAGTGGCACCTAGATGTTACTCAGGGGCTATTTGAGATCAGCCTTGGAGTAATGATGTCAATTCCAGGCATTGGGTGCAATCCGGACATGGAGGTGGAAAGGCAGGAAGATGCTCAGGGTGTTGCATTTGGCCAGGACTTTGGGTGGGGGTGTGTGTGTGTGTGTGTGTGTGTGTGTGTTATATGCTATATATGATACAGTGACTATATGTTATATAAAACTTGGATCATATTAAAGGGTGAAGAGATTGCTTAATTTGATAGGCAGCCAGCAATAATTGATTTTTTTTTTTTTTTGAGATGGATATTTGGCATCTCAGGTGAGGTGAACATGTCTATCTGGGAGGGAAAAATATGCAGCTCAGGAAAGAGAGCAGAGCTTGTGAGAAAGATTTTGGAGTCACCATTGTTGTGAACCTCCAGGAAAAAGCACCAGTGTTGGCAGATCTTCTCCTCCTCCTTTCCTGTCTTCCTCTCCTTGGCAGGAGGAGCACTGCTCTAGAGTACTTGAGCATTCTCTGCATAAGAGCAAAGTAGAGTTATCCTTAAACCCTCTCTTGGGGCTGGGGAGAAGGGCATCTCTCTCCGGGGTGGGGTATGAAGGAAAAAAATCCCTCTTTTTAAATTTAAGAATCACGCCTCTATGGCAAGAAAGAGACTGAACCTTGAGCATTTTTACCCTTGTGTGTGTGTGGGGAGGTGGGGTGGAGGGGGACAGCAGGGCACTGAGACCATCCATGGCAGTTTCCTTATATAGAAACAGGTGCATGAATCCAGCACAGGAGGGGGAGATGAGACAGGACTTTGGGACGTGGGAAATGTCTCTTTGTTAGTAAGAAAATGGGTAGCTTTTAACTGCTCCTTGACTCTGAATGTCTCCAAATATTCTGACCAGTTAGTGTTAACAAATGGGTGAGTAGATGATTAAGCGAATAAAGTTTCCGACTTGCGTTGAGTGCCTGCTCTGCACCAAGCACAGCTTGTAGGTGGGACCTGTCCCAGTGTTTGGTCCTATGTAGCCAGCTCATGCATCACTTAGGACCCAGTGCCCAGTTGTGAGAGGCACTCCTGTTGGGGAGACTTGGGATACCCCAGGTAGACTCCTCCAGTGGGCGGTGAATAAGAAACAAAGAGGGGCAGGTACTCACTCTCCAGCTTCTGCAGAATGGGTGTGTGGTCTAGGGGCATTTATTTTCTTTTTTGTTTCCTTTTAAAAGGGTACACCAATTTTATTAAAAACTTCCCTGGAATAGTGAAAGCAAAATGTACCCTAAAATTAATCACTGTAATTTAATAAAAGTAACTAGAGAAATTACAATGACCTTTAAAAAAAAACCACTATGCACATAAATCAACAGTAGGCAAATCAGATTATGGAAAGAGTCAGATTCTTCAGCACTCACATGACGTCCCCTAAGTCGCACGTTTCTGAGAGTGATATATAAATTGTTTGCGTTACTTATAGCTTTCAGAGATGACAGACTAATCTGAGCAATTAGATTCTTGGGAAAGATCAAGACGCTTATTAAATCTTATCTTAGTTACTCCCAAAGACAACCATCCATTTATCCCTGTGGAATCAATTACTAATGCACAGCTACAGTTCAGTCACAGCACAACTAGTCTTGATCTCAGATGATTAAAAAAACCACCATTATTGCCAAGTATCCATCAAAGGGATCCAAAATTAGTTAATGCAGTTAGACGCTGCAGACTCAATTGCATGGTGATGCAAAGTATATCTTCTGATTTGCTTCACAAAAGCCACACACGTCACACTGTACAGGGAACAGCCGCATTCAGTAACAGTGGACGTTTATTGAGTAACCACGCGACAGGCACTGTTCTGAATGCTGTGGATGTACCCATGGACAAATGAAGTAAAACTTTGTTCTTGTCGAGTTTGATTCCTGTAGGCACAGAGAGATGAACAAATATGGAAAACGTATACTATGTCTGCCTGGGCTTGGAAAACAAATAAAGCAAAGTTAAAAAACAAAAGAAAACAACAAAAAAAAACCAGGCCAGGTGCGGTGGCTCACGCCTGTAATCCCAGCACTTTGGGAGGCTGAGGTGGGTAGATCACGAGGTCAGGAGATCAAGACCATCCTGGCTAACACGGTGAAACCCCGTCTCTACTAAAAATACAAAAAATTAGCTGGGCGTGGTGGCGGCGCCTGTAGTCCCAGCTACTCGGGAGGCTGAGGCAGGGGAATGATGTGAACCCAGGAGGCAGAGCTTGCAGTGAGCTGAGATCACCCACTACACTCCAGCCTGGGCGACAGAGCGAGAGTTGGTCTCAAAAAAACAAACAAACAAACAAAAAAAGCATCAGATGGGGAGGTTTGAGTTACTTTATGTGGTTGGTTAGGGGAGGCTTCTGGACCAGGTGTCTTTGAAGCAGAGAATGGCAAGGAGGTGGAGAAGGAGCCACATATTTATGGGGAGCAAGTTAGAGCCACGGACAGCAGACCCATGGAGAAGCCTCTTTGGTGTGTGGGAGGAGCAGCCTGGAGGACTGCGTGAGGGAGGAGCAGCCTGGAGGACTGCGTGAGGAAGGAGAGGGAGGGAGGCCGGACCATTGGAGTCCTTGCAGGCGTGTCTGGGACTCGGGATTTTATTCTGGATGGGACAAGATTTGAGCAGAGCAGTGAGGTGGAGTGATGGGAACTTTCTGGCTGTGTTGGGCTTTGGGTTGTCAGGAGCGAGGTGACAGCAGCTTCTCAAGCCAAGCACTCAGCAGTGGGGAGGCAGAAACAGGTGCCCCTGAGATCTCCTAGGAGGGGGGAGCACTGGGCTTGCGGAGGGTGGCAGGTACCCAGCAGAGAGGAGAGGCATGCTCTGCCCGTCTGTCTGGTGCCTCCCACCAAATCAGCACCAGGAGCCTATTGTACCAGGCCTGATGATGGGTCCTTACTCTCAGGCTTTGACCCCTCTCACAGTTGACCCAGTATCTGGCTGGCCTTTCTCCGCCATGCCACCAGCTCCAGGCAGCTGGATATTTCAACCCCATATAAGAGGGGACTCTGTGTCTCAGGATCTATTCAGAGTCCACAGCTCTGCAAAATGAGGCTTCTTGGACACAAAGGACACCAGATAGAAGAGAGCAGGACAACACTGTGGCTTGGTGATGGAGGTGGTGGTGACTCTCTTGGGTTCAGAGCTCCTCCCATCTCCTTCCCAGGAGAATATTAACTTTTCTACGTGGTCCAAGCAGAGTTTTATGGAAATTCCTGCATAGGGGCTAGTATCCACAAATATTATGTTATTGTATCGTCCCATAATAATTTATGTCATACTGGTTTGAAATTTGTTAGGCAATGATTTAGCAATGAGCAGGCTGTCTGCATCCGTACAAAATACTATTTTTGCTGTGGCACACCTGTGCTACTAGCTAGCTTTGTGTGCTCAGGTGGCTGGACTCCAGTAGCCCTCACTGTGTCACACACACCATGGAAACGTGTTTTTGCAGCAACAGGAGAATTGAGAAGCTTTGTGAATTCCCTGTGCTTAAGTGGTTTGAGGAAATTATTTGGATCTGCCAAGCCCTGTAATACTTTCACCCAAACTCGAGTGATTTCTGGCGGACATGATTATCCCTCACCCCTTCTCCTGAGTGGGCAAATGCAGAAGCATTGATTTTCTTTCTCATCAAAGTGCAGGTGCAGGGTGCTGTCTGCTCTTCTTTAGAAAACCCATTGTAAAGACTAAATTCTGCAAATGCAAAGTAAATATTGGTCAATCACAATAATTGCTTTCACTGTAGCAATTTAGCTCTTCAACTTTTTGGCTCTGAAACTTAGTGTTTCTTGTTTTTTTTTCTCTCTCTCTTTCTTGACAGGGTCTCACTCTGTCACCCAGGCTGGAGTGTAGAGGCATGATTTTGGCTCACTGAAACCTCGGACTACTGGGCTGAAGCAATCTTCCCACCTCAGCCTCCCGAGTAGCTGGGATTACAGGCATGTACCACCATGCTGGCTATTTTTTTTTTTTTTTAATTTTTTGGTAGAGATAGGGGTTAGCCATGTTTCTCAGGCTGGTTTCGAACTCCTGGGATGAAGTGATCCACCTGCTTCAGGCTTCCAAAGTGCTGGGATTGCAGGCATGATGCCCCGCACCTGGCCAGTATTCTCTTCCCATCAAGTAGGCAGATAAGTTCCGAGTGTCCTGCTGCAGCTTTGGTGCCTGTAGGACAGAGGTGTGGCAGAGGGCTGACCTCCTCTGGGTCCCTTTATCACTATCCAACCACACAAGCTTTGTCGGAAAGGGGAAACACGAACAGGTCATCTGTGACGTTTTTTGGGTATGTGGTGCCAGAATATTCCTTCAGGTTGTCTTTCTTTTCTTCTTTTTTTTTTGAGATGGAGTCTCACTCTGTCCCCCAGGCTGGAGTGCAGTGGTACGATCTTGGCTCGCTGCAACCTCTGCCTCCTGGGTTCAAGTGATTCTCCTGCCTCAGCCTCCAGAGTAACTGGGATTTCAGACATGTGCCACCATGCCCAGCTAATTTTGTAGTTTTAGTAGAGATGGAGTTTCACCATGTTGTCCAGGCTGGTCTCAAACTCCTGATCTCAAGTGATCTGCCCACCTTGACCTCCCAAAGTGCTTGGATTACAGGCACGAGCCACCTCGCCTGGTCGGGTTTTTTTTTTTTTTTAAGTGGCAAAAATCCTAGTTTTTAGTGCCATTCCTAAGAGTCTAAGGACAGTTTTCACTGTGTTCTGTCATTTCTGTTGACTTGTTTTCCGTGGGAGAAATTTGAACTCATCTTTTTCTGCCATTTTTCCAAAAGTATTTCACACTATATTTTATTTAGCTTATGTAACTTTTACATAAATATCTTGGAGACCCATCCTACTCTTAACAGTTGTAGTCAACCATTGCAGCTATACTATAGTCATGTAGAAAGGCTAAGTCCTTCCTTTCCCAGGTGTGATGGTTAATTTTGTGCACCAATTTGGGCCATGAGATGCCCAGATATCCGCTTAAACATTATTTCTGGGTGTGTCTGTGAGGGTGTTTGCAAAAGAGATGAACAATTGAGTCAGACTGAGGAAAGAAGATGCCCCTCTTCAATGGGGGTGGCCTCATCCAATCCATTCAGGGCCTGTCCAGAACAAAAAGGAAGGCAGAATGGGCCCTCCCTCTGTCTGACAGTTGAGCTGGGACCTTGATCTTTCCTGCGGTCGGGCTGGAGCTTACATTACCAGTGCTCCTGGTTCTCAGGTCTTTGGATTCAGACTGGAATTTACACCACGGGCTTCCCTGCGTCTCCAGGTTGAAGATGGCAGGTTATGGAACTTCTCAGCCTCCCTAATCACATGGCTAATTCCTTATAATAAATCCTATCCATCCATCCATCCATCCATCTATCATCTGTTATCTATCGTGTATCTCTTTATCTCTCATCTATCATGTATCTGTCATCTGTCTCTCCTATTGGTTCTGTTTCTCTAGAGAAACTTAATATGCCACGTTATGGGAGAGAATCTCTTTGAGAAGGACACCATCCATGTGGCTGGTGTCTTATCTAATAGGCTGTATAATGGATTTAGGGAAGAGGCAAACATATTGAGATTTACTATTTCACTTGAAATGGGGCCAATTTTTTTGTTAGTAGGGCATGTATGCTTTAGGTGAGACTTGATTGTGGGATTTTTGATGGGAAAAAAAAACTAACGGTGAGGTTTTTTTTTTTTTTTTTTTTTTTTTTTTTTTTTTTTTTAACTCTTGCTATGTTGCCCAGGCTGGTCTCAAACTCCTGGGCTCATGTGATCCTCCTGTCCCAGCTGGGATTACAGGAGGGTGCCGTCTTGCCAAGCATGTATATTTCGGTATTTTAGAAAAGAAAATTGGCTATAGCTTTCTGGTGTAGAACCAGAATGAAGACACCCAGCGTTAGTCACCTTCATTGTAAAAGTAAAGCTTTTGCTCCCTGTGTAGGAGCTAAAACTTTTGGCAGAAGAAAGCTGCTTTCAAGCATAGGGAAACCAGAGGTGCCAGAGTTGGGGACAGGAGGGATTGTGGGCTGGCAGGTGCCATGTGCAATGCAGAGGCGGGGGTGTGGGTCAGCAGGTGCCACGTGCAGTTCAGAGGAGGGGGCGCCGGCCGGCAGGTGCCATGTGTAGTGCAGAGGAGGGGGTATGGGTCGGCGAGTGCCATGTGCAATGCACAGGAGGGAGTGTAGGCTGGCAGGTGCCATGTGTAGTGCACAGGAGGGGGTGTGGGCCGGCAGTTGTTATGTGCAGTGCACAGGAGGGAGTGTGGGCCAGCAGGTGCCAAGTGCGGTGCAGAGGAGGGGGTGTGGGCCAGCGGTTGTTATGTGCAGTGCACAGGAGGGAGTGTGGGCCGGCAGGTGCCATGTGCGGTGCAGAGGAGGGGCACGGGCTGGTGGGTGTCATGCGCAATGCAGAGGAGGGGTGGTAGGTACCATGTGGAGTGCAGAGGAGGGCCGCGGGCCGGCAGGTGCTATGTACAGTGCAGAGGAGGGGTGTGGGCTGGCAGGTGCTGTGTGCTGAGGGGCTTTAGACCGTGAAGCGCCTGTCACATTCAGTGTGTGTTTGGTGCAGGAAGATAAAAGGTGAGAGTGGTAGGACTGGGATGGGACAGCACCTTCCATAATTACCTGTCCTCCCTGCATGGATCACTAGGCAGAGAGGATTAAGACATTGATAGGACTCCCTAAAATTAAGAAGCAAAACGGAGAGGCTCTCTCAGAGGAACTCTTCCACAAATACCTTTGTTCAGGTTGGATGGGCCAACCTCTAAACAAACTGAATTCAGTCATATGATAGCATGATTTTGCCCCAGGCAAAATTACAAACACACTCTTGAAATTTTAAAAATTGGTTTAATTTTGAGATAATCTCACCTTTACTGAACAGTTGCAAGAATAGTGAAGAATTCCCCATACCCTTCACCCAGAGAAGGCGGGAGATATGATGCCCTAAATACCATAGATTTGACGTCCCAATAACAACAGCATTCTTCCTCATCCGCAGAACACAGCCATCACAATCTGGAAGTCAGCATTGATGGAATGCTAGCATCTCATCTGAAGATCCTGTTCAAACCATATCCCTTGCCCCCAAATGTCCTTTATATATCCCCCATACCAAACCCAAAAAATCTCTTTTCTTTTGCCCTACCCCTGTTTTTTTTCCTGTCCAAAATATAATCCAGAGTCATGTGGTGCATTTACCTGTCCTGTTTCTCTGTTCTTCACTCTGGAGCTCTTCCTCAGTCTTTCTTAGACTCTCTTGACCTTGAGATATATATATATATCTATATCTATCTATCTATCTATATATCTATATATATCTATCTATATCTATCTATCTATCTATCTATCTATCTATCTATCTATCTATCCATCCATATATTTTTTTTTGAGATGGAGTCTTTCTCTGTCACCCAGGCTGGAGTGCAGTGGTGCGATCTCGGCTCACTACAACCTCTGCCTCCTGGGTTCAAGCGTTTCTCCTGCCTCAGCCTCCAGGGTAGCTGGAATTATAGGCACTCGCCACAATGCCTGACTAGTTTCTGCATTTTTAGTAGAGACAGGGTTTCGCCACGTTAGCCAGGCTGGTCTTGAACTTCTGACCTCAGGTGATCTACCCACCTTGGGCTCCCAAAGTGCTGGGATTACAGGCATGAGCCACCGTGCCAGGTCTTGACCTTGATATTTTTGACAGCTATAGGCCAGTTACTTTGTAAAACAGTCTTCTATTTAGGTTTGTGTGATATTGTCTCATATTAGATCCCAGTTATGTATTTTTGGCAGGAATGCCGTGAAACTGGTCTTCCCAGTGAATCACACCTGAAGGCACCCTGCGTTCATTTCTCCTGCTATTGGTGATGTTCCCTTTTACCACTTAGCTAAGATGGTGTCAGTGATATTTCTCCACTCTAGTTAATTAGTAAGCATTTTACATATTAATAAGTCATTTAAATGTATATTTGAGGCTATGTAAAGATGTCATTCTTCAGAAAACTCATCTACTGATGTTTTTTATCCACTGGTGATTCTTGCATAAATCAATTATTCTGATTTCTATTATGATTGTCAAAGGATAATTTTCTAATGCTATCATTCTTTGCACATTCATCAGTTAGTATTTTGCTGTAAAAATTTTTCCTTTGCCTGCCTTTATATAAATACATACATTTATACACACATAACAACACAAACTCATTGATTCCTATTTTACTCGATGTGTTCTAATCCATTTCTATCGTACGGCTAATGGGAGCCATTTTGACTGATGTGTGTGCTTGTAAGGATATGTGCTTGTGCAAGTGTGCATGTGTGTGTGTCTGCATGAGCGTGCATAGGTGTTAAGATGTCCTCATAGTTCTTTGAGTACTTTTTCTTTTTCTGGTACAAGTTGTTTAAGGCTTATGCTATACTTTGCCTGCCCTGGGCTTTGAATCAGCTGTATTTCCAGAGTCCTGGATCCTTTTACTGGATAATGACATTTAGAGACCAAGATCTCAGTGCTATGTTGTTCATCAATTAGTGGGTGACATTGCTTCCAGGCCTCTCCGTGGACTTAGAAAATAAATGTATGTGTACAACCCTTACACATACACCTGTTGTTATATCGACCTATTTACATTATTAAAACCACAAGTTCACACCAACGCCTCCAATTTCAATCCAAATCCATTGCTTTTATTTTAGCTTTCTATATTTTTTCTTAAAAAAGCTTTATTTATGTATCATTGGCACACAGTAAACTGTATATACTTAAATTTTTGAATTTGATAATTTCTTAAAACCACCTTAACCATTCTCTCTCTCTCTCTTTTTTTTTTTTTTTTCCCTGAGATGGAGTCTCACTCTGTTGCCCAGGCTGGAGTGCAGTGGCATGATCTCAGCTTACTGCAACCTCCACCTCCCAGGTTCAAGCAATTCTCTCACCTCAGACTCTTGAGTAGCTGGGATTACAGGCACCTGCCATCATGCCTGGCTAATTTTTGTATTTTTAGTAGAGATGGGGTTCCACCATGTTGGCCAGGCTGATCTTGAACTCCTGACCTCAGGTGATCCACCCATCTTGGCCTCCCAAAGTGCTGGGATTACAGGCGTGAGTCAACACGCCTGGCCCACCTTAACCATTCTTAAATGTGTAACACAGTTCTGCAGTGTTTAAGGATATTCGCATAGTTGGGTAATGAGCTTTCCACATTTTTATTTATTTATTTTTTTGTTTTATTTATTTATTTATTTGAGATAGAGTCTCCCTCTGCCCAGGCTGGAGTGCGGTGGCATGATCTTGGCTCACTGCAACCTCTGCCTCCCAGCTTCAAGTGATTCTCCTGCTTCAGCCTCCCAAGTAGCTGGGATTACAGGCACATACCACCATGCCCCGCTAATTTTTGTATTTTTAATACAGATGGGTTTTCGCCATGTTGGCCAGGCTGGTCTCGAACTCCTGACCTCAAGTGATCCACCTGTCTTGGCCTCCCAAAGTGTTGGGATTATAGGCATGAGCCACCGCGCCTGGCCAGCTTTCTACCTTTGAACCCCCTTTGCCAGTACTGAGGAACTTGGCTTTCATTGCCATGGATATATTAATTTATTTGCTCAATTCTCCTGTATGTGGCCAATTTCCAGGTTAGGTAGGCTTGGCCCTGGCCCAGCTCAGTGGCCTCGCTGGGAGAGTTCTACAATCCCTGTCTGCCCAGGCCTTGGATCTGTCACTAATGGCAGTGGTGCAGGCAACATTCACCGGTGGTGTCACTCCAAGTCTGCTGTGCGCCACAGCTTGTCAAGTTGACTTAGACACCCTCATTCCCCAGTGCATCCAAACCTTGTCAACTTTCACACCATCAGCTGTATGTGTCAATGAGAGAGGCAGTGTAGTGGAAGTTTACCGCCTCTGGATCCCTGCTCTATGGGCTTAATTCCTGGGAGACCTTGGACGAGTCACTCAGTCTCTCTGGGCTTCATTGTATTATGTGGGAAAAAGAGGTAACAAACAGTGCTTCCCTCAGTGGACCTTGATTGAAGTCCAGGGAGGTCATATGTGTAAAGCACTTAGAGGAGTACCTGGCACATTGTAGGTGCTATTTAAGAGTTAATTATTTTTATTAAAATAGTGTATGGTTCTGTTTTTGTGTGTTAATTTTGGTTTTCAGCACAGGATAGCAGGCAAGGACCATGCCGTGTGCTTCTTATCCCTACCTTTCAAGGCAAAAGCAGTGTTGGTTCCTTGGTAGGGTCTCAGAGCTGACTTGTTATTTGACAGGCTCTTAATTCAGACCAGCATCACCAGCCTCCCCTGGGAGCTTGTTATAAATGTGAATTCTGGAGCCCTGGACCTGCTGGATCAGAGTCTCTGAGAGGTGGGCCCACGGATCTGTGTCTCAACAACTTCCCAGTGGTCATGCATATGAGAGTTTTAGATGTGGGGCCCTGGTGTGTACCCCATTGGGTATGGCCTCCCTTGACCGTTCTCTTGTTCACCATGGTTTTTTTCCTCTGCTGAAGCTTTTCCAAACTTGTTATCATTTGCTTTCGCAACCCTATAAATATATTGCTCTTCCCATTGAATTTAACATATTTACAGGACAGATAGATGGTGGACACTCTATTCAGAATGCTTTCCCCAAGTGTGTCCAATAGGATTGTTTACTCATTTCATACATAGGAAGACACTTCCAAAATTTATTAGACACATTTATAAACTTTACAAACTGATTACATCAATAAACAGAGACCTTAATATGCTATTATAGATGATACATTTTCTAGAGGGGGGATATTGTATGCAGCATGTCTCAAACTTATTTTACTGGAAAATCTGTTGGGGGTGGGTGGGGCAGGGAAGCATCTTAGAGTTATTGGAACGTATTTTTAGAAATACTGCCTTACAGGAATAACTCTCCTGGTGGAAAACTCAGAGTGCAGGACAAGAATGAGTTACGTTAGAGGAGGTCCTGTGTTCTCAGGGGAGGCCATTATAGTATGATCAAACGCATAATCCATTCCACAATGCCTATAAAATGGAAAATAAAGACATTCACTGAAGCACTACTGCCCTTTTCTTCTATTTTACTCAATATACATTTTAGTAGACTATAATAGTTTTGATCAATGTAGGTTGTATTTTATGTCCCCCCTCAAAAATCTTTTAAATACGATCACAAACTCCAATGCATATACAACATAAAGATAATACGATCACACACCCCAAAGCATATACAACATAAAGATAGTACGATCGCAAACCCCAATGCACATACAACATAAAGATAGTACGATCGCAAACCCCCACTGCGTATACAACATATAGTATGATCACAAACCCCAATGCATATACAACATAAAGATAGTATGATCACAAACCCCAATGCATATACAACATATAGTATGATCGCAAACCCCACTGCATATACAACATAAAGATAGTACGATCACAAACCCCAATGCATATACAACATAAAGATAGATGCGAATCTGAGTCCTCTTCAGGAAAGTCACCAAGTCCAAAAGGGGGGAAGAGCAAGGGATTCGCACCTGGGTACCAGCTTCCTGATACCTACTCCAGCTGCTTTGCCGCTACACGACAGATCCAGGACTTCACTGCTTAGTGTGATGCTTTTTGATGATTAAGCATCTAAGAACTTTTCAGGGGATTCTTCTTTGATGTTTTTCTTTGCACCCTCTGCCGGCCACCAAATATCCACTGAAGTGTAGTCATTTCAAACACCTTCAAGGAAATTACGATCTAGAGGTTTGGAATTGTTCTTTTCTGCAATAGGATGCGCCGGTCTCTTGTTGATGAAAACATTGCGCCTAGGCAGTTTTCTCGGCTGTGGTGCTGAGTCGCATGCAGTGATCATGATTGCAACCCAAAATACTCCTTTTGATTATTTTTCCCAATATGCTCATGCTCAGATTTTCTTCTTCCAAAACTGTTCATCTGAGAATAGAGAATATGGTCACATTATTTTCTTTTTAAAAAGAGCCCTGAGTATTTCATGTGAATTTCCCAAGTAGGTGCTGTTATTATGTATACACTGATTCTGAGTGATTCTTTTTTTAAAAAAGTAGCATGATCATGGTGACTTTATGCTGGAATGTGTCTCTGTGGACTTAAAATATCAAACTTGGAGGTCATTTGCTGTTTCTTAGCTTTTGTCCTACTCGAGATATATTTTCAACTATACATGTACCTAGAACTTAAAGTATAAAAATAAAAAAAAGGAAAACTATGTATAATCCAATCCCTTTTAAATAAAATAATTAGCAAAAAAAAAAAAATTTATTAGAAGGCAGTAGGGTCCAGTAGGCAAGGTCAAAGTAGACAGACGTTAAAGGAAACCGCTTTAAGAGATTCCTCCTCTAAACTTTTGGACCCATATCAAGCCATATAGGGAAGGGGTGCAGCTGTTAAGTCTTTTAGCAGTTCCTGGGACAGTTATTGATGGACTGACGGAGTCTCACTCTGTAGCCCAGGTGGAGTACAGCGGCACAATCTCGGCTCAACCTCTGCCTCCTGAGTAGCTGGGACTACAGGTGTGTGCCATCATGCCCGGCTAATTTTTATATTTTTAGTAGAGATTGGATTTCACCATGTTGACCAGGATGATCTCGATCTCCTGACCTCATGATCCACCTGCCTTGGTCTCACAAAGTGCTGAGGTGTGAGACACTGCGCCCGGCCTCCTGGGACAGTTCTACTCTACCATCATTGCTGTTTTGTCTGTCTGTTCCGTGTGTTGTCCTTCGCACTGACTTTAGTCCCAACAGCAGTTTTATTCCCATAACCCATCTGCTTCTGCAACCTGCAGCTTCACCGCCTTGTATCCAACACCTCCCAGTTCAGTATTGCTTAGAATCCTTGCTTTAATACATACTTCTCCAACTTTATTCATTCAACAAACATTTGTTGGGCCGGGCATGGTGACTCACGCCTGTAATTCCAGCACTTTGGGAGGCCGAGGTGAGCAGATCACGAGGTTAGGAGATGGAGACCATCCTAGCCAACATGGTGAAACCCCGTCTCTACTAAAAATACAAAAATTAGCTGGGCATGGTGGTGGGCACCTGTAGTCCCAGCTATTTGGGAGGCTGAGGCAGGAAAATGATGTGAACCTGGGAGGTGAAGCTTGCGCCACTGCACCCTAGCCTGGGCAACAGAGACACTGTCTCAAAAAAAAAAAAAAAAAAAAAATTGTTGAACACCTGCTTATGCTACTGGATACTCTCTGTATCAGTGAATAAAACAGATTCCTACTCTTTTGGACCTTTGGACCTTACATTCTACGGGGAAGACAGATAATAAATAATGAACATAATACAAAGTGAATTACTTAGGATGTTTGAAGGGGATACTTGCTATGGGGAAAAAGTAGAGCAGTGTAAAGAGGATTGAAAGGGCTGGAGGTGACACACAACTGTCTTACCAGTAAGTCTAGAGTGGTTGCTACTTCTCGCTGTTTAGGTTCAATCAGCATAAACCATCACTGTAACGGCCCAGTGTGATATCTATGGAAGGGAAAGGCAGTCGAGATCTCTCTGAACGAAACTATGACATAGGGTTGAAGAGTTGACACATGCCTGAGGTAGGACAGTGAAGGTATGTTGCTGGCCTGGCCAGATGAAAGCAAACTGCTTCTTGTGGGCCTCAAGGACAGGTATGGAGAAAAAAACATTTGCCAGATCAATAGCTGCATACCAGGTAGCAGGGTATTGCTAATTTTCTCAAGCGATGAAACCACATCTGGTAAAGTAGTTGCAATTAGAGTCACCACCTGGTTAAACTTATGATAATCCACTGTCATTCTCTGAGAGCCATCTGTTCTCTGCACAGGCCAAATAAGAGAATTGAGCAGGGATGGGGTTGGGGATCATCACCCCGAGTCCTTGGTGGTGGCGCTGATCTCTGCAAACCTCTAAAAATGCTGTATCACCTTTGATTTCTAGGTGGAGGCAGCTCTAATGGCTTCCATTTGACCTTTCCCACCATACTAGCCCTCACCCCACATGTTAGGGAACCAGTGTAGGGATTGTGCTGGCTGCTAAACATGTCTATTCCAATTATGCATTTGGAGCTGGGGAACTGACTACGGGATGGGTTAAGGGACCCACTGGACTCACTGTAAATCAAACTTGAGCTAAAACTCCATTGACCACTTGACCTCCATAAGCCCTACTTTAAATGGAGGGCTGCGGTAACGTTTCAGGTCTCCTGGGATCAGTGTCAGTTCAGAGCCATTGTTCAGAAGTCTCCCAGTGTCTGATTGTTTCCTTTCCCTTAATGCAGTTACCCTGGTAAAAGGCTGTGGGTCCCTTTGGGGAAGACTGGGGGAAAGATTAACAGTATACACTCTCTTTCTTTTTTTTTTTTTTTTTTTTTTTTTTTGAGGTGGAGTCTTGCTCTGTTGCCCAGGCTGGAGCACAGTGGTGCCACCTCAGCTCACTGCAAGCTCTGCCTCCCAGGTTCAAGCGATTCTCCTACCTCAGTCTCCCGAGCAGCTGGGATTACAGGTGCCTGTCCCCAGGCCCAGCTAATTTTTGTATTTTTAGTAGAGACGGGGTTTCACCGTGTTGACCAGGCTGGTCTTGAACTCCTGACCTTGTGATCCGCCCGCATTGGCCTCCCGCAGTGCTGGGACTACAAGCGTGAGCCACCGCACCCAGCCAACGGTATACACTTTCAATAGTGTATTAGGGTCTTTCCTGGAGGGGATCTGACCTCCCATTCGGTCAATGGGTTCTGGGTCTATAAACTGGCTCAAGTCTGGGAATTAATTAAGGGGCCCTGATTCTCTGTTTTTATAATTTGAGTTAGACTTTTGTTTACTTGACCTGAAGTTTTCCCCTTATGCAGATCAATTAAGAGTTTAGTAGACTATCCCATCTATTTCACGTCTTGAAACACCATGATCATCTAGCCAATGCCATAGATCTACATGAATCAGACTATTCTGATGGTTGCTTTGCCTATGCTGTCCCTCTATGTAACTACATCTACTTTTCCTTTGGCCACTGAGTACCACCGTGTGACTCCTGTCACCCTGGGATCCAATTATTTTACTGCATTAAGTTTTCCAGTTGAGTGGTTGTGGTTCCCATTGTAAGAAAGGAGCAATCAGGGAGCTCTTCAAAGGTGCTGGGGCTCCCCTCATGAATCTGTTTCACAAGGTATTGGTGAAAGGTGTGTCTTCTGGACCCTTCCGGGGTGAGCGAGTGAGTCCCAAGTGACAATCCTGCTCTTGCATTTCAGTCACCCTAAGCCTTTAAATCTCTTCCTCTAGTTAAGGCAGGGGGGATCAGGCATTTCCAGCTAATTCACAGTGGGGCATATTTTGCTGCGTGTTTTAGATAACCAGGTGACCAACCAACCATGAGAACCCTTTCTAACTCCCCAAGCTACGGTGTTACATACAGAATCTCTGCTTAGTGGACCCATGTCAATGAATTCAGTCTGATCCTCCGATCCAACTTTATGTTCCTTCTACCACTATCCCACACCCTTAGTATCTATTCCTACACGTGTTCCTCAGATTTCTGCTTGTACAACTCAGGAAACTCGAGGAGTTCTTTTGCAGAGTAGTCACCATCTCATGGGCCACACACTGTACCTCATCTTTAGGTACTGCTGGGACATGGGTCTGGTTATAGGTCTAGAAGCAAAGAGGGGCACTGGGGTGGGTCCTGAGGAGCATTAGCTTTGTCTTGCTTGACAACTGCCTCAGGGGAGTAGTGCTATTTCCTCAGGGACTGCAGGGTTAATCTCCTTAGACGTAAAGTGGAGAGGCCAACACCATTGTAGGTGGGGAGGCCACTTTCTTTGGCAAAAATAACTCATCAGAATTTAAAGATGCAGTGTCCCCAGCCTCATCAGGGGCTTCTCACATGTCCCCACCACAACTTGCCAGATTCCATTTTTCCCCAACCAAGGTCTTCACTTTAACAGTAGATAGCCTGCAAGGCTGAGAGTTCAACTTTTGTTGTAATTCAGGCAGAATCGCACGATGAGGAGTTGTGTTTGATTTTTGGCCATTTCAGTCCCATAGCTGCAGAGAGAAGATTCTCCTTCAAGGTACACCTAGAAATTCTTAGGTTATTTATGTGGAGCTTGATATGGAAATTCAAATCCCTGATTGCATTAGGCCATTCTTGGATTGCTATAAAGAAATAGCTGAGGCTGGGTAATTTGTAAAGAAAAGAGGTTTAATTGGCTCACAGTTCTGCAGGCTGTACAGGAAGCATGGTGCTAGCATCTGGTCAGCTTCTGGCGAGGCCTCAGGAAACAGTAATTATAGCTCAAGGTGAAGGGGGAGCAGACACATTACACAGTGAAAACTGGAACAAGAAAGAGAAGGAGAGGGAGAGTGAGGGGAGGTGCCACACACCTTTAAACAACCAGAACTTCTGTGAACTCAGAGTGAGAAGCTCACTCATCACCAAGGGGATGGTCCAAGCCATTCATGAGGGATCGGCCCCATGATCCAAACACCTCTCCCACCAGGTCCAACCTCCAAGATTTCAACATGAGATTTGGGCAAGGGCAAGTATCCAAGCTACATCATTCACCTAACCCTTTTTTTCCCTCCATTCTGTCCAGTGACATGAGGAGCAGCCAACCATCATATTCTTTAGTTTTCCACATGTTTGAAAGTATCATGTAGAGTCACTACCTTTCTTGCCTCTGGGCCAAAAATGACAGGCAGTGGGGAGAAGACCCCTGTTTGGTGAATGGTGCTGGGATAACTGGTTAGCCATGTGTGGGGACATTGGGACTGGGCCCCTTCTGTTTACCATGTACAGAGATCAACTCAAGATAAATTAAAGACTTACATGTAACACATAAAGCTGTGGAAATCTTGGAGGAAAACCTAGGAAGTACCATTCCAGACACTGGTCTCAGCAGGGATTTTATGATGAAGACTCCAGGGGCAATTGCAGCAAAGGCAGACATTGACCAGTGGGACTTGGTTGAACTGAGCAGCTTCTGCACAGCAGAAGAAACTGTCAGTGGAGCAAACAACCTATAGAATGGGAGAAAATATTCACAAACTATGCATTCGACAGAGATCTAATATCCAGAATCTATGAGGAACTTAAATCAGCAGGCAAGGAACAGGCAACTCCATTGAAACACAGGGGCAAGGGGTGTGGATGAATACCTCTTGAGGGGAGGCATGCATGTGGCCAAGAAGCATATGGAAAAATGCTCCACATCACTATTCACTGGAGAAGTGCAAACCAAAACATGGTGGGATGCCGTCTCACACAGGTCAGAATGGCTATTACTAAAAAGGTAAACAGCAGGTGTTGGTGAGGTTGCAAGGAAGGTGGGGAGCTTGTGTGCTGCTAGTGGGAATGTAGATTGGTTCAGCCACTGTGGAAAGCAGCTTGGAGGTCACTCAGGGAATTTGAAACAGAACTACCATTCGACCCAGTGGTCCCATTGCTGGATATGTGCCCAGGGGAGTATAAGTCATTCCTCCATAAATACGCATGCACACACATGTTCATCACAGCACTATCCACAGTGGTAGAGATATGGGGTCGACGTGGATGCCCATCAGCAGTTGATTGGATGGGGAAAGTGTGGTGCATCTACACCATGAAATACTACACGGCCACAGGGAGATGCAAGGTTATGACCTTTGTGGCGGCATGGGTGAGCTGGAGGCCATTGTCCTAGGCCAACGAACACAGAAGCAGGGAACCAAATATTGCATGTTCTCACTTTTAGGTGGGAGCTGAACATTGACTACACAGGGACACAAGAAGGGGAATGGTAGACACTGGGGTCTGCTTGGGGGTGGAGGTGGAAGGAGTCGGGGGAGGATTGGAAGGCTGCCTATGGGGTGCTGTGCTCATTACTTGGGTGAGGAGATGGTCTGTGCGGCAGGCCTGCACATATGCCCCCAAACCTAAAATGAGGTTGGAAGGGAAAAAGCTTTCTGCCTCCTATAAGTGGTTGATTAGGAGAATCCAATGCAGATATTTTGTATATCTGTATGAAGAGTTACATTATGGACTATCAGTGTTCTCTGTACTACTAGTAATGGAGCCCTTAACATTTTTTTTTTTTTTTTTTTTTTGAGACAGAGTCTTGCTGTATTACCCAGGCTAGAGTCCAGTGCCACCATCTCTTCTCACTGCAAGCTCTGCCTCCCGGGTTCACGCCATTCTCCTGCCTCAGCCTCCCAAATAGCTGGGACTACAGGTGCCCACCACCATCCCCGGCTAATTTTTTGTATTTTTAGTAGAAACGGGGTTTCACCGGGTTAGCCGGGATGGTCTCAATCTCCTGACCTCGTGATCCACCCACCTCGGCCTCCCAAAGTGTTGGGATTACAGGCGTGAGCCACCGCACCTGGCCTGGAGTCCTTAGCATTTTTAAGTCCAAAATGATGAGAGACATAATGCCAGAGAACCTAAAACCAATGCTGGGAACTCATCCTTAAAATTCTCCTCCTCCAGAACCTCTCTTGGGACCAACATCTGTGTTAGTCCTCCAGAGAGATAGAAACAATAAAGTACATACATACACATATCTGTAACAGATAGGTATAGACATATGAGAAGGCATTTATTAGGGAAAACTGGCTCATGTGGTTATGGAGGAGGAGAAGTCCCACCATAGATTTGCAAGCTTGGGAACTAGGGAAGCCAGTAGCATGGCTCAGTCTAAGTGTGAAGGCCCAGAACCAAGGAAGCTGGTGGTGTAACTCAGGTCAAGGCTGAAGGCCTGAGAACCCAGGGGCACCACTGCTGCATGCCCTGGAGTCCAAAGGCTGCAGAACCTGAAGTTTTCATGTCTAAGGGCAGGAGAAAACAGGTGTCCCAGCTACAGGAGAGAGAGAGAAAATTCACCTTTCATCTGCCTTTGGTTCTATTGGGGCCTTCAACTGATGATTGGTGCCTGTCTACACTGTGTGAGGGTGGATCTTTCTTAGTCCACTGATTCAAATGCCATTTCTTTTCATTTTTTGGAAACACCTTCCCAGACATACCCAGAAAGAATGCCTTACCAGCTGTCTGGGTATACAGTCAAGTTGACAGCCCAAATTAACTATCACAATTGGCATTTTAAATGGCTTTCTCGTTGTTTGGGAATTTTCCCTTGACACATTCTAGTAAAATTTTAAAAGTGTGAGCATCAAAACTTGAAGAAAGAGTATCAACAGCTTGAAAGAAATTCCTGGAGACAAAAGTTGTAACTCTCCTATAAAGAGAGAGTTTTTGATGGGAATGAGGTTTGTGTTATAATGGAAGAGTTCTAAACCATAGCTCTTTTTTAGTGGTGATAAAATAATACACTACCTTATCATGTGTGGGATCTTAGATACTATGATAATTTTTTTGTTTGTAAATTATTACAATTTTATATTATGTAGATTCCTTCTATCATCACCTATACGCTCAAAATCACTGCTCAGTTGCATTTGCTAATTTCTGTTTACCTGGCATCCAATAAATAATATTCTCTAAGGAGAGTCATTATCCAAGTAGTGTTACTGAGACTAGCTGATTTAGCTGAAGGATTTACAAAAATCACATGTGTAAATTATTCCACTTATGGTAGCAGTAATTTATTCTAAACAAATTGGATCCATGGCCATCTGTTTTAGCTGTTAGTATAGGAAGAACCTCTTCTTTTCCATCTCCATAAACTTATGCTCAAATCACAAATGCAGAACTATGCAAATTAGACAATGCATGCCTTTTGAAGTGAAGTGTCGGTGGAGAAGCAGCTCGGCCCCGAAGTTTCTACTGGCCTCTCATCCCAGGGACAGAGCAATTCTGATCCAAAGTCACATTCGGGGAGTTTTCATCTTGGTTGAGGATTGTAAAATAGCCAAGTATCAGATAGAAACAGAAATACTTATTTGGGCCTGGCTCCTTCTTTCATTTCTATCTCATTCTCGCTGTCTTTCTTCATGTCTCTTAGCCTCTGTACCTTGAAGTCCTTAATGTCACAGGAATTAAGGCTGCTTGGGGCAGCACCACCACCACCACCTCTGTCTTGAAATCTCATCATGGATTCTTTTTAAGACACGATGCATTCAAAGCTGAATGTCATCCAAGTTTGGCCCCATGGGAAACTCCTGCTTTCATCTCCTACCCAATGTCAGGGCACAACCCCAACCTCACAGAGGATGGCATGACTCCAAGAACGACCAAGCAAGCAGCTTGGCTTGAGACAGCTTCGTCAGAGCTGCAAGTAGGCAACAAGATTCCTGTGCACAGCAAGGCTGAGGGCATCAGTGTGGTGGCCCCAATACTCCTGTCTCGAAGTTCCATGAAATGTGATACACACAGATGGTGACTATGCATGCAGTGGGTGGTGCTGCAGTTGAGGCACTCGTGGCCATGAGCTCGGCAGCCTTTCTAAAGCGTGGACAGGCCAGTTCCCGCCCCTGTCCTAGCAGGAATGAGTAGTGCAGGCTAGAACTGCCTCGGCCTACCTGATGCTATGCAACTCGCTGCAGAGCCAGCTCAGGATCTGAGGACAGTTAAGCCTTGTGAACTGGCATATCAGCACAGGTGTGTGGGGACGTCCCTCCTCATAATTCACCCTTGTCCCTCCATCTTCTTGGTTGGACTGAAGTTTTCGCACAAGTATGTCACCCTGTCAGCATCTCCGATTAGACACACTGACAGGGCCTGGGACAAAATGTGTTTGTCTCATACAACATTAGGTTGAGATATTGTCAGCAGAATCCTGGTTGGTAGGATGAGGCCAACTGGCAACACTGATCTCAGCTATGCCCCCTAGATCCTGGACATACATAGCTGAATAAGTCCCAGAGGGGACAGGCAGGTCTTACTCAGATAACCGCATAGCTTTCGGCCTTGTAGGTGTATGAACTGTCCCACCCGAGCAGTGGCGTTCATCCAAGCACAACAGGAGGTTGTTTCCTTGGATTTCACCTCATCCCACTTCAGCCGCATTCCCGCCTGCCCCGTCCAATCCTGCACCGCTTGCCCCAGGGCTGCGTCTGTGTTCACATTTGTGCCTGCTGCGTGCCCCGCCTAGAACCCTGTGGCTTTTCCTCCACCTTGGGTCCCGTACTGATCCTTCAGCTCAGTGTCTCCTCCTCTTGGAGGCTCCTGCCTGACTCAGGTGAGCTCAGGTGCCCCGTCCTCTCTGGTGCTCTTGAGTAATTTTCTTACAGCACTTTCCACTCTTCGCAGGAACTGTTTCTGTATCAGATGTTGCATCCTTTTCATCTTTGTGTCCAGAGAATTAACATCTCTTCTAGCACAAAATAAGCATTTAGTATGCTTGTTAAATGGCATGAAACCCTATAGCCTTAGTCCCTAGCACAGATCTTGTTAGAACGGGCACTAATAGATGTTTACTGAATGAATAAATGTTTGAATGAATGCATCATAATTATTCTGCTCAGGTGGATAGGTATGTACTGTTCTTCCTCTATTTCCTTTATGAATTAGCTTTTATGCTACAAATTTAGTTGTTTTCAATAACATGAAATAATGGCAAGAGGGACTAAATTTAAATATACTCAGTTATATATTAGAGTATATAGAAATATAACTTCAAATATATAAATACAACTATTGATAGATATATTTACTATGATAACCAGAAAAATATCATAGTTACAAGATGATATAATTCTTTATTGAGACACATAAAAAGTGTATTTTATGAGCTATTAGGCATGCCATATTTATAAAGTTATGCAGACTTTTTGTTGAAATATTTTTTGGCTTAAATCTGTGTATGTGTCAGATTAAATTAAAAAGTTAAAATACAAAATCTTAAATGGTATTTATGGGAAATAATTTAGGGAAAAACATGGAGAAACTGGAAAAAGAAGACTTGTATTTGAGATCTGATAAACTGTTAGCAGACTGACAACAAAAGAGTTTCTAAATTGGACTGATATCCAGAATATACAAAGAACTGAACTCCACAACAAAAACCCAAACAATCCCATAAAAAATGGGCAAAAGATCTAAATAGTAATTTCTCAAAACAAAATACACAAATGGCCAACAGGTATATGAAAACATGCTCCACATCACTAATCATCAGGGAAATGCAAATCGAAGCCACAATAAGATATCATTTCATCCCAGTTAGAATGGCTATTATTAAAAAAACCAAAAATAACAAATGCTGGTGAGGATGTGGAGAAAAGGGAACTCTCATATACTGTTGGTGAAAATGTAAATTAGTACAGCCATTACAGAAAACAGTATGGGTTTCTCGGAAAACTGAAAATAGAACTACCGTATGATCCACAGATCCCACTACTTGGTTGTCCCTAGGAAAGGAAATTCATATATCAAAAGGAAACATGAATCCCATATTTATTGTACCAACAAATATGAAATCAACTTAAGTGTCTCTCAGCAAATGAATGGAAAAAGAAAATGTGTATGTGTGTGTATATATATGTATATATATGTATATATGTATATATATGTGTATACATATATGCATATTTCCAGTTTCTCCATGCTTTTCCCTAAATTATTTCCCATAAATACCATTTAAGATTATTTTGTATTTTAACTTTTCAATTTAATCTGACACATACACAAAGATTTAAGCCAAAAAATATTTCAATAAAAAAGTCTGCACCATAACTTTATGCATGTGTGTGTGTGTGTGTGTGTGTGTGTATATATATATAATGGAATATTATTCAGCCTTAAGAATGAAGTAACATCATTTGCAGCAACATGGATGGAACAGGAAGTCCTTATAAGTGAAATAAACTAGGCAAAGAAAGACAAATATTCTGTGTTTTCACTCACATGTGGAATCTAACGCAGTTGATCTCATGGCAGTAGAGAGTAGAATGACAGCAGAGGCTGGAAAGGATGTAGGGGTGTGTGTGTGTGTGTGTGTGTGTGTAGAGAGGAGTTGGTTGATGGGTACAAACACAGAAGGAATAAGTTATAATGCTTGATAGCAGAGTAGGATGACTATAGTTAACAACAATGTATTGTACATTTCAAAATAACTAGAAAAGACGACTTGAAATGTTTTCAACACACAGAAGTGATAAATGCTTGTGGTGATGGATACCCAAATACCCTGACTTAATCATTACACTTTCTTTCTTTTCTTTTTTTTGGAGACAGAGTCTCACTGTATCCCCCAGGCTGGAGTGCAGTGGCGCCATCTCAGCTCACTGCAACTTCTGCCTTCTGGGTTCAAACAATTTTCCTGCCTCAGCCTCCCAAGTAGCTGAGACTACAGGCGTCCCCACCATGCCCAGCTAATTTTTGTACCTTTTTTTTTAGTAGAGACGGGGTTTTGCCACATTGGCCAGGCTGGTCTCAAACTCCTGACCTCAGGCGATCTGCCTGCCCCAGCCTCCCAAAGTTCTGGGATTAGAGGCATTAGCCACCGCACCTGGCAGATCATTATACTTTCTATACCTGTAACACAATATCTCATGTATCCCATAAACATATACAAATATGTATTAATAAAGTTTTTAAAAGTCCTGAAATCACTCTGGACTCAGTTTCTTCCTCTAAGAGGTGGGATGGGGAACTGAAATAATATCTATTTTATAAGTTCATTCCATAAAATGAGATAACATGTATAATATTTTATACATTATTTTATGAACAGTCAATTCTGCTATAACACTTATATTGAAATGCAAATCTATTCTAATTCAACTGATATAGAAGGAAGAAATTTACACATAATGCTAATTTTAAGTTTGCTTATGTATGATTTCATCTCAAGAAACACTGTGTGAACACCGAAACCTACATCCAACTTAACCACAGAGCATATACAGGAATACACAAAACACGTGTACCTCAAACTTCTACCAGCAACCTCTGTTCAACCTGCATGTTAGGAGCCCACACATCTGCACGTGGTGTTACAAGTTTCTGTCCGATTTCACATGACTCCCTCTGCCCCTTCATAAGAACTCACCCACTGTGATCCATCCATAGGCAAACTTCCACAAGCAAGCTTCAGGTATTTTCCAAATAAACTGTCACACTCATTGGAGTATTTATGTATTTTTAACCATGTAAAACATACAAAATTGTGCTACCATTTTTATTTTCTCTCTTCTAAAAAATTTATATGTCACCGGTAATGCTTTTGAGTGTTATTCTGCTAACCTGGTTTTCTCCATAAGCCTCATAGTTTTGTTGTGCAATTTTGTATAATGAGGTGGTTTTTCAGAACACATATGTTATAGCAGAACTGTGTCTTGTAAACTACATATTGCTGTATGAATAAAGGTGCTATCCTTTCCTTGGGAGTCAAAGCGAGCTCTATCAGACCGATTGCATAATTTATGGGTAGTTGAAATATACCAGTGATAATACAATTAATAAATAGTGAGATGTTTTAAATTGGCAAGTCACAGCCCAAGTGTTAAAAACAGATAAAATGGCTGGGGGCGGTGGCTCATGCCTGTAATCCCAGCACTTTGGGAGGCTGAGGCGGGCAGACCACCTGAGGTCAGGAGTTTGAGACCAGTCTGGCCAACATGGTGAAACCCTGTCTCTACTAAAAAAGTACAAAAATTAGCTGGGCGTGGTGGGGGATGCCTGTAGTCCCAGCTACTCGGGAGGCTGAGGCAGGAGAATTGCCTGAACCCAAGAGGTGGAGGTTGCAATGAGCTGAGATTGCGCCACTGCACTCCAGTCTGGGCGACAAGAGCGAGACTCCATCTCAAAAAAAAAAAAAAAAAAAAAAAAAAGGGCTAAAATATGAGTGTGCTTGTTGTAATGTGAAATGTCTTTCTCAGTGTGGTTAGCAAGCACAAAAGCCAGAAAGTTGTGAGCTGGGAAATGAACTGAGGTTACGTGGCAGAGTTCCGGGTAAAATGAAATGACCTGGAAACCAAAACATAGAGCTTTCTTTGACTCCAGAACATGCTACCTTAATAGGAACTATGGCATATACAATATCACTCCTGGCTTTATTTTTCATAGTTTGATTTTTCTTTTACCATGACCTTTTCACTTTCTTATTTTCCTAGTGTCTGCATTTTGGGAGGCTGTTTTTAGTTCTTTGGAACAAAGTGCTTTGCGATGAGACAGAATGAAATTCCAATCCTGGAATAACTTACCAGCCATATAATGCCAGGAAGTGCCTTGACCTCTCTAAGACTGATTCCTCAACTGTGAGATGGGAATCATGATGAAGCCCAGCGCAGGGTTGTCGCAGAGTGCCCAGCACATGGCAAGTGCTCAGTATACTATTGCGAGTAACAGAATACCTTGGTCCTGTAACCCAGGATCTCAACGTCAGGTCAGGTCACAGCAACATCTCTGTTCTCTCCAATGGCAGCCTCCTCCATGATTTCCATTTTCTCACTTCATGTTACTTTTTAATTTCTTGCCATTTCTTCTCACCTTCAGCTAATTGTCAGATTATCTACAGTAATGTGTACTCCCCTAAGCTGAAACGTGGGCCTCTTGTACTTATTTGACTGCATTTACTAAGTTTCATGATGTGCAAATAATGCATTAGGTGCTCTGGACGTGAGAAGAATGACAGTTTTTTTTTTTTTCTTGTCCTTTCCTTTTCCAGGTCCACATAGTTTACTTCATGAGTCAGATCATTCCACTTTTGAAATGTTTTAATCAATAGAAATTTCTTCCTTATTATAAGCCCCAAACCCCCCCCCCCCCTTTTTTTTTTTTTTTGAGACGGAGTTTCCCTCTTGTTGCCCAGGCTGGAACGCAATGGCACGATCTTGGCTCACCACAACCTCCGCCTCCCAGGTTCAAGCGATTCTCCTGCCTCAACCTCCTGAGTAGCTGGCATTACAGGCATGCACCACCATGTCTGGTTAATTTTGTATTTTTAGTAGAGACGGGGTTTCTCCCTGTTGTTCAGACTGGTCTCGAACTCCCGACCTCAGGTGATCTGTCCACCTTGGCCTCCCAAAGTGTTGGGATTACAGGCTTGAGCCTCCATGCCCACCCTTTATTTTTATTTATTTATTTATTTATTCATTTATTTATTATTTTTTGAAACAGGGTCTTGCTCTGTTGCCCAGACTGGAGTGCAGTGGCACGATCTCAGCTCTCTGCAATCTCCACCTCCCGGACTCAAGTGATTCTTCCACCCCAGTCTCCCTAGAATGTGAGACTACAGGTGCATTCCACCACACCCAGCTAACTTTTGTATATATATGTTTTTTAATAGAGACAGGGTTTTGCCATGTTGCCCAGGCTGGTCTCAAGCTCCTGAGCTCAAGCAATCTGCCCACCTCAGCCTCCCAAACCCAAATCCACTTCTTTGCAACCTGTGTCTGCGAGGCATACACAATCCTCCGTTTTGTAACATCATTGGTGTGTGTTTGGGATGGGCATCTCTGCAGCGTGTCCACCGCTCATCACAGACGTGGCTCTGTGCTCTCCTGACTTTGGCCCTCATGCGTCTTGACTGCCTCAACTTGGTCAAAGCCCCACTTAAATTATGATGCCAGGATGGGAAACAATGCATTCAGGATCTCGACTGGCCAGAAACACCTGGCTACCGTCATCAGTCCCTGTTCTGACTCCTGTACTTCTGTTCGTGTCGCCCGAAATGATGTGGGTTTTAAATTTTTAAGTAGGGAGCTATTGCCGTTATGCATTCTGATGTCATTTTCATCCTGACAGCAGTGCGGTAGCTATTACTATAAATAATAAGCTACCCTTAAATTGTCTATTCCAAGATCCTGGATTGCTAAGTCAGATGAGACATAGCAACATCTTGGTTGTTAGACTTTCATTTATCTCCACTGACTTTTTTTTTTTCTTCATTTTGCCTCTGCCACTTACCAGGGGCTTTGTGAGGACTGAATGAGCTAACCAATGCATGTGCTGCTCCTCCCAACTTGTGTCTCCACAATGAGATGCAAATGTGTTCTGTCCTTATGAAAATGGATGATTAAATTGTGCATAGGATGGGAAGGAAAGCTTACTCAGGTAGCGTGCCACTTGAAACTGCCCTTCAGGATTTCACTCCCCGTGCTGACATTTTTGGGGGAGTCATGACTACTCAACCCTCTGGGACTCCCCCAATTCCTCTTCCATTTGGTTCAGTACTTTCTGTCTTACACACGGTGATGTCAAGAGAGACTCGGCCACACACTGCTGAAACCCAGCTCTGCTGTGCTGATGAAATGCTCTATCTTTTCTATCATGAAAAGCAGACACATGATTCTGCTTTCACCTGCTTTTTTCGTGAAACCACGTTGCTTCCTAGTGATCATTACAACCTAGTGTGTTAGGTTAAAACCAGTCAACCACTTAATAATCAGTTCCTATGTTTTGAAACTCTTTCTTAAGGAGTATAAAACTCTTCACCCCCCATACAGTAAAGGAACAGAATATAATAGATCCTTGTTCATCATCTTATTTTCTTAGACAAAATTATCTCACTTGTTTTTTTTTTTTTTTTTTTGCTTCATTCCTTGCTGTTTTCTTGATGTCTTCAATTTCAATTCCAAGGCTGTATTCTGTTAGACCCTTGTCTTATACCTTGACCCTATAAATCACAGAATCTCTCCAGGATGTTATAAACTTTCCACCCTCATACTTCTACAGCCCATGGGAGCCTCACATTTGGGTTCTGCCATGGAAAATAACCTATTGCTATTCAGTCTAATATAATCCTAATTTTATGGGCATATATGCACACATATTTGCCTATAGATTAAAGACTAGCATAGAATATTAGGAAGGTAATTTGCAAAATAAAGTCTTGTAATGATGACAAAATATTTGTTTTGGTATTAAAGCTTATCAATTTCTTTATTTTGAGACAGGATCTAGCTCTGTTGCCCAGGCTAGAGTGCAATAGCATAATCATAGCTCACTGCAGCCTTGAACTCCTGAGCTTAAGGGATCATCCTGCCTCAACCTCCTAAGTAGCGGGGACCACAGATGCATGTCATCATGCCCAGCTAATGTTTTAATTCTTTGTAGAAACAGGGTCTTGTCATGTTGCCCAGGCTGGTCTCACACTCAAGCAGTCCTCCCACCTCCGCCTCCCAAAGTGCTGGGATTGTAGGCATGAGCCACTGCACCCAGCTGTCTTAGTAAAGTTTAAATCAAAAAGAAGCTAAGAAAGTGCTAGCCAATTTAAGGTAAGTCCATCTCTGGTAGGTAATAGCTATATAATCTGAGACGTTGAACCCCCAAGATACACTTGCTATAAGCGAGTTAGTGTGTATGGGATTGTATGCAATGATGGTTGCATTGTTGAACAAATAATTTAGGTTTTGTTAATATACATTCACACACATGTATTCGTATGTATGTACGTATGTATGAAATTCTTTTAGGGAGCATGCTTAAAATAATTCTGTTTTCTCCTTGCAAAGTTCACTAGAATGTGAAACCACACAAGAGGCATTTGATTGTCTTATGAAAGTCTGGAATTTAAAGAGAACTGGGTAAATAAGATCACCGTTCATCCAGCTGTTCAATGGATTTCATGTTCATCTCAGAATGTAATTGAATTTGAAGCTCCTGAAAAAGCCAACTGAAGCCCACAATAACTGAACACATTACTTTTGTTCCTAATACCATGATTGAAATGAGCTCTATATCAAGATGGGAACATGGTAATACGAGTTATTTGCACAGCACCTTTCTGCAAAGACCTCAATTCGTTTTATACATGACAAGCTTGATCCTGCCCCTAAGAAAAAAGTACTTACTTCATTGGAGAGGTTGCCAGGTCAGATGTGAAGTCCCCTGTACCACTTGAATAACTTGGGCAAAAAACTTGCATTATTTCAGAAAATGTATGTGTCGATTATGGCTGCAGCCACATTCACTGTCCTTTCTCAGTGGTGCAATCAGAGTAGAAGAGGGCATTAGTTTTACTGGTGAATTCTTGACATTTCAAAGGAGACCATTTTCCTGCTGTTGAGATCCAGGGTTTCTTCCTACGGGGAACCTGGAAAGGTTACAGCAGGTTCACGGGTAAATTTATCTGGACTTGCACGCTGCCTTCTGAAGAGGAAGCCTCAGTCACGTTCCACAGAGTAAGCAAGAAAGAGTGGAAGACAGGCTGCTCTCCTCATGTGTGGTGTTCCAGGATCTTCAAGGAGCTCTTCCCCTGCCTTTGCCACACCCCTGTCCCTTTGCTTTCTTACAAGTCGAGTGATCTATCACTCCCATTATGCCAAGAAAGGCTCCTTCTGTAATAGGATCTCATGGTGCATTTATATAATAAATACAAAGTTACACAGTATGTGTTAGCTTACATTAGGTTATACATTTCATATATAATGTTACACTGTTGTATATATGATGTATTATATACTGTTATATATTGTATATTATACATAACCTACCTATATGATATATATCATCCTTAGCTTTTGTTATTTCAACAAAATATTCTCCTATTTAAGTAGTTAAAATGAAGCATCTTTAGAGAGACTGCCCGCTCTTAGTTCATTTTAACACAGTTTAACATAATAGGTGCTACTGGGCATCTGTAATGTCAAGGTTCTGGTCTACCTGCTGGAGATACACAGATAAATAAGACACACTCCTGCTGTCAAGAAGCTGACAGTAGCTTGTAAAAGAGAGAAACAGACTCCTTTGAAGACACTTTACATTACTGGATACTATATTTAATTCAAAAAGGAAAATTGACAAAAAAGTTAATTGGTCAAGAATAGATCCCATGACTTCCGCTTTCATGAATTCAGTCAAGAGATATTAATATAGAGCAAACAATCTCTGCATGCCAGGCAGTAGGGTTACATCTACACGTGAATGACTCCATGAAGGAACTCACAGGGAAGACGCACAGTAGCTAATGGCTAATGAGCAGCTTTACTATTATTGTTTTAACACCTCCAGACACTTTTAGGGCATGGAGTTTTGGGAAAAATCCCTGAACCTCAGGCTGTAGGTTGGGTACCCACCATCTGTGCTGTCTGGGATCTTACAAAAATCTCTTCACTCATGTTCACCAATGTTACTGGTTTAGCATCTGTGTCTACCACTGGAAGATACAACTTCTATAGCACGCTGCTCTGAATCTACGGCCCCTAGCACCATACCTGAAAATATTTTGGGGCTCAATATACATGTGATTAAGCCAAGATGCAGCTCTTGTTTCCAAAAAGACCAACTTAGCTTAGTTACTAGAGAAGTTTTGCCATGAAGCCCTCTGTTTACGACCCTGTCTGCCTTGTTGTTTTAAGAAGATTGTTTACTTTTGTGACCAACGGTGGCTTAGCCACAGCTGTCTACAAATGGGAGGACTGCGTATTGGCAAGTATTACAGAATCTACACAGCATTATTTCTCCTAGGAGGAAGCCTTTCCACACTCATGCAGAAATAAAAGCAGTGGAAGTTCTAGATTTTTACAAAATTGTTATTCCTTCATTTGCTGTCTACCTCCAGCCTTCGTGGCACCCCCAGAGCCCAGGAGGGAAAAAAGCACTATTAGGTACATGCAGCACCTCGTGAAGAGGAGCACAAGATGGATGTATTCGTCAGTAATGCTGTCTGAGTTGTGTACAGGGGCTAAATAATGGCACTAAATTTTAAGTGAGTAAGAAGAAATGCGTTCTTACCCGCCAGATCAGGGTGACCTCTAAATTAGCTGTGTTGCAGGTTATCATCTCCCTACTGTTTTAGAGGCTGAGAGTAGAATCAGCTCATGTATTCTGCATGATACTAAGATAGGGTTGAGCTGTCCCCTTGAACTCCGCGAAGCCACTTTGCTTCCTTACTTTTGGTGGAGTGAAAATTCAGTCTTCATGAGGGTATAAGGACTTGAAAGAGAAAAACAGAACACCACTGTCTTACCTTCTCCATTCATTGTTCACACAGAGCAGGACATACTGAAGTTTGCTGTGCTTAATGAATGCTGAAATTCTTTTTTTTTTTGTACTTTAAGTTCTAGGGTACATGTGCACAACATGCAGGTTTGTTACATATATATACATGTGCCATGTTGGTGTGCTGCACCCAGCAACTCCCAATGCCATCCCTCCCCCCTACCCCCTCCCCACAATAGACCCCAGTGTGTGATGTTCCCCTTCCCGTGATCTCATTGTTCAATTCCCACCTATGAGTGACAACATGCAGTGTTTGGTTTTCTGTTCTTGTGATAGTTTGCTGAGAATGATGGTTTCCAGCTGTGTCCATGTCCTACGAGGACACGAATAATCTTTTTATGGCTGCATAGTATTCCATGGTGTATGTGTACTTTTATTTTTCTTAATCCAGTCTGTCACTGATGGACATTTGGTTTGATTCAAGTCTTTGGTATGAATAGTGCCACAATAAGCATATGTGTGCATGTGTCTTTATAGCAGCATGATTTGCAATCCTTTGGGTATATACCCAGTAATGGGATGGCTGGGTCATGTGACCTAGTTCTAGATCCTTGAGGAATCGCCATACTGTTTTCCACAATGGGTTGAGACTGGTTACAGTCCCATCAATGGTAAAAAATGCTTGAACACTATTTCTCCACATCCCTCTCCAGCACCTGTTGTTTCCTGACTTTTTTAATGATTGCCATTCTAACTGGTGTGAGATGGTATCTCATTGTAGTTTTGATTTTGCATTTCTCCTGAAGTGGCCAGTGATGATGAGCATTTTTTCCGTATGTCTGTTGGCTGTATGGATATCTTCTTTTTGAAGTGTCTGTTCATATCTTTGCCCACTTTTTGATGGGGTTGTTTGTTTATTCTTGCCAATTTGTTTGAGTTCTTTGGCGAGTTCTGGATAATAGCCTTTTGTCAGATGAGTAGATTGCCAAATTTTCTCTCCATTCTGTAGGTTGTATTCACTCTGATGGTAGTTTCTTTTGCTGTGCAGAAGCTCTTTGGATTTAATGAGATTCCATTTGTCGAATTTGCGGCACTTATTTGCCATTGCTTTTGGTGTTTAGACATGGGGAGTCCTTGCCCATGCTATGTCCTGAATGAGTATTACCTGGGTTTCTTCTAGGGTTTTATGGTATTAGGTCTAACATTTAAGTCTCTAATCCATCTTGAATTAATTTTCATTATAAGGAGTAAGGAAAGGATCCAGTTTCAGCTTTCTACTTATGGCTAGTAATTTCCCAGCACCCTTTATTAAATAGGGAATGTTCCCCATTTCTTGTTTTCTCAGGTTTGTCAAGATCAGATGGCTATAGATGTGGTGGTATTATTTCTGAGGGCTCTATTCTGTTCCGATCGGTCTATATCTCTGTTTTGGTACCAGTACCATGCTGTTTGGTTATTGTAGCGCGCATAGTTTTGAAATTAGGTATTGGCGTGGTACTCGGCTGTTCGCTTTGACTTAGGATTGTCTTGGAATGCGGCAGGCTCTTTTGGTTCCATATGAACTTTAAAGCAGTTTTTCAATTCTGTGAAGAAACTCATTGGTAGCTTGATGGGGATGGCATTGAATCTATAAATTACTGGCAACCAGGCAGTATGGCCATTTCACGATATTGATTCTTCCTATCCATGAGCATGGTATGTTCTTCCATTTTGTTTGTGTCCTCTTTTATTTCGCACTGAGCAGTGGTTTGTAGTTCTCCTTGAAGGGTCCTTTACATCCCTTGTAAGTTGGATTCCTAGGTATTTTATTGTCTCGCGAAGCTGTGTGAATGGGAGTTCATTCATGATTTGGCTCTCTGTTTGTCTGTTACTGGTGTATAAGAATGCTTGTGATTTTGCATTAATTTGTATCCTGAGACTTTGCTGAAGTTGCTTATCAGCTTAAAGGAAATTTTGGGTTTCGAGATGATGGTGTTTCTAAATATACAATCATGTCATCTGCAAACAGGGACAATTTGACTTCTTCTTTCTAACTGGATACCACCTTTATTCTTTGTCTTGCCTGGTGCTAGCTGGAACTTCCAACACTATGTTGAATAGGAGTGGTAAGAGAGAGGGCATCCCTATCTTAATGCCCAAGTTTCAAGGGAATGCTTCCAGGTTTGCCCCATTCAGTATGATGTGGCTATGGGTTTATTATAAATAGCTCTTTTATTATTTTGAGATACGTTCCAACAATACTGAATGTATTGAGTTTTAGCATGAAGGGCTGTCGAATTTTGTCAAGGCCTTTTCTACATCTATTGAGATAATCATGTGGTTTTTGTCTTTGGTTCTGTTTTGTATGCTGGATTACGTTTATTGATTTGCGAATGTTAGACCAGCCTTGCATCAGGGATGAAGCCCTTGATCATAGTGGATAAACTTTTGATGTGCTGCTAGATTCCAGTTTTGCCAATTGTTTTGTGAGGATTTTTGCATCGATGTTCATCAGGGATATTGGTCTAGAATTCTCTTTTCAGTAATGTCTCTACCAGGCTTTGGTATCAGGATGATGTGGCCCCATAAAATGGGATGGGAGGATTCCCTCTTTTTCTATTAGTGGAATAGTTTCAGAAGGAATGGTACCAGCTCCTCCTTGTACCTCTAGTAGAATTCGGCTGTAGATCCATCTGATCCTGGACTTTTTGGTTGGTAGGCTATTAATTATTGCCTCAATTTCAAAAGCCTGCTATTGCTCTATTCAGAGATTCAACTTCTTCTGGTTTAGTCTTGGGAGTGTAAGTGTCAGGAAATTATCCATTTCTTCTAGGTTTTTCTAGTTCATTTGCATAGGGTGTTTAGAAGTATTCTCTGGTAGTACTTTGTATTTCTGTGGGGTCCGGTGAGTGATATCCCCTTTATCAATTTTATTGCATCTATTTTGAAGTTCTTGTCTCTTTTCTTCTTTATTAGTCTTGCTAGCAGATACCATCAATTTTGTTGAGCTTTTAAAAGGCCCAGCTCTCCATAGTTCTGTTGATTTTTTTGGAGGGTTTTGTGTCTCTATCTCCTTCAGTTCTGCTCTGATCTTAGTTATTTCTTGCCTTGTGCTAGCTTTTGAATGTGTTTGCTCTTGTTTCTCTAGTTCTTTTAATTGTGATGTTAGGGTGTCAATTTTAGATCTTTCCAGCTTTCTCTTGTGGGCATTTAGTGTTATAAATTTCCCTCGACACACTGCTTTAAATGTGTCCCAGAGATTCTGGCATGTTGTATCTTTGTTCTCATTGGTTTCAAGGAACATCTTTATTTCTGCCTTCATTTCGTTATGTAACCAGTAGTCATTCAGGAGCAGGTTGTTCAGTTTCCATGTAGTTGGGCGGTTTTGATTGAGTTTCTTAGTCCTGAGTTCTAGTTTGATTGCACTGTGGTCTGAGAGACAGTTTGTTATAATTTCTGTTCTTGTACATTTGCTGAGGAGTGCTTTACTTCCAACTATGTGGTCAATTTTGGAATAAGTGTGATGTGGTGCTGAGAAGAATGTATATTCTGTTGATTTGGAGTGGAGAGTTCTGTAGATGTCTATTAGGTCTGCTTGGTGCAGAGTTGAGTTCACTTCCTGGATATCCTTGTTAACTTTCTGTCTTGTTGATCTGTCTAATGTTGACAGTGGGATGTTGAAATCTCCCATTATTATTGTATGGGAGTCTAAGTCTCTTTGTAAGTCTCTAAGGACTTGGTTTATGAATCTAGGTGCTCCAGTATTGGGCACATATATATTTATGATAGTTAGCTCTTCCTGTTGAATTGATCACTTTACCATTATGTAATGGTCTTCTTTGTCTCTTTTGATATTTGATGGTTTAAATTCTGTTTTATCAGAGGCTAGGATTGCAACCCCTGGTTTTTTTTTGTTTTCCATTTGCTTGGTAGATCTTTCTCCATCCCTTTATTTTGAGCCTATGTGTGTCTCTGCATGTGAGATGGGTCTCCTGAATACAGCAAACTGATGGGTCTCGACTCTTTATCCAATTTGCCAGTCTGTGTCTTTTAACTGGACCATTTAGTCCATTTACATTTAAGGTTAATATTGTTATGTGTGAACTTGATCCTGTCATTGTGATATTAGCTGGTTATTTTGCTCGTTAGTTGATGTAGTTTCTTCCTAGCATCTATAGTCTTTACATTTTGGCATGTTTTTGCAATAGCTGGTACCAGTTGTTCCTTTCCATGTTTAGTGCTTCCTTCAGGGTCTCTTGTAGGGCAGGCCTGGTGGTGACAAAATCTCTTAGCATTTGCTTATCTGTAAAGGATTTTATTTCTCCTTCACTTATGAAACTTAGTTTGGCTGGATATGAAATTCTAGGTTGAAAATTCTTTTCTTTAAGAATGTTGAATATTGGACCCCACTCTCTTCTGGCTTGTAGAGTTTCTGCCGAGAGATCTGCTGTTAGTCTGATGGGCTTCCCTTTGTGGGTAACCCAACTTTTCTCTCTAGCTGCCCTTAAGATTTTTTCCTTCATTTCAACTTTGGTGAATCTGACAATTATGTGTCTTGGAGTTGCTCTTCTTGAGGAGTATCTTTGTGGTGTTCTTTGTATTTCCTGAATTTGAATGTTGGCCTACCTTAATAGGTTTGGGAAGTTCTCCTGGATGATACCCTGCAGAGTGTTTTCCAACTTGGTTCCATTTTCCCCCTCACTTTCAGGCACACCTATCAGATGTAGATTTGGTCTTTTCACATAATGCCATATTTCTTGGAGGCTTTGTTCATTTCTTTTTCCTCTTTTTTCTCTAGACTTCTCTTCTCGCTTCATTTCATTCATTTGATCTTCAATCACTGATACTCTTTCTTCCAGTTGATCGAGTCAGTTACTAAAGCTTGTGCATTTGTCACGTAATTCTCGTGTCATGGTTTTTATCTCTGTCAGTTCATTTATGGCCTTCTCTGCATTGATTATTTTAGTTATCCATTCTTCCATTCTTTTTTCAAGATTTTTAGTTTCTTTGTGCTGGGTACATAGTTCCTCCTTTAGCTCTGAGAAGTTTGATCAACGGAAGGCTTCTTCTCTCAACTTGTCAAAGTCATTCTCCGTCCAGCTTTGATCCGTTGCTGGCAATGAGCTGCATTCCTTTGGAGGGGGAGATGCGCTCTGATTTTCTGAGTTTCCAGCTTTTCTGCCCTGCTTTTTCCCCATCTTTGTGGTTTTATCTGCCTTTGGTCTTTGATGATGGTGAAGTACTGATGGGGTTTTGGTGTGGGTGTCCTTTCTGCTTATTAGTTTTCCTTCTAACAGTCAGGACCCTCAGCTGCAGGTCTGTTGGAGTTTGCTTGAGGTCCACTCCAGACCCTGTTTGCCTGAGTATCAGCAGCGGAGGCTGCAGAATATAGAATATTGCTGAACAGCGAGTGTTGCTGTCTGATTCTTGCTCTGGAAACTTCGTCTCAGAGGTGTACCCTGCCGTGTGAGGTGTCGGTCTGCACCCAGTAGGGGATGTCTCCCAGTTAGGTTACTCAAGAGTCAGGGACCCACTTGAGCATGCAGTCTGTCCGTTCTCAGATCTCAACGTCTGTGCTGGGAGACCCACTGCTCTCTTCAAAGCTGTCAGACAGGGTCATTTACATCTGCAGATGTTTCTGCTGCTTTTTGTTTAGCTGTGCCCTGTCCCCAGAGGTGGAGTCTACAGAAGCAGGCAGGCCTCCTTGAGCTGTGGTGAGCTCCACCCAGTTGGAGCTTCTCAGCAGCTTTGTTTACCTATTTAAGCCTCAGCAATGGCAGGTGCCCCTCCCCCAGCCTCGCTGCCACCTTGCAGTTAGATCTCAGACTGCTGTGCTAGCAATGAGGGAGGCTCTGTGGGCGTGGGACCCTCTGGGCCAGGTGTGGGATATAATCTCCTGGTGTGCCGTTTGCTAAGACCCTTGGTAAAACGCAGTATTAGGGTGGGAGTTACCCGATTTTCCAGGTGTTGTATGTCTCAGTTTCCTTTGGCTAGGAAAAGGGATTCCCTTCCCCCTTGCACTTCCCAGGTGAGGCAATGCCTCACCCTGCTTCAGCTCTCGCTGGTCGGGCTGCACCAGCTGACCAGCACCGATTGTCCGGCACTCCCCAGTGAGATGAACCTGGTACCTCAGTTGAAAATGCAGAAATCACCCATCTTCTGTGTTGCTCGTGCTGGTAGCTGGAGGCTGGAGCTGTTCCTATTCAGCCATCTTGCTCAGGAACCCACATTGCCAGTATCTTTTTTTTTTTTTTTTTTTGAGATGGAGTCTTGCTCTGTAGCCCAGGCTTGAGTGCAGTGGCTCCATCTCGGCTCACTGCAAGCTCCACCTCCCGGGTCCACGCCATTCTCCTGCCTCAGCCTCCCGAGTAGCTGGGACTATAGGCACCCACCACCATGCCCGGCTAATTTTTTTTGTATTTTTAGTACAGACGGGGTTTTACCATGTTAGCCAGGATGGTCTCGATCTCCTGACCTTGTCATCCACCTGCCTCAGCCTCCCAAAGTGCAGGGATTACAGGCATGAGCCACCGTGCCTGGCCATTTATGTGGAAGTTCTTATTGCTTATTAGTTAAAATAATTGTTACCTGATGAAATACCTAGTTTCCTGCATGTGTCAATAACGATTTCATGTGTTTGCTTTTTGCATCACCTGGTAGGGGGAAAGAGAGGTTAAGCCATGAGCTCTGCCCTCACAGAGTCTTTGGGATCCCACGTCTTCCCCATCTTTCCAGTTGACAACTGGGTTGAGCTTTGCTGGGCTGGATATACCCTGTGACAGAAAAGGCACTGAGAGCTGCATCCTGGCCAATGCCTTTCTTCACTGCCTTGGGGAGAGTGTAGGAAGCCCATACATATCCTGCTTGCTGCCATGGAGGTACGTACAGTCAATGCCAAATCTTGGATCACCTTCATTCTTAGATAATAGTGCTGTGTCCTGAGACCCAGGGACAGAGACCCAGGACAGGCCACCCTCCCTCCTCCAGGAGCAACTTCAGGGCATCCTCTCACGCCTTGTGCTTCCAGCAGGCCTTCAGGAAGGCGGCACTATTCAAAATGAGTTTTTCCTCCAAGTCCCAGCAGTTATTGTGGGCTATATATCGAGGGTGATCCAGGCATGGCTGTGGCAACCAAGGAAACTTTCCTTCTCCTGGCCTATTAGTTTTCTGCATATGCAGGGCTTAGGCACACAGTAGGCATCAGATAGATGTGTGTGAATGAATAAACAAAAAAGCAAAATGTACTCAAGTGTGTTTAATTCTGGCTTTAAAAAATTCTTATGTAGTTTTGAAAGTTGAATGCCTATTCTTTAATGCTGATGGAATTCGACAATTCATTTTATAAAGGCTTCTACTGAGTAAGGTTTTTAATTACTGATAATCCCACCTGGCTCTGTGTTGGCTATGGAGCTGGCGAGAGGCTTTCCGTCTCTGTTATTAACTCCCCAGGGCACCTGCTTGTTAGCCTTCCTGAATATTTCAGTGGCTCTGGTGCTGTGGATGAGGAGGGCCTTGCCGAGAGCCCTGTTCTAATTTTAATCAGACTGTGGGCTTTCTGTGAGACTTGAGCTGGGCCGCCTCTCTGGATTCCTGTCGCTGTGCCCGGGGAGGCTGTGTCACGGCACCCCCAGGGCTCTGCCAGGAGTCTTCAGCTTCCTCCGGCCTCGCACTCCATTTGTCACCATTGCAGCACAGAGTCCCGGTGGTGGGCTGGTGGCACTGAGCTCAGCTTCTCCAGCTCTGCTGGGGAGGAATTTGCAGCCCAAATCTTGGTTGGAAGATCAGGAGGTTCAGCATGAATTGCTCAGACTGAAGGAAATGTGCAGGAGAGGCTAAAGAGAAGCTGATGAAATCATGGCGATGACACGGAGAACGTCTCTGCTGCTGTAAGATTCGATTCACTTGTATTCTCTTCTACAGTCAAGTATGTGTCCATGGGTGTGATCTGAATACCACCTCTGATTTCAATGACTGAACCCTGCCTAGTTTTAATAGATGCATGAGTTAAAATAAAAGTCACATAGTTTCCATCAGTGATGTTTCTGGCTGGAACCTGTTTTATCACTTTGAGTAAGTTAGGGAGATGAAGCAGGCAGTGTGTGTGTGTGTGTGTCTGGACACACATACAAAATAATGTTGATTTAATCACCAGAAAACAGCATGGAAGAAGCTGTTTTTTTTTTTTTTTCTGGTATTAAGTATTAAAAAAGTTGAAATGACTTGCTTCCAGCCTGGGCAACATGGAAAAACCCAGACTCTACAAAAAATTTGAAAATTAGCTGGGTGTGGTGGTGCCTGCCTATAGTCCCAGCTATCTGGGGGGCTGAGGTGGGAGGATCACTTGAGCCTGGGAGGTTGAGGCTGCAGTGAGCTGTGATTGTGCCACTGTACTCCAGCCTGGGTGACACAGTGAAACCCCTCTCTTATTAAAAAAAAAAAAAAAAGACTCCCTCATTTGTCTTGAACGATTATATCACTTGCTTTATGACTCCAGCATTTATTTTCTGTCAAATTTCAGAGCTCATTGGTGGCTTCTACAGCATGGGAATTTCAGGATTCTGTGAATGTCACATTTTGTTTGGTCAGTGGCAACTAAGGCCAATCAGGTTATTTTGATGGGTTTGTTTGCAAAGTTCCTCTGAAAATTTTGGTCATAAGAATGTTTTAGAAACTTGTTAAATCACACTAGTTTACCTGAAATTGGGAAATATACAAATTGATTACTTGTAGAAGCAGCTTCAAGAGTTCATCAATATTTTATGCCTTTTATTTTATTTTAATTAATTATTTTTTTGAGATGGAGTCTCGCTCTGTCACCAGGCTGGAGTGCAATGGTGCAATCTCAGCTCACTGCAACCTCCGCCTCTTGGATTCAAGTGATTCTCCTGCCTCAACCTCCTGAGTAGCTGGGATTACAGGTGCCTGCCACCATGCCCGGCTAATTTTTGTATTTTTAGTAGAGATGGAGTTTCACTATTTTGGCCAGGCTGGTCTCGAACTCCTGACCTCAGGTGATCTGCCCGCCTCAGCTTCCCAAAGTGCTGGGATTATAGGCATGAGTCACCGCTCTCGGCCTTATGCCCTTTTCTAAACAGCAAAGCTGTTCTTTTTCTTCAGTAAAGAACAAGGGATATTTTTTGGAGGAAATTGTTGGGCACAAATGATACAGTGTACCTTGATATATGCAAAGAGACTTTTAGGCAGGGAACCAAGCTCAGCATTTGATTACATGTTGCTGTAAAATAGGGACCCACCACATCATTTTTCTCACCTCGTGTTTAAAAGTTTACATCTTCTGGCCGGGCGTGGTGGCTCACGCCTGTAATTCCAGCACTTTGGGAGACCGAGGCCGGGTGGATTACCAGGTCAAGAGATCAAGACCATCCTGGCAAACATGGTGTGAAACCCCATCTCTGCTAAAAATACAAAAATTAGCTGGGTGTGGTGGCGCATGCCTGTAGTCCCAGCTACTCGGGAGGCTGAGGCAGGAGACTCACTTGAACCCAGGAGGTGGAGGTTGCAGTGAGCTGAGATCGCACCACTGCACTCCAGCCTGGTGACAGAATGAGATTCCATCTCATAAAAAAAGAAAAGAAAAGAAAAAAGTTTACATCCTCTTCCTTGGATTTAAATCTTCAAGGAAGTTTGTTGATGAAAGAGCAATGCCACTTCTTTGTTTTGATAACGTTCTTATCTGTTGTGTAGAGACAAATCAAGAAAACTGGGGGACAAAATGGGAATCATTTTGGATGTGAGTCTTCATAGTTTAGAGTAAATTACTTTGTAAAGATCACAGATATGTCGCAAAGAACTGTAGATTCGGACTTGGACTCCGTCAAAAATTCCAGGCTACAAGTGGCCAGATGTGTGAAGTAGCTTTCTGGGGCCCTGGAACTGCACTTCTCAGATGTGCCCTCCGTCTCCTGCCTCTGCCCTGTGCCGGGAGCCTCACCTCTTAACTTTGGCAGAAGCACCCCAAGTGGTGGTCTCACTATCACTGTGTCCTCTGGTCCAAGGACGTTTATATTTTTTCTAACTTCTTAGGGCAAAGCACCATAATAAATGTACTCTTCCCTTCCACAGTTTCCAGCAGAAAAGAATTCAGTGATAGCAACGAAGTTTCATGGTGCGAGTGCCTTCAGTTGAAGCAGGGTTAAGTGTAGATTTGCTTTAACTGTGGGAGCGGGAGTGAGTCCTATTTCATCTGCAGTTCAGGCAGTTCTTAAAGTCTGGGCCCAAAGCATGAATGAGCTAGTACGCATTGTAACACTGAGGGGTAAACAAGCAATCCTGCAGACCATCCAACAGGCATAGTTTTTCATCAGAAGCTAAGTGAACAATGATTTATATTTGAAATACAAGAGATTTCAGCCATTGAACACCACCGCCAGCTCAAAAGGTTGTTGATAATGAACTGATAATATGATCAAGTATTTTCCAAAACGCTAGCTCTCTCTAGATGCCTGTGCAATGGAGGCTTTACTTTGTTGCCTGACATTTTAGGGGCCACAAGAGCTCTCACTAAAATACTGAGTTAGGCTCCTCAGTCCTCTCCTCAAATGTGCTACCTTTAGTTTATAAATATTATAGTTTAATAACATTGAAAAATAGCTTTGTAGATCACTATTCAAAATCCCGTATCTTAGGTGACCATAGAATACGTCACCCAAACCAGACAATTATGAGAGTGAAAGGGGGCTTGTTGATAATTATACCAGGACAAGTGTAGCGTGGGCTGTCCTGGCCCAACAGGGACAGACACAGAGTTGTCGCATCCCAAGGAGAATGCAAACGTCTGTGCAACGAGTCACCATGTGCACATAACACAAGACAATGCAGCTTAATTTTGGGGTCAGCTTTGTGACCCCAGGAGCACCTCGCAGCGCTCTGCTGGGCCATACACTGGACTCTGGGAATTTGAGATTCCATCCAATCTCCATAAATTACTAAACTCGTCTTTCATTTTGGGACTCCCCTGCTCAAAACCGTCAGTAGTGAAAGCCAGACTCAAGAGCTCTCGAGGTGAGAGACACCTGAATTTGGAATCATACCACATTTCCTCCTCTTGTTCTGCAGGAGTTTTTGTGGACGCCAGACAGATGAAGTGCATTCATCAGAGCCTCTCTTCACATAGTTTCCCCACCTGCCTTGTCACCACTTCCTTACTCCTACTTAAATCTTATCTGTTTTTCAAGTTATAATCTCTTTGAGAAAACTTTCCCAACAAGTCTAATTTATATTAATCAGTTCTTTTGGTGAACGTGGATAATGATAACCTATATGGTCAATTTTGAGAGTCGTTTAGTAATTTAGCATGTTTACCCTGAGAGTATGGTGAGATCTTCCTTTCCCTCCCCTCCCCTCCCCTCCCATCTTTTTTCTCACTTTTCTCTTCTCTTCTGATGGAGTCTTGCTCTGTCTCCCAGGCTGGAGTGCAATGGCGCAATCTCAGCTTAGTGCAGTCTCCACCGTCTGGATTCAAGCGATTCCTGCCTGAGCCTCCTGAGTAGCTGGGATTACAGGCGCCTGCCACCACACCCAACTAAGTTTTGTAATTTTTAGTAGAGATAGGGGTTTCACCATGTTGACCAGGCTGGTCTTGAACTCCTGACCTCAGGTGATCCTCCTGCCTTGGCCTCCCAAAGTGCTGGGATTACAGGCGTGAGCTGCTGCGCCCAGCAAGTATGGTGAGCTGTTATAGTGCAGCCTCTTTTTGATCTTGCCTTTCTTCTTCTGCTCTCCCGTTCCAGCTCTCAGAACACAGTATTCACGAAACATTGGTCAAATCAGTGACTGTTAATATTTTAGATGAGTTGGAACATTTTGGAGATCAGATTATTTAATTGCTAATTATTTTCACTTATGTTATTTTAGGTGAATGTCCTTGTTTGGTTCCCTATATCTTATTTAGCTTGTGGAATTTGAATTTATGACTCTCTTGCTTCTGCTGGTTCCTTAGACACTCATGTTCAAAATCCAGATAGAATTCTCAATAACTTTAAATCTTTACTTGGTCTCTTAAAAAAGGCTAAATGTGTCCAATTCATAAATAGGAACAAAACTTTAAAATCTTTTCTTGTCTCTTCTCCCAGCCCTGTTCAGCACAGACTGGCAAATGCCTTCAGTTTCTGTCTCCCTTTGTGTCAAAACTTCCTTAACCTTCTCAGACTCAGCCCCAAGTGGCCTTGGATTTCTTGGGTGTTCTGTTGATCTCCCTTGAGAGATGTTTTGCTTTTCTTAGATAGTTGAAGCAAGGCAGATTTTAAGACTCAAGAATGGAGCTGGCTAAGACAGAAGGCCTTTCACTGTGTGTTGCATTTTGGAAATTGAAGTGGGATGAAGCAGGGCAAGTTGGACGAAGCAGGAGGGAAGATGCTGTGAAAACTTATTTTAATACATTTTTTCCTGTCACAGTTATTTTCTTACATCAATTTCCCTTCTAGTAAAGTGATTGGTAATCGTAAATATTCAGTGAATGACCAGAGAGATATGATGTGTTATAAATGAATTTCTCTTTGAAGTGATCGAACTCAAAATGAAATCAGAAGTTGATTTGGATACTGTATCATTTCAAATTTCACAAAATGCAAATGTTACCAAAAGGATTCTATTTTTTTTCTTCTTCTCCCCCTAGTTTCGAAAGAAACATCTTTGGGTGGAATCTAGCCATGAAGAATTAAAATCTAAATGAAAAAATGAGCCAAACATTATACATGATTAAAAAGAGCTCTTTAAAATGAAGATCCATTTTTAAAAATTTATTTTATATATTTATTTTTATTTTACTTTAAGTTCTGGGATACATGTGCAGAATGTGCAGGTTTGTTACGTAGATATACATGTGCCATGATGGTTTGCTGCACCCGTCAATCATCATCTAGGTTGTAAGCCCTGCATGCATTAGATATTTGTCCTAATAGTTTCCCTCTCCTCACCCCACACCCTCAAACAGGCCCTGGTGTGTGATGTTCCCCTCCCTGTGTCCATGTGTTCTCATTGTTCAACTCCCACTTACGAGTGAGAACGCGCAGTGTTTGGTTTTCTGTTCCTGTGTTAGTTTGCTAAAAATTGTCTCTGCCTTCCTATCATCAGTGTTAGAACAGGTTAACACTTTCATTCAGAAACAAGAAGTATTTATTGAGCACCTCTTGCATACTAGGCACTGGGCAATTCACTGGGTATTAAGTGGTTCACAGCACAGACAGATTTAAAGCATGTGTGTGAGGATATAAGCAGTCACACAAACATGTGTGTGTATATATGTGTTTGTGTGACTATGTTTACACAGTGGTAAGTACTGTGAAGGAAAACTGCATAATAATATGGAAAGCCAAAAAAGTGAAATGTAAAGGAAGGCACCTCTGAGGGAGGGCCATCCGTGGGTGACACAGAACCAAGTGATGATGAGCAGGAGCTGATGCAGGCCAGATGGTGGCCCTGGTGTGTGGCTGGAGCTGTGCACCTCACGCAGGTGAGGGGAAGTGAGGGGTTGAGGCAGGAGGGGCAGACAGGGCTCAGAAAACATGGGGTCTTGGGGGCCATTTAATAATTCTGGAATTAATCGTGTTAAAAGGAAAGGTTTAAATTAATTAAATTTAGCAGAGTTTATTTGAGCAATATACGATTCAGGAATCGGACAGCCCTCAGAACCCACGGAGGTTCGGAGAGCTCCACTCAGCAGTACGAACAGCCAGCTTTTATAGGCCAAACCTGGAAGTAATATACAGAGGTCACCTGATTGGCTACAGCTCTGCATCTGCCTCATTTGGGCAAGGGATGAAGAGTTGGCTGCCTGTGATTGGCTGAAATGTGGCTGTTTGTGACTGGCTGAAACTCGGCTGTTCATTATACTCCTAGATTGGGTTGTGGTTTGTTCCTGGGAACTCAGACTATGGAGACAGTCTCCTGCTGACTTGAGAATCTTAATGGCTGTGGAAAGCCACAGGATATAATCACCTTCTGTGACAGCCTTCGAGATGGGCTCTTAGCCCAAAGACAATGAATTGCACCATCTGGGTTCTGTCCTTAGCTCTGCCACTATGTCAGTGGCTTACGAGTATCCATTAACACTTTGGACGTTCCTCTTCTTTACACTTCTATTTGCTTATTTGTAAACTATGGACAATAACAATTGCCTGGGATTAACAGCAGTATAAGAAGTAATGATAAAATAATGAGCGATTTTCACATATGGAGCCAGGCTATGTTTTACACTTATCTCCTTGGTACCATGGCATGCAAAGTTAATGCAGCTTTAGAGTAATATGACGATGAACATATTGGTAGGGCCTGCACAATGATTCTAATGAAATGCAGCACTTGGTGAGAACAACCAGGATCATTTTGCTTCGCGGGCAGTTGATTACGTTTTCTCACATATTCTAAAGGGAAACAGTTGGGTTCACGGCATTTTATTTATGGGGAGTGTTCCCTGAAGGGAAAAGGCAAATTTAATTTAATTTTCGTTTTGCTTCTTATGTCCGTTCATTTAACATATCTGTACTGAGAGTGAATAAGTTCAGAGCGGAGAGAAATGCTTTAATTTGTGCAGTTTGGGGCTGAAAATTGCTTGCTGTTTTGAAATTCTTCTCCCAGACTTGTGAGGTGCTTTGGGATATTATTTTTGAGATAATAAGGCACATGTCCTTTGACAGGGAAAGGCAGCATGCTGTTCTCCCCCTGTTGTTATGGCTTCAGGAAACCTTTCAAAAGTTACCATTTACCAAGGCCCACCTTGAGATACCTTCAAAAACTGCATTTAAGTCTTGTTTGAAATCTTAAGTGTTGCATATAGATCAATACTTCTGAAGAAGTAATGGACGGCTGGTGAGTGGATGGCAGTATCCAAGGGGGACGCATTCATTAATGGGAAGGTCATCGAGGAGGAAACAGCCATTGGTGCAGCTCCCGGTCCTCTTCCTACACGGGGACCCATATCCCTTTATGCCTCCACTGTGGGAAGGCAGATACATTTTGTGATTCTCCATGATAGCTATTGATGGCAATGATTGAGGGCATTAATACTAATTAGTGCTAGCTGAAGTCAATGACTTTATTACGTGTATACTCTCCAGTGGGAAATCACATCAGAAAGTTTATTTCCTGAGCATTTCCAAGTCGAGACCATCTCTTGTCAAATGTAATTAAATAAAATGTCTCTTCACAAATATTGCATCTGTGAACAGTCTCTTAAGAGATTCTATACTGAAATTGCGTTGATAATTACTTTGTTACAAAGTCTAATTAGTCAAAGTCAGTTAGGTAAGAGTGGATTTTTATTCTTCTCTCCAGGTCTTGTAGCCCGGGGCTGGTGGGGAAAGTATGAATCTGGTGTTAGGAAGTCCTGGTTCTAGTCCCTGCTTAGCCACACATTTGCTATTTCATAGCTGTAACATGTTGAACTAGACGGTCTCCAAGTTTCCTTAAGCTCTGAAAGTCGCTAATTTTTATTCATGTTTCATATGACTGAACTATACTCCCTCCATTGTATAAAGTCAAGCACTCTCCTACCGTGTCTTCTCTCTGCAAAGTACTTTTCCGTTTCTACTTTATTTATAAAAGTTAATGCTAGAGCTGAGCTCTCATGATACAAGGCTTAATTCAATTAAAAATATTTTAATCAAGTCTTTTTTCTTTTTGTTCTTGTTTTTTTTCGAGATGGAGTCTCACTGTGTCACCCAGGCTGTACTGCCATGGCAGAATCTCGGCTCACTGCAACCTCCAACTCCTGGGTTCAAGTGATTCTCCTGCCTCAGCCTCCCAAGTAGCTGGGATTACAGGTGCCCCCCACCACACCCGGCTAATTTTTGTATTTTTTTAGTAGAGACGGGGTTTTGCCATGTTGGCCAGGATGGTCTGGAACTCCTAACCTCAGGTGATCCACCCACTTCGGCCTCCCAGAGTGCTGGGATTACAGACGTGAGTCGCCGTGCTTGACCAATCAAGTCTTTACAGACCTTTGCCATCGATCTCTACCTGTGCAGGGTAATGTCCTAGGCTCTTTTTGGTCCTCTCTCATGCCATTGCTTCATTCTTTCTCAGAATTTTTCTTCTTCCTTGCTTTTGTCCCCCTCTGATCACTTTTCATTTTATCTTGATACTTATGCGTACTTGTAATTCTACTTCTTGGTTGCCAGCTTCATTAGTTAGGGTAGGCTTAGGCTATGAGGTGATAGAAATAAACCTTGAAATTTAAGTGCATCAGTGTAATAAATCTTTATTTCTAGCTCATGTCAAAATCTACTACAGATTGGATAGGTCTCCTAGGAGGCTCTCCTCCAGGATGTGACTCAGGGATCCAAGCTTTTCTATCTTGTGATGTCGTCCTACTCCACATATGCCTCAAACACACAGAAGATTCCCCAGTGGAAGGGTTTAGGCTTGGTCTGGAGATTATGTACATCACTTTCTTCTACTTCCTATTAGTCTTAATCTGGGGACATGACCTCATTCTAACTATAAGGGAAGCCTACAAGTTCCTCATGAATGGCCAAGCTAATGTCAACCAAATCATGTTAAAGTCTTGGCATTTAGAAAGGAGAGAATTTTAGAATTGGAGGAATTGAAAAAGTGACAAAGTGAAAAATGGGAAGAAATACATGAGATTTAGTATTCATAATAAGTTAAAAAGTAAATAACTTGTTAATTTGTGAAAATAAAATCAATTATGGTGGTAATGACAATGATAATATGAGCTAATATATATTGAACACTTTCTTTCCTGAAGGCACTATGCTAATGTACTTTACATGCGTTGGTTTTTATAATCCTTATACATTTATAAAGATTATTGTTACTCCATTTATGGATGAAGAAGCCGAGGCTTGGAGATGAACTCAAGGTCTTTCAGAGAGTAAGTGGCAGATTTCGCAGCCAGACTCTAAAACCCATTCTCTTAACATCACCTTTGTCCGTATCCTCTAAAATAATAATGATACTTTACCTCATTTACTTTCATCATCACTACAGACCCATGACACTGGGGCTTTTACAACTTTATAGATGAAGAAACTGAAATTTGGAGAGGTTCAATTACTTGCAGCAAAATCATAGTTCCTAAAATCAAAAGGACAAATAATTGAAGCCAAATAAATCTAATTGAGTTAACTGAAGTTTTACAGCATGACCTTTAAATCTAAAACATCCTGCACAACTTTAAAGGCTTCCAGCTAAAAATCCCCTTCTTGCCTGCTATAGCCTTCTCAGGAAGTATCTATCACTGCTGTTTAGCACTGGCAGAGTATACAAGGTTATTGGAAGAGAATTATTGGTCCCTGTTTGAGTCTAACTGGACTATTTTGATGACTCCTGCTGCTTTAAGATAACACCATACTATGTTTCCACTCTGTTCTGATGTTTTTATGCAAACAATTCTGGAGTTTTAAATTTCATTGAAGTGTACCACAAGTCATCTTTTATTTTACAATATTCTATATCTTTCAGTACATCACAGAACTGAGTAAAGATTTCTTAAAAGACCAGAACATAAAATATTGCATTGCTTATTTGAGAGCAATTTATTTTGAAGGCCTTGCTGTATTCATGGGGAGAAAAAAGCAACTATGATAAAACCATAAAGCAAAGTATTCTGAAAGGTTACATGTCATTGAACTATTCAAGCTGCTTTTCTTTGTTGCCTAAGAAACTGGATAACTTCAAACATCCAATTCAAAGTCATAACCTGTAAATTGCATTCTTAATAGCACATTTTCCCTTTAGTGACAATGAATTAATTTAATATCAATAAAATCTGCAGTTTATAAAAAAAATTTTTGCTTTTTTAAAAAAAAAAAAAAAAATCCTCACTCCATACTCACAGGCAGCATGGCTGTAGTTGAGGGCATGAACTGGACCCGTTGTCTGCTGAGTGGCTACTGACTTGTTGAGTGACCTTGCACAGCTTACTTCACTCTCTTGCTGTGGTTTCTGCAAATGGGGGTAATAGTGCCCAGCTCACAGAGTGGTTATGAAATTAAATAAACAATATTTGTAAAATACTTAGAGCCATTTCTGGCACAATGAAAACTATTTGATATTTTAAAAACCTCATTTTTATGCTATTAATCTGCAGTGCACCCTTGCATAGAGCCAGGATCATTTACATTTCACTTAGAAGTAGTTTTTCTTTTGAAAGAGGTTGGTTAACTAAGACTGGAGGTAGAATGGCTGATTCATGACCAGGACCTGCCCAGTCACTGGGAATAGGATATACTGTTCACTCTTCCTTTTACAGAGAAAAAACCCTGAAGAAATAGACTAAATGGTAGCAAATCAGATAGGGTCATGCATTACTTATCTCAAATCTTCTTCTATAGCAAGCTCACATTCAAGAGAAGGTGATACAAGTGCACATAAATGACCATGTTGGAACAGGATATGAGAGAGGACGTTGTGGCTAATTTTGCACAAAGGGTGTCCATCAGGAGAGACTATGCAGAGGTGGTAGAAAAAGGCCTCTGCAGGCCGGGTATGGTGGCTCACCCCTGTAATCCCAGCACTTTGGGAGGCCGAGGCGGGCAGATCACAAGGTCAGGAGTTCGAGACCAGCCTGGCCAACATGGTGAAACACCATCTCTACTAAAAATACAAAAAATAAGCTGGGCATGGTGGTCTGTGCCTGTAATCCCAGCTACTCGGGAGGCTGAGGCAGGAAAATAGCTTGAACCTGGGAGGTGGAGGTTGCAGTGAGCTGAGATCATGCCACTACACTCCAACCTTGGGAACAAGAGTGAAACTGTCTCAAAAAAAAAAAAAATTTTCATAGTTTCTCAGTATTTGTAGATGAGATATTATTACTGTTTTATATATGGGAAATACAAAACAGATGACTTAGAGAAAGCTGGTCATTAAACTACCTTGGCCATTGGAAAATTATGCATTTTAATCAGAGTTTTCCAGGAATGGAATATTCTCAGAATGAAAAATTTGCCCATTGTCAAATTACACTATTCAATACTTTTAATTTATTGGAATTCCAGGAAAGAATAGTTAACTTTTACTTTTAATGTTATGAAAATAAGAGAAAAAAGGAGATGATATTCAAATAAATGCTCTTTCTTTATATATTTGGGTTTATAACCTGTATCTTTTCATGTGTCATAATATTCCTTTGAGAAACATATATACTTGATTTTTTTTAACTTTAGAATTGAGGCTATAAACATTGGCACAGTATTTAGGGTTAAGGTTAACCTAGGGTTTGTTCTGAGGCTATGATCCTTGGGGCGTTGACCTGGGTTCAACTGGGCGTTGATGAGTGACTACAAGGCACACGTGAGAGACACAGTGGATGGAGGCATCACGAAGGTGAAGAGGAAAGAAACAGATCTGGAACAGGGCCTGAGCAAGCTGGAGGGGAAGTGGCTGAGGGCACTGTGGAAACCAGGCAGGGGGGCCAGGGACCCCTTTCACTGGGTGCTGGCTTCAGGGGTCATTGTCCAATTTAAGGTCACAGAGCGAGCCTGGATGTTTGACCCTTCCTCCAACAATGCGATAGGTGTGCCTATGACCCATCTCACCCGAAAGCCACGTGTGTGCAACATCCAGCTCAGGCGTTTCCAACACTCGGTACATGTGTGAATCACATGTGTCCATCACGGGTTGTAAGGACTGTGTGTTTGGGGATGAGGAAAGAGAAGTATTTCTCCTAGTCCTCCTCATAGGTGGTGATCAACATTGCCCGTGGACTATGCTGAGGGATAGGTAACAAGGGGATGAGGGTGGGTAGGAGAGATGAGTTTGCTTCCATAGTGATTAGACCCTGTGTCAGCCTGGCTAGCGAGACTGGGCCTGGACCACGGCATCACAGACTACATACATAGTTCTGCCACGTTAGTAACTGATCTCTTGCTTGACAGTTTCCCTTTGCCTTTTTGACCCTTTCTCTGGTATAAATAAGAAATCTCCTGAATTCACTTTTCAGGTGAGTGACTCTAGATCCAAAATGTGAAGCACAAAGTCCAATAACTTGGTTGGAAATAAAGCCTGCTGCTTCTCTCCCTTTATATGGAGTCAAAGATTCTGAGAAGTATGGACACCTCCAAAATTCTTGACAACAGGAGTAGCCCCAGAGTTCCCTGTCTCACTAAAGATGATGCAGGAGGGCCGGGCGTGGTGGCTCAAGCCTGTAATCCCAGCACTTTGGGAGGCCGAGATGGGCGGATCACGAGGTCAGGAGATCGAGACCATCCTGGCTAACATGGCGAAACCCGTCTCTACTAAAAAATACAAAAAACTAGCTGGGCGAGGTGGCGGGCGTCTGTAGTCCCAGCTGCTCGGGAGGCTGAGGCAGGAGAATGGCATAAACCTGGGAGGTGGAGCTTGCAGTGAACTGAGATCCAGCCACTGCACTCCAGCCTGGGCAACAGAGCGAGACTCCGTCTCAAAAAAAAAAAAAAAGATGGTGCAGGAGTATTCAGCAGACAGCTGAGTCTTACTGCCTCAACTTAACTGTGTGAGTCACACGGTCAAAAGGGGAATCTCTTTATTAAGTATATGCAAATAAGATAATTGTAATTTCTTTGAAGAAATTAGGAAACTTACCACATTCATTTGGATAAGCCGCATCAAGACCTTAAAAGCACAAAGATTGAGCTAAAAATCTTTATTGCCGGTGGTTCCTACAGCACCTTTGAGTTCTGCAAAGTGTGTGCAACATCCAGCTCAGGCGTTTACCTTACTGTAGTACCTCTGTGTGCACCATAACTATTAGCAATGATGATTTGATCATAGGCAAAGGAGTTTTAGAGAATAATAAATGAATTAAGCTATCTTCATGAAAGAAGGTACTTGGAGCATTTATTAATATCATTGAAGAGACTTTTCAGCTCGTAAATGTGTTTCAGACTTCCATTTAAGAAACATTGAGTTAATAATCTGCCCCTTCACGCCTGTAATCCCAGCCCTTTGGGAGACCGAAAGCACGTGTATCACAAGGTCAGGAGTTCAAGACCAGCCTGGCTAATATGGCGAAACTTTGTCTCTACTAAAAATACAAAAATTAGCCAGACGTAGTGGCGGGCGCCTGTAGTCCCAGCTCCTTGGGAGGCTGAGGCAGAAGAATCGCTTGAACATGGGAGGTGGAGGTCGGAGTGAGCTGAGATGGCACTACTATACTCCAGCCTGGGTGACAGAGCAAGACTCCATCTCAAAAAAAAAAAAAAAAAGAATCTACTCTTGAATGGTTTATAAACCAAATGTTCTTGCTTGTTTGTGCATGAGTCAGGTAACAGTATTTATAGTAGACATTTGCTGATTATCTCCTCAGTATTGCAGCTGATCATTTCTGATAGGGACCAATGAGACTAAAGAAAAATGGATTCTAACCTCATTTTATAGAACATGACTGCAGACTGACTAACTGGCACATTCCAGTTCCCTGACCACGTGTGAGTTGGGGGTGAAATGTAACTCAAACCTGGATAATAAGAAAATCTTATTTTTTTGGGAATATTGGAAAAAGGCTTTCCTTGGATGGATGAGAATAAACAGGCAAGCAAGTAACCCTGTGTTGGGTCCCCCAGGTCCCCCCGCTTTCTTTCTGTGTCCTGTCCACTCTATAACCCAGCCAGTGGCAGGTTTCTCCCAGCAGACTTGAACCCCAAACAGGGTCCTTGAACATTCCTGGACACTGATAAAATGATCTAGGTTGTTGCCCAAATCAATGAAAGAAACTAGCCTTGGGCCTGAGCCAAACTTTTTAAACTCATATGAACTTCATGCCCCAACCTCCTCGCTGCAGACATGCGTGGGTAGAACACCCTTTTCCCTCTTTGTCTGTGGCGAGGATTGCTGCAGCCTCTAAGTTCCCCTCATCAACGCTCTGGGCTGATCAGCCTGCACGTAGTGCTCCTTTCTTTGGAATCCCAACCAGCCGCATCTCCAGATGGTTTGGGGCACTTTCTTGTGGGAACTCCCCCTGCTGCCACTTGTGGGGTGATGCCAGTCTCTGGTTCTCCTGGACGGAACAGGCTGGGACCTGCTGGAGACATCCTGAGGCCGTCGGAACCCACGTGATGCTGTGGATGGCAGAGCTGAGAGGCAGGCAGGAAGGAGGCTCCTGCTGCCGTTGCTAATCTCATGGAAGGTCTGGACCCATCCTCGCCGAGGCTCCAGGGCTTCTTTTGGATGCTTCATTACTTGAGTCAATGCAATTTTTTTATTGTGCAATCCAATTTCGGTAGAGTTTCCTGTTGTTCACAGTGGAAAAATCCCTTACTGTTACAGGATTTCTACTCTAGTGCCTCTGATTGCAACTCTTGTGGGAGGACATTGCTCTTCTTGGGATGCTGTCACCAGAGCTCCCCAAAATTGCAAAATTTAGCTGCTACCTGGGTGCTCCATTCCTTCTAACCTTGTTCTTGGATGGCATCTTGCACTCGCCCTGCTATCTTCTCCACCCTCTGCTCTGAGAATCCATGCACTAAGGGGTTTTCTCCTTGAAGGTTCTCTTTGCCATATGCAAAATGACCTTGAGAATCGTTGTCGGGCAGGGCAAGGCCGTGAAGTTGGATTGTGGTTGTATTTGAAAGCAACACAAGGGAAGTTAGACTTGGGCCATGTGTGGTTGAGAGGGCAATTTCTGGGTGATGCCTGGGCCAGTCCCTGGTTCACCTCTTCAAGTGTAAGTTATTCAGTTCCTCCAAGCCTCTTTTACTCATTTGTAAAGAGGAGATGATCAATATTCTTTCCTCAGAGGATCGTTGAGAAAGCAATGAGATGCTGTGTGTGATGGGTCTGGTATATAGTGAAGTTCTCTGAAAATATAACTCATAATTGACCAAGGGTTGCAACTCAGATTCTGTAGTTGGCAGACTAGCATTCTTTCTACTATACCTTCTTTGAAAGTCTAAAGCTCTCTAATGATGCAGAAAAATATGCGGATAAGACAGCAACCCAAGGCACAGAAAGAGCCACACTCCCGGTGAACCATCACATATTATCAGTGGTTACTGCTCTGCTCTCTGACAGCACAAGACCTGTCTTCTCCATTGCACTCCACCTGATTTTTCTGCAGCAGTTGCAGACCAAGCCCCAAGCAAGAATGTGGAGGCCTCAGAAGGCAGCTTGCTCAGAAGCAGATCCTTGAGGGTTCACTGTGAGCTGGAGACCCCAAAGCAGTGTCTCCCATTGTACTGCACAAAGAGAGGAGGAATTGCCCATTGCTTATTATTGCTCACAGATCCATAGGATCCTGGGACTCAGAAATGTGTGGGGCTGGGGAAACAGCCTAGTACCAATCAAGGCCTGATGCTCTTTCTGTGTCTCTGAGGTCACCAGTACCCTAACCTATTCCTCAGATATTCTAGAGTGCGAATGCACCCAATCCTATGTGTGCATCAGCAATTTTCTTAAGAAAATAAAACCCTTGGCAGTTGCAGTGGCTCACGCCTGTAATCCCAGCACTTTGTGAGGCCAAGGTGGGCGGATCACGAGGTCAGGAGATCGAGACCATCCTGGCTAACATGGTGAAACCCTGTCTCTACTAAAAATACCAAAAATAAAAAAAAATAAAAAAAAAAAAATAGCCGGGTGTGGTGATGGATGGCTGTAATCCCAGCTGCTCGGGAGGCTGAGGCAGGAGAATGGCATGAACCCGGGAGGCGGAGCTTGCAGTGAGCGGAGATCGAGTTACTGCACTCAAGCCTGGGCGACAGAGTAAGACTCCGTCTCAAAAAACAAACAAACAAGCAAACAAAAATACTCTTGAATGTGTGCTCAGAGCTGCTTCTCTAGTTACCTGGTGGGATCTTGGAAAAAGATGCTCAGAGACATGAGCCAGAATGAATTTCAAACACTTGAACAAACAGGAAGGGTTGAAGCAACCCACAACAATCTTCATAAATGACACCATTTCTAACTTCCAAACTGAGGTAGAGGTTGCCTTTTATTTATTTTTTCATCACAGTTTGAAGTATCAATAACTGCCTTTGCATTCATTTCATTTACTATCTATCTATCTATCTATCTATCTATCTATCTATCTATCTATCTATTTATTTATTTATTTATTTATTTATTTTGAGCTGGAGTCTTTCTCTGTTGCCAGGCTGGAGTGCAGTGGCATGATCTAGGCTCACTGCAGCCTCTGCCTCCTGGGTTCAAGCAATTCTTGTGCCTCAGCCTCCCGAGTAGCTGCGACTACAGGCATGCACCACCACGCCCAGCTAATTTTTGTATTTTTAGTAGAGTTGGGGTTTCACCATGTTGGCCAGGATGGTTTCAATCTCTTGACCTCATGATCCGCCTGCCTCGGCCTCCCGAAGTGCTGGGATTACAGGTGGGAGCCACCGCGCCCGGCCAGTGTTAACCATTTTTAAGTGCACAGTTTTCTGGCATTAAGCCCATTCACACTGGTGTGCAATCATCACCACCATCCGTTCCCAGAGCTCTCTCATCTTCCCAGGCTGAAACTCTGAACCCATTAAACAGTAACCCCTCATTTCCCTCCCCCAGCCCCTGGCAACCCCCATTCTACTTCCTGTCTCTATGGATTTGACTACCTCGGATACTGCATGTAAGTGTAATGATTTGATATTTGTGTTTTTGTAACTGGCTTTTTCATTCCGTGTAGTGTCCTCGAGGTTCATCTGTGCTGCAGCCTGGGTCAGCATTTCCTTCCTCTTTGTGGCTGCATAATATTCCATTGTGGATTCGGATCACATTCTGTTCCTCTGTTCATTTGTTGGTAGGTACTCAGGTTGCTTCTCCCTTTCGGCCATTGTGAGTTCTGCAGCAAGGAACGTGGGTGTGCAGATATCTGCTCGACTCCCTGCTTCCCATTCTTGTGGGTACGTTCAGCAAATGTTTACTAAACTGACATTTGAAGTGGGAAAAGACGCCAGGTCTACAGGGCTTACCCTGGTGTTCCAGGCAGTTTCTGATCTGACTCCTACATCACCTGCAGGGGGTTTACCTGCCGGGGCTCCGTGCATCCCCCAACACCTGTGCCCCGAGTCTCCCACCTTCCACGCTCATGCCTGCTCTCGCCCTGCCGGGACTCCACCTCTCCTGTAGGTCTGTCGTCATTCTGAGATCCTGCAAGGACCCCTTCAGGCCATGTATCCACAGGCCTTGATGGTCATTAATTCAGCAAGATTACAGCCTCTGCTAGAGCTGGGGCCTTGTCTGCTGTTGTTCCCTCTGTCCTAGCCTAGGGCAGACCTCAGGCTCTCCTCCAACCCCCATGGCTGGGTCAGGGGTGACAAAACAGTCTCAGGGGAATGCACCTATGGTGACTGTCCACTAGGTAGCTGATGGGAGCTGGAGCCAGGCTGTTAACTGTAGCTGTGCAGTTAACTGTAGACGCAGTGCAGAGTCTAGGAGAGTTTTGGAGAAGCTGGACCTTGAACTGGGCTTCCAAAACAGAAGAACATGGATAAGCAGGATGGGGAGGGGCAGGCTTTCCAGGCTGAGTGCCACACAATATTTACTCACTCAGGGATCGGATTTATGCTCAGGAGGGACCTCCTGAGAGGTGCCTTGAGAAACAGACACAATGGAGCTTCTCTATTCCATTGGCTTCAAGTCAGGCCAGTGTTCTTCCCTGGGGCAGAGCCCTCTCCTCCCTCCTCCTCGCCACGTGCTCCCAGCCCTCATCTCCACTGAGCACAGATGAATCCTTTCATAGTGATCTAGCATCCATGTTCTTTCTGTATGCTGCAGGGAATGACGGAGAACTTTGAAGTGGCGGGGTTACTTTGTTAGGTAAGACCATATTTCATCTCATTTGGTCTTCAGAGCAAAGCTGGGAGGCAGATGCAATTTCCAGAGTAGGAAAGTGAGGCTCAGAGAGGTTTAGCAACCTGCCCTAATTCCCCAGCTAACAGGTAACTATACTGGGAGTCAAACACATGTTGTCATCTGATACTAAGTTCTGGGAGCTTTTTGATAGACCCTACTTCCTGCTGCTGCCAGACACAGATGTGCACCCCTTGAAACTTTGTACATTGTCCAGGGGGGTGCATTAGCTGTTAGCTGGTTAACAACGACTGCTAGTGCTAAGTGCCAGCCTGTCTTCCCTTCCCTAGGCTGGGTGTTAAGGAGCTTCTCTGGCTGAGGGGAATTCCAGCAACACGAGCTTCCTCCTCCTCCTAGGCCTCTTAGGCTCGGGTCTGTTCCTTCTCCTTTGGAGACTGCAGTCATTGCTAGTCAGCTCGGGGATTTTTGGAGTCTGCTGTGGAGATGAAATTCTTAGGTCCTTGTTGCTTTAGCTGGAGTTAAGCTGTTCTTACATCCAATAATTGATGGTAGTTTTATTTCATTTCAATGGTAATTTTGGCTTCTCTTTCTTTCCCGTACTCCCCACACGAATTACCCTGGTTAATTAGGAATTGACTGCAGTTCCATTAGTATTTAATGATTTACTTTTCATGCTATGGTCCCACCTCCTTACAACAAATCCTACTTCCTCCTGTATTTTTACCTCCTGCTGAGTGTGAAGTTGCTAACAGAAGAAAGTTTCGTTTGGAAGACAGCGTTCTTTTTAACAAAGATGTTACAGATTGTTGAGGGAAACATTTATAAACCACCAAGCAGCAACAGTGCTCTGCGAGGAGCTCAGGCCTCCTTGGAAGGTGTCCTGGACAAGGAGCATCTCGCTTGTGCACGTTGGATTTATCCAAGTTTAGAAATGTTCTCACTGTTAGACGCTGAAGCTGGGTGCAGTGGCTCATGACTATAATCCCAGCACTTTGGGAGGCCGAGGTGGGAGAAGCACATAAACCCAGGAGTTTGAGACCAGCCTGGGCAGCATAGCAAGACCCGGTCTTTACAAAAAACATTTAAAAATTAGCTGGGTATGGTGGTACATGCCTGTGGTCCCAGCTACTTAGGAGGCTGAGATGGGAGGATTGCTTGAGCCCAGGAGTTTCAGACTGCAGTGAGCTATGATTGTACCACTGTCCTCCAGCCTGGGTGACAGAGTGAGACACTGTCTCTAAAACAAACAAACAAACAGAAAACAAAACCCAAAAAAACAAAAAGGAGAAGAAGTTGAAAGAGAAGTTGTTGAGGGCAATCCTTTCTCATCAGGAAAGCAAAAACAAAACAAAACAAAAAGTGTTTTGACTGCCTGGGAGAAAGGACATATCCTCCTGTGTGGAAAAAAACCACCCAGCCCCCTGCTGCCTGTTGGATTCAGAGGACAGGGGCAGGTTGCTACAAGGTGGAGCTGTGTCATTTGGGTGTGTGACAGGAGCAACTGACTTTTTTTGTCACAGGTTTTCAGATCAAGAAGAGTTGTCCCTGATGCAGATGATGAGATCATGGACTTCAAGCCTGAGATGCTGGAGGGATTGTTTTACATGTGGCGGAGACATTCCATGGGGGCCTGAAGATGGACTGTGGGAGATTGTCATAGTCCTACTTCTAGGGGCCACACTCTTGGGAGTCCTCGCCAACAGTGAGTTTGAATTCGGCCATGTCATTGACCTTGTTCACTGAGACATCCCGTAAATGTGCCACGAACAGGATTGATGAATATTTGCAAAGTGAGACTTGCCCTCTTGAAACCCAATGACCACATAAAGAAGTCTGGACTGTCTCTCTGGAAAGGAGGAGAGTCGAGGTGATGCATGTCAGGTGAGCCCCCAAAGTGGAGCTTAACCCATGAGGGTTCTTGTCTTTGCCCAGAAAAGAATTCAAGGGCAAACTGGAGGGAGAAGGAAACAGGTTTATTGAAGCAGCATTGTTACAGCTCCTGCAGAGTGGGACCACCCCATAGGTGGAGAGCAGCAGCTCAGGGCAGTTCTGCAGTCATATTTATACCCACCTTTAATTACATGCAGATTAAGGGGCAGTTAATGCACTTTCTAAGGAAGGAGTAGTAACTTGTGGGTGGTTGGGTCATTGCCATGGAAAGGGGCAGTAACACCTGGGTGTTGTCATGGCAATGGTAAACTGACATGGCACACTGGTGGTTGTGTCTTACGGAAAATTTCTTCTGCCCTGTGCTTGTTTCACCTAGTCCTCAATTTGGCTGGGTGTCTGAGCCCTGCCTGTGGAGTTGAGTCCCACCTCCTACCTCAGGGGTGCCTCATCTGACATCCCACTAACCCCAGGCATCCCAATGAGGCCGTTGAGGGTCCCCCAGTCTCAGCTGAGCCATAGATGACTGCTTGGTGGGAATGACCACAGATAAGACCAACAGGAACTGCCCCGCTAAGCAGAGTCCCCATGCAGAGCCTGGAGCCCATGCATCTGTTGAGTTTGTTGTGAGGCAGTAGTGAACAGGGACAGAGACTTTTCAGGAACCCAGGTTTCACCTCTTCTGTGTTAATTTGCTGGCTTTCCTGTGAAGCCCCCGGCGGGGGAGCTGCCTTACTGCTTCTCCTTCACGGCTCCCAGTTTCATCTTATAACAGGAGGATGTGCCTCGGAGTCTCTGTGGATCTTACCCCATTCCCAGAGCTTACACAAAGCAAGACAAAATAGGTCCACACAAAAATAGGAATAGAATTGGTGCTGATCCCTGGTTTGTTCTAGCGATAAGTCACATTCATTCTTGAATACGTGATCTAATTGAAACAAAAAACTATATCATTTGTAATTGGATTTTGCTTTTTTTGTTTAATAATTTTTAAATATATGTCACTTTTTTGCTTTTTTATGTAATAATGCACTTTTTTGCTTTATTATTGCAAATGATTAAAATAATCTGGCCGGGCGCTATGGCTCATGCCTGTAATCTCAGCACTTTGGGAGGCCGAGGCAGGCAGATTATCTGAAGTCAGGAGTTTGAGACCAGCCTGGCCAACATGGTGAAACCCCGTCTCTACTAAAAATACAAAAATTAGCCAGGCGCGGTGGCACATGCCTGTAATCCCAGCTACTCGGGAGGCTGAGGCAGGAGAATTGCTTGAGCCCGGGAGGCGGAGGTTGCAATGAGCTGAGATTGCACCACTGCGCTCCAGCCTGGCTGACACAGCGAGACTCTGTCTCAAAAACAACAACAACAAAAACTCATAATTATTATAAATAATTGGAATAATCACTAAATCAGAAGAAATAGCTAATGTATAGGATCTTATGGTATAGAAAGTTTAAAAAGTTAATATTCCTCTCTCTCTTTTCCCACTGTCTCTTTTTGACACACACACACACACTGCCCCCCCACAATACATTAAGCGTAAAAGGGTGAGCAATAAGTACTTTAAAGCATAAAAATGTACTGAAGTACTAAAAAGATGCTGTAATTGCACTGGGAAATATTGAAACATAAGGTCAAAGTGAGAACAAATAATGTAAAATTTCCAGTCATTAAATAATAAATTATATTTCAAATTGATTTTTTTTTTTACTTAAGTTCCATTGAAAATTTTTAAAAGAGAGATGTAATGCCTTATTTATTTATTATTTTATTTATTTATTTATTTTTTTGAGACTGAATCCCACTCTGTCACCCAGGCTGGAGTGCAGTAGCATGATCTTGGCTCACTGCAACCTCCACCTCCTGGGTTCAAGTGATTCTCCTGCCTCAGCCTCCCGAGTAGCTGGGAGTACAGGCACGTGCCACTAGGCCTGGCTAATTTTTGTATTTTTAGTGGAGATGAGGTTTCACCATGTTGACCAGGCTGGTCTTGAACTCCTGACCTCAAATGATCCACCTGCCTCAGCCTCCCAAAGCACTGGGAGGTGTGGGGAACCGTGCTGGCCTATTTTTTAATGTTAGTATTTATAATACAACAGAATTTATAGTAACATATATGTTTTCTGAGGCAAGGTCTTGCTCTGTCCCCTAGGCTGGAGTGCAGTGGTGCAGTCACAACTCACTGCAACCTCTGCCCCACCGGGTTCAGATGATGCTCCCACCTCAGCCTCTGGAGTAGCTGGGATTACAGGTGCATGCCATCACGCACAGCTAATTTTGTATGTTTTGTAGAGACAGGGTGTGGCTGTGGTGACCAGGCTGGTCTCCAACTCCTGGGCTGAAGCAGTCCACCCACCTCGATCTCCCGAAGTGTTGGGATTACACGCATGAACCACTATGCCTGGCTTACTGTTCTTTTGCAACTCTTTAAACTTAGGTCAACACGTTTTACACATCCATTAGAAAGTGTATGGGGACAGATACTGAGATTTCCACAATTATTTTGGAGAGCAAATAAGCAAGACTTTATATTTCATCCCAGGTTAATTTTCTGTGAGTCATAGTTACTGAAAATTCCTATTATAATGTAAAATATAACGCGGTAGTGAACTCTCAAAATGAGTAAAAATGGAAGGATAATATTAATTAGTATAATTGGGTTCTTTCATACATTAGAAAAGGCCCCAAATTATTTATTGGGTTGTGTATTGGCTGTGCCTGAATTTCTCCCTTGGTCTTTGATTCAGGTACTTAACCTCCTTGGGTTACTTATTAATAATTTTAAGAAGTAGGCGTGAGTTCTTTCTCTGGTGACACATAGTCATTAAGAAGGCATACATTTGAGCAGCATTCAGCTAGCTGTGCTGGAGCATAGCCTCAAACCCACAGCATTCCTCTGCTTTATAAATAAGACCACTTGCGGGAAGTGATATTTGTAGGGGATTTTGCACAGTACATGTGGTTCACACATAGCACTAAGGTCTGACTTTGAATTAAGTGAGACCCTATAGAACAGGGTACCTAAACCACAGCAACTGGCCTTTCAGTACCTTTAGTGACTGGCACCTGCCGTGATGCTGGGGCCTTCACAGAGACATGTCACAATAGACAGTGCAAGGACACTTCTCAGAATGTGGCTTATTTCTTTACAGAATTCCCAGAGCAGACGTTTCTCACTAGCTGTGCTGGTGTTTATTAAACCATTAGCCTAACTCATATAATTAACCATGTTTCTCACTTTATATTGACTACTAGAAAATGTATCACTAAACTTTTCCATATCTCCAGCAAATAGCATTCTGCATGTTAATTCTATTCCTGGCTTCATACTATGGTTTTCTCAGTCCAGACTTTCTTGCTTATTCACTTTGAGCTTAAGTTTATCTTGTTGTATTGTACGTAGCTCAGTGAGTCACCTTAAATTATACTTAGAACAAGGAGCAATATAAATAAGCAAAGTAGTTACCAGGAGGCAGCAAATGAGGAGCTCATCATTATAATGTGTGCCGAGTAGATGGAGAAGCTCAGGAGGCTTAAGCGCCAAGGTTCTTCACTTGCATAGGTGCGTTCAGAAGTGCCGTACTTAATTTCATATTAGTGATTTCCTAATCTTCTCTGCTTAAAGGTGAACCACCCTCCAAAATGCATAAGCTCCAGGCTCCACAAAATAAGGAACTTCCCCACTTACCCTGGTCTAGTGGCATAATGACTTTGTTTTTTTTTGAGGTGGAGTCTCGCTCTGTTGCCCAGGCTGGAGTGCAGTGGCATGATCTTGTTTCACTGCAACCTCGGACTCCCGAGTTCAAGCGATTCTCCTGCCTCAGCCTCCCGAGTGAGGTGGTGGCACGTGCCACCATGCCCAGCTAATTTTTGTATTTTTAGTAGAGACGAGGTTTCACCATGTTGGCCAGGATGGTCTCGATCTCTTGACCTCATGATCCTCCCACCTCGGGATCCCAAAGTGCTGGGATTACAGACTTGCGTCATTATGCCTGACCCTGCATAATGACTTTTGATAAGAGCAGAAGTCATAGCACAGGGAGAAACAGAGGAACAGTATTTAGTGCCTGGCTGGGCAACTCAGTTCTATCTTTTATAGGCAGCTACTGAGGTCTGCTCAGCCACCTAGCTAGGTGGTTGGCTTGTAGTCTCCAAATGTTGGAACCAGGCCATGTGTGTGCTGTGACCACACAGCCTTGCATCCTTTATTCAACAGGGAAAGGGACTCCACTGGGCACTGAGTGAATGTCAGTTATCTGAATGATTATCTCGAAGATGTATCATATGTATATCCACTCATATAAAAATGAGTTTTTGAGCAGAATAGAGAACATTAAGGAATTAGTTGAGTGTTGACTCATTCTGACATTCGATGGTTTTAAGCGGCAGCCTACAGAGACAGACCCAAAATAACTTCTGCCAAATAAGCCTTGTGGTTCTTTCAAGGTGGCAACTGATCTTGTAGGCAAAGGGGAACCAGGGCTGTGTTCTTAAGAGCATCTTTGGATTCTGGCTCATCTGAGTTCATTTGAGGGACGTGACCCAAAAGGGGAAACCTGAAATGGTTTTAACTGTTCATCACTAAATGGAAAGCAGGTATGAATTGGTTGTTATCCATAAATTCCTCTTTTTAAAGCAATTTGTGACTTTAATAGCTTCTTTTTGTTTTGGATTTTATTCAAATCAAAATTCTGAGCCCAGTGTAGGGGCAGGATCTTATCTTTTTCCCTACATTTTCAGAGTAATGTGTGAAACACACTGTTATGCTGTTTAATTGTTTTTGACTCTTTCCTTCCCCTAAGAAATAACAATGATACAGAGAAAGGCTGTTTCATAACCCAACCTAAGTGTTGCTAGAATAGGATACATGTTAGTAATCAGATGAGGATGCTTCATCCCATGTTCGCATCATCAAATGCTGGGGGAGAGCCAGATCTCTTACTGTAATTAGAGTTGATTCAGATATGATGGCCATTTTCTCCTATTGCCACATTACGGAGGAGGAGAAGACACAACGTAATGGGACCTTTGGCATTCTTTAAAGTGCAAGACACAGTATATTATGCCGATGCTGAAAATGACACCTCTACCTGCTGACTTGTCGCTTGTCTCCTTGGGGTAACTCCAGATTTGCTGATCTATGTTCTTTGGAAAAGATGACTTACTGCCCTTTTCATGGAAGCTGTATTTCCTAATTATCATGATCTATGCTTTTCTGTTTCTCGAGTCCATTTCATCGTAGAATTATTTTATTCTCTTTTTGGCTATTATTTTTTCCTCCTCTCTGTGCTTCTTGGATTTTGCCGTTATTTGAGAGCGTCCTAACTGTTCTCCCTGCCTCCAGTCACACTCTGTCCGGATTTATCTTCCACATAGCTACTTGAGTGATTTACCTCCAGCGGCTCCCGTTGCTCCCTTCCCTTACCACTTTCTGCAGCAACGTGTTCCTCTAGCAACACCCAAATCAACATTGCTCTCGGGAAGCAGTGTGAGGTCCTATGTGTTTGATGTTAGTGTTGAATATTCTCTCCTAGCCAATGCTTCCTCTACCTTGCTATCTTCTGCTTACTTTAAATACACAGTTTGAGGTTACCTCTTTTTTTTTTTTTTTTTTTTGAGACGAAGTCTCACTGTCTCCCAGGCTGGAGTAGAGTGGTGTGACCTCGGCTTACTGCAATCACCGCCTCCTGGGTTCAAGCGATTCTCTTGCCTTAGTCTCCCGAGTAGCTGTGATTACAGGCGTGTGCCACCACACCTGGCTAATTTTTGTATTTTTAGTAGAGACGAGGTTTCACCATGTTGACTGGTCTTGAACTCCTGACCTCACGTGATCTGCCCACCCTGGCCTCCCAAAGTTCTGGGATTACAGGTGTGAGCCACCATGTCCAACTGAGGTTACCTCTTCTAAGAAGCCTTCACTTAACCCATTTATGCCAGAGGTTGCAATTTTTTGAATTGCAGATGTGAAAAATCAGACCTTGGCAATGACCTTGTGCAGTAAGATATAAATAACTCCCACATGCTTGGTGTTCCAATAATGGAGTGCTAGGCATAAATGGGTTCACTCCTTCACACTACCTGCTCCTAGCAGGCACCTCTTTGTGTGTGATCTCTTGACATCCTGTGCATAACTCTATTGCTGTCTATTTTGGGTAACAGTTTTATTCAGATATAATTCACATACCATAAAGTTTGTGATACAGTGGATTTTAGCATCTTCACAGAATTGTGTACCATCACCACAACCAATTGTAGAACAATTTTATCACCCAAAGCCCCAAACTGGAAATAACCCGCTGTCCATCAGCTGATGAATGGGTAGATAAAAGGCAGTATGTCTGTACAATGGAATATTATTTGGTCATAAAAAGGAAAAGAGTATTGATGCGTGCAACATGGTTGAACCTTGAAAATACTAAGCTGCTTGAAAGAAGCCTGTCTTTTTTACATTGCTTTATAATTATTGATTGCTATTCCTATCTCCTTCAGAGTATGGACACCCCAATGCCAGGAGATAGCTAATGCATCAGGTATCCCCAGCAGAGTATTTGGTATACAGCAGGCACTCAGTAAATATTTGTTGGTTAAAAAGACAAATGATAAATACTTGAGGCTGGGAGGAGTGGTTCACATCTGCAGTCCTAGTGCCTTTGAAGACTGAGGCGCAAGGATTGCTTGAGGTCAGGAATTTGAAGCTGCAGTGAGCTGTGATTGTGCCACTGCACTCCAGCCTGAGTGACAGAGTAAGAACCTGTCCCAATCAATCAATCAATCGATCAGTCCTCAAGACTCAGCCCTATAGAGTAGAGAAGTAAGAAATAAATGACCTTAAATCACATAAAATGGTATCATATGTTGCTTGGCTCTGGAAATTCTTTAAATAAGATAAAAAGGATGAAATCAAGGGAGAAATTTTCTTATTGGAGGCACATTCATTCTTTACACTCATCCCTACCTTCGCAGCTCTCATTCTGTGAAGAATTGAAGCAGTTTCTTTTTCCCCTTGATAACAGTTATTTCTTATAAAACTTTACTTCCAATACCAAATAAAACTGAACTGTTCCACTATGACTATGACTATTTTTGTTTACAACGTGGTAAATTATTCTATGGAAAGTGACGTGGCAGGATAAACAGAGGCGTCTAGTAGACTAAGAAGCTATTGTAAAGAGAGTATGAGCTAGAAGGATACTAGGGGGTCAGAAACTGCTCTAAACAATGTCTCCACCTACAAGATACAGATAATAATACCTTGTAGTGCTGGCATGATTATTAAATAATTTAAGATGTGAAAGTTTTAAAGAGAACCACAGCTTGAACTGTTTGCCCATTTTTCTCTAAGAGACTCTGGGGTTAATCCCCGCATTCTACTCAGCCCAGCTGACCTCACTCACCCCTGGAAAGTCGTGCCTCATTTACCTACATCAGGTAACATCCTGAATCTGTTTCAACCACACACGGCCTTCCCCACTTCCCTGACAAGCCTCTGCCTTAATCTGCTAACTCCCCTGTATCTTCAACCTAGTTCTGAGATCCTAGCCCACCCTTTCCTGTCTCTCAAGGACCCTCCCTTTCCTAGCGCCTGGGTAACTGGAGACTTAATTCGCCTGCCCAGTCACTGCAGGTCCTGTGTCTGCCTTCACCCATTGCAACTCAGAGGCCACTTTACCTCCTCCCTCTTTTGAACCTTCGAGATCCTCTGAAGTTCGTGATATCTGGCGTCAGTGTTTCCTTATCTCCGTTCTTGTCATTTTCCTTCATTTTTGAGAGACTCTGGCTCCTGGTTTAGGGTTTTTTCCTTCACCCCCGTGGATGTCGCCCTGCAGAGACTTTCACATCTGCATGCTTTGCCTCTCCCTTGTGCTGTCCTTTCCGGATCTTGGCCTTCTTAGTTCGTCATCTTTCCCCCACCCCAAGTCAACCCTCTACTCTCATACTCATGTCCCAACCCCAGTCATCACCAGTAACTGTGCTAACTCCTGACTTTTCCTGATAGCATAGTTAACACATTGGATAGGTTACTCTGTGCCAGATGCTATCCTAAGAACGTTCATATTTTAAATTATTTAATAATCGACCAGGTGTGTAATCCCAGCACTTTGGGAGGCTGAGGCGGGTGGATCACGAGGTCAGGAGATCGAGACCATCCCGGTAACATAGTGAAACCCCATCTCTACTAAAATACAAAAGAATTAGCTGGGCGTGGTGGCATGTGCCTGTAGTCCCAGCTATTCTGGAGGCTGAGGCGAGAGAATGATGTGAACCTGGGAGGCGGAGCTCGCAGTGAGCCAAGATCGTGCCACTGCACTCCAGCCTGGGCGAAAGAGCGAGACTCCATCTCAAAAAAAAAAAAAAAAAATTAATAATTTAATAATATTTAATAATTTAATAATACCTTGCCAGCACTGTAAGGTATTATTATCTGTATCTTGTAGGTGGAGACATTGTTTAGAGCAGTTTCTGACCCTCTAGTATCCTTCTAGCTCATATTCTCTTTACAATAGCTTCTTAGTCTACTAGACGCCTCTGTTTATCCTGCCATGTCACTTTCCGTAGAATAATTTACCACATTATAAACAAAAATAGTCATAGCCATAGTGGAAGAGTTCAGTTTTATTTGGCATTGGAAGTAAAGTTTTATGAGAAATAAATGTTAGATGATATCCCTTATTTCTGGGTCTAACCCAAACAAGCTTCTCCCTGGACCAGGACTTTTCCTGTCTCTTTTGAAGTTGTTGTTCTCTTCCCAGTTCTTTTTGTTTTATATGCTTGCTGTAATCTGGCTCTTCCCACCAGTTTTCCTGATTATCTAATAAATCTATGTAAATATGTAGCATATGCTTCTCTACCAGGCTGGGGCACACTTAGGGCCAAAGTCTCACACATCTCCGATGGGCAAGTCTCTTTTTGGGCTCAACTGGCTCAACTTCCACGGATCAGTTGGCCTTATATTTCCCCCAATTTTCTTTTTTCTACTTTCCTCTTCTCTGCCACTTCCCTGGCCAGCTGCTTTGAGACTTTGATGATTGTTACTGTTTGTAGAATTTTCTCCCATTCTCTCTATCTTCATAAATTCTAGCTTACCCATCCATATATTAACTGAAATGCCTAATAGGGCTTGGGTACTACATTGTACGTTGGGAAAAAAGGAGAAGTTTTATTTATTTAATTAATTATTTATTTTGAGATGGAGTCTCGCTCTGTCACCCAGGCTGGAGTGCACTGGCATGATCTCGGCTCACTGCAAGCTCCGCCTCCCAAGTTCACGCCATTCTTCTTCCTCGGCCTCCCGAGTAGCTGGGACAACAGGCGCCCACCACCAAGCCCGGCTAATTTTTCATGTTTTTAGTGGAGATGGGGTTTCACCATATTAGCCAGGATGGTCTCGATCTCCTGACCTCGTGATCCTCCTGCCTCGGCCTCCCAAGGTGCTGGGATTACACGCATGAGCCACCACACCCGGCTGAAAATTTTTAACATTAAGGTGCTTACCAGGGGATTAATGTAAAGCATTCCAATAGCAGCAAAAGTAGAAGTGGTGGTGAACATTTATTGAGCATTTACTCTGTGCCAAAATGATGGTAGGTGCCTACCAAGCATTAATTCACTGATCTGTATTTTACAAATGAGAGAATTATAGCACAGAGGATTAGAGGTCTTTCCAAAGATCCAAAAGCTAGTCAGTGGCAAGTTGGCACCTGAATTCAATAGTCTGGCTTCTGATACCAAGCTGGCAATTACTACTGGAAAAGACCTTTTGGTGGAGTGAACTTTCCCAGGTCCTCAGCAAGCAATGTAATGTGTGTCAGCCCAAGGTCTTATCAACAGCCTGTGGCGCTGTGGTGGTTATTAGGCACTTTTATTTCCACCAACCTGGTATTTGAGTCTAGGGTTTTATTTTCTGTGTTTGTACTTAGTTTTGGAGTTACTGTTCTTAATCCCATGATGACCTATATGTTAAAAATGAGAGACTGGGCATGGTGGCTCACGCCTGTAATCTCAGCACTTTGGGAGGCTGAGGCGGGCAGATCATGAGGTCAAGAGATGGAGACCTGCCCAGTCAGCATGGTGAAACCCTGTCTCTACTAAAAATACAAAAATTAGCTGGGCATGGTGGCACGCATCTGTATTCCCAGCTACTCAGGAGGCTGAGGCAGGAGAATCAGTTGAACCTGGGAGGCAGAGGCTGCAGTGAGCTGAGACTGCGCCACTGCACTCCAGCCTGGTGACAGAGCAAGACTCTGTCTCAAAAAAACAAAAAAAGGTGGGGCGCGGTGGCTCACACCTGTAATCCCAGCACTTTGGGAGGCCGAGGTGGGCGGATCACGAGGTCAGGAGATCCAGACCATCCTGGCTAACACGGTGAAACCCCGTCTCTACTAAAAATTCAAAAAATTAGCTGGGCGTGGTGGCGGGCGCCTATAGTCCCAGTTACTCGGGCGGCTGAGGCAGGAGAATCAGTTGAACCTGGGAGGCAGAGCTTGCAGTGAGCCGAGATCGCGCCACTGCACTCCAGCCTGGGCGACAGAGCCAGACTCTGTCTCAAAAAAAAAAAAACACACAAAAAAACCAGATGTTGGAATTTTTGGTAATACAGAGCATGCAGTTATGCAAGAGAGGGATACAGAGAGGAACTGCTTGAAAGGTTTGAGATTAAGCTCAGTGCTGCAGTTTGAGTGGTGCAAGTGGTTAAGTAGTTGCAATAACACTGAAGGAGAAAGAACAAACCAGGCAAACTGTGAAGTGTGTTGTGTTCTAGAGTGGAGTTAATATCACTAACAAAATGAAAACAAAATGAAGCAATACGAACAATCAAAAAACCCCAATCCATCTTTTGAGGGTGTGCGGCTGGAGAGCGGGCATCGACCCCATTGTATTGGAGCCTAATGGTGACTCAGGAGCAGGGATGGAGTTTGAGAACTGAAAAGCTAAGTGCAGATGTGGCTTCCAGTCCTGTCTCAGGATGGTCAAAAGTGAAAGCTGTCCCTTTTTACTCTAGTAATGTCATTAGAGCTGTCATTTTTGGAGATGGTGAGGTGGGAGCAAACTGCCTTAACTGCTTTCCAGTGTAGCCCAAATCGGTTTCATTTATTAAAGAAAAAAAAAATGGTTTCCGGTAAGTAAGTAGGATGTATTAGAATGCAAGAATGGATACTTTGTGAAGTTTCTCCCAGTCTCTCCAATCTAAAGAAACCACCTTTTCCTTTGTGCCTTGCAACTAGAGTCAGGTATTTATTCAATACATATTTCTTGACCCCATACCACAAACACGGGGAGCACAGCCCTGCACGGACCATCTTGCAGGCAAGAGAGGCACACAGACAAGGAACCCCGACAGGGAGACCACTTTGCTAGACAGATGCGTGGGAGATTAGCAGTGCACAAAGTCTTCAGGCTGCAAATCAGACCGAGGTATCAGGAAAGGATCTTGGAATGAATAGATGAGGAGTTGTCCACACAAAATGGCAATGGGGGTGAGAAAAGAGGTTCCATGTGGCAAATGGGACTTGTACAGGATTCATAGGATACTGTCTTGAAGGAGAGTGTTTTGTAAATGAATGTCCCTAGGTGTGCCCTCCCACTGTAATACTGATGTTTGTTTAATTAATCGATCCTCCTGAGCTGGAATCTAGAACACGCTCCTTCTCACTGGCCCAGAGACACTTCATGCCTGCTCATTGTCATTGTTGCTGGAGCCGAAATCCATAGCTGAAGTTATCAGATGCAACTGCTCTAAGAATTTTGCTTGCTTCATTACATTTTTTAAAAAATTGTGCAAAGTTTCTACTCACTCTTGAGATGGAGGAGGGGCCTCTTTTAGGGGCCTGTGGACCACCCGCCCTTAGCACACAAATAAAGGAAAATCTTGAGTTCCTTTAAGGGAAATTCCAGGCAGCTAGCTACTCCTGAGAGGTAAATGAGCTACTTGATAAGCAAGAAGGTAATAGTAGCCTAAAACAAAGAGCCAAGGAAGCTAGAATCATGGGATGTTTGGTTCCCTGTAGAAACTAAAAATAACTTTTTTTTTGGCGGTGGTGGTGGTGGGATGGAGTCTCACTTTGTTGCCCAGGCTGGAGTGCAGTGGCACAGTCTGGGGTCACTACAACCTCTGCCTCTGGGGTTCAAGTGATTCCCCTGCCTCAGCCTCCTGAGTAGCTGAGACTACAGGCACGCACCACCATGTCCAGCTATTTTTTGTATTTTTAGTAGAGATGGGGTTTCACCATGTTGGCCAGGCTGGTCTCGAACTCCTGGCCTCATAATCCGCCCACCTTGGGCTCCCAAAAAGTGCTGGGATTACAGGTGTGAGCCACCACGCCTCGCTGGGATAACATCTTAACATATGTTCCTGAGTGGTTTTTCAGAAACCTGAACCCCCACCAAACAGATCTGTGGGGACATAGACCTCAGATGAGGGGGAGCAGAGGATTGAACTCTGAACCATTGCTCTCTGTTCTAAATTTTTTCCTGAGGGCCTGGAGAAAGTCATACTCAGGAGCTGGGGCTAATGTTCTTTTCTGCTGACCCCAAATATTTACAGAAAGCCTTTTCCTTAACCAATTGCAAGTCAGGAAAAATGGGTTCACCTATGACCTGTAAGCTCCTACTTCAAAATATTCTGTCCTTTAAGGCCAAAACCAATGTGGAATCTTCATATATTAATTTACTGTATGTGCCTGTAACTTCTGCTTTCCTGAAATCTACCCCTCCCTTTAAAAACCCTTCCTGTGATTCATCTGGGAATTCTGGACTGAAGCTTTAGCTGCTAGATTCTCCTTGCTTGGCACCTTGCAGATAAACTCCTTCCTTTCTCTCACTGCAAACCTTGGTGTGGATGTCCGGTCTTACTGCTCCAGGCGAGTAGACTCTGGTTCTATTTGATAACACGCTCATGCTCTATCCATACCAAGTAACTTATCTGCTCAAGTTCTGGTCCCAAAGACGGATAAAAAGTCACCACCACATAAGCACCATATGCTAATGCTACCTTCATCTTGGGGCATCCTAAGAGACATTATAAATAAATGTGTTTATAATGTCTGGGTTGTTGGGGTGGCATTTTCATTTGAAGCTTTCTAGGCATAAGACTGTTGTTACCACATTTAGGCACATCGTGCCAGTAACTGTGTTTACATAGCCAAACACTTTCAATAAGATGAAAGACATCACTTTTTTTTTTTTTTTTTTGCCAAAATACCATGAAGCATTCATGAGATCATTTATACATCGCTTACTAAGTACAGTGAAAGCAAAGCAGGTCGTAATGGCGGTGATCCTGTTTGCATAAGTAGTGATGACATTCTTCCTGGAGAAGAGTAGGTGCAATGAAAGCTGCTGTTCCATGGGATGAAGGATTTAATCACTCTCTTCCTGCTTCTTTGCATCCATTTCCTACCCAGGAGTGTCTCCCGTGCTCTCTGTGGTGGTCCGCGGCATTGTTCTTAGGCCGCTGGTGTTTTATCTCCATCATGTTTGAACAGCAGCTTCACGGATCAAATAACTGTTTGAAGTAGGAAGGAGACTAACAAATAGGAACTGAACCTGGGCCCACAATGGTTTATGCACAAGTTATGCTTGTTTTTCACAAAAACCTAGAAGGCTGCATTTCGTTTGGTCCACAGGTGAGGAGAGGGAATCTCATATAATTTACATAACTTACAAAGAATTTCAAAATTTCTTCCCTCTGGTGCCAAAGTCACCAGTTCATGGATTGATTTATTTTTGTCATTGGATAAATATTTACTGAGGTTACACTAGGTGGACTCACAGTCTGTGGGAGAAACAGGAGGAAAAATTCTGTCAATTATAGGGAGTTACAGGGAGGAGGCCTCTGATGGAGAGAACTTAAATCCGGCTTGGGAGAGGGCAGCAGGAGTTGGGAGGGAAAGAACTCGGGAGGAAAGAACACTTTATCTCAGGTGAAAGGGCAAGCAGTGTTTCTTCAGATGGAGAAGTCGAAGGCCGGTGTTTGAAGTGGTGGGTGTCTCAATCGTGGATATGTTCAGAGTATCAAGGCGCAAGCCCAGGAGTGAGGGGGTGCGCGAGACTGGAACCTTCAGGAAGCCACTAGGGAGTATGGACGTTTTACCCACATCCTGTTGTCTTATCCTGTCCTGTCATACATAATCTAGTGTGATACCGTCATGGGAGTAATAGCCCCATGTGTTTGGGTGAAAAAAATAGCGATTGGTTCTAGGGCAAGTTGGAAGAATCTTTGCAGAGGAGGTTCCCTTTGAGCTAGCTCTGGACAGGTGCAAGGAGTTTTTCTGTCCCAGCATGGAGCAGGGCAGTCTAGGAAAGCAGACAGAATGAGCAAGAACCTGCTTGAGATGGCGGGTGGGAGGAAATGCAGAGTACTCCAGTGTGAGCTGATAATGCAACGCTTCTTGAGGTTTTGGGTAGTTTTAAAAGCAGAGTCTGGTGTTCAAAGCAATCCACAAATGCCAAAAGAATCCTACTGTAATGATAGAAATGTCTGACCTCCAGAGAGGCAGGAAAGTGTGGATGAGGGCTTTTGTTAAAGTGTCTTCAGTGATACCACCCGATCAACTATGCAGTCCACCATAGTGGAGAATAGGCCCACCTGTTCTGAAGTAACGCTGCAGACATGCATTCCTATTTATGTTAGCGTCATGTGGTGTAATGTGTAAGGGAAGATACGGGTAAGCGAAATGGAAGAAAACCCGAAAAGGAATACTATTAAATTTCAACAGAGCAGCTCTTCTGTGAGTAGGCAGCGTTTTAAAAAATAAATTTGAAGCCATTATTTTAAATGTGGCCACTTACTTCAGATGGCCTCAAATGTGAGGACGACAGCTACCATTAGAGCGAGGAATTCTCTGGTGAAGAGTAACTGCAGGTTTTGCTTCCTCATCCACAGTTCCGTAGTAATGTGTGTACACAACAGACCTCGGTCTTGCTAGAGTCAGGCTTTCTCACTGAGAGCGAAATGGTCATGCTCCAGAAACTAGTTCTTTGTTTGGTAAGGTAGTGACTGTTCAAACCATTTACTACAGCATGAAATATGAGGGCACTCAACGCAATCCTTAGGGGAATTCGTTTTCACCAGGTTTATAGATGGCCCTTGTGACTGGGAGGAGAGCCGTGCATGTATCCTGGCTTAGGGCGGATGATTTCACAGAGGCCTCCCTTGAAATTTCGGAGGAATAAGATGCATGATTAAGGTGTCCTTTACAGGAGATTGCAGAAACATAAACAATAAGAATTCAAAGAGCTTGAACCAAGCCAACTGAAAGAACTGAAATGCTTTGAAGCCACCTGAAAATTAGTGCTTTTCAGCACAATCAATCAGTCAAGCTCTAAATCTTCATTCAGGGCCTGCCGAGTATAAGGTGCAGAGAAAGCCTAAAGGCATAACTAGTACGAAAGTAGCCTGTGAACCACAGCTGGAACCATTGAATAAAGAACACTGTTTTCTGATTTATAAAATTGTATTTAGTATGACTAATCACAGACATAATAAACCATATCTAGTGACAAGCTTACCTTTTTCAAAACTACTAAAATTATACAAATATACTTACCTTGAAAAATTCAAGATCTAGGGCCTTTATCAATGAATGGCTCCTTTTAAATATTTGCATATTAATGGTCACATATTAAGAATTTATTGGATTACAGGAAAAGAAGATGCTTGCATATTCTTACATGCTTACATGACACTGGAGTTCAGTTCCAAGGTAGTTGGAGCCTTCTCAGCTGGGGGAACTGTGTAAAATTTCTCCATATTTTCTACAATTCGCCATTTCTGATGTGCTCAGTAGTGAACCTGGTATAGGCATGTGTGTGCCTGTGGACCTTGTCTGAGTTGAAGGTAATTCCAAATAAGCTTAATAACTAAAATGCAATTATCCTGCCTTTCTCAATGAATACTGTTACAGATGTCTGTGTGTTATGGCACTTTAGAATCAGAGCCTGTCCACATCTGTTGCCTCTCTTACTTGAAGATGAAAATATAGAGTGAAAAACTCCGTAATACAACCACAAAGTACATCTACATGCAATAAATATGAATAGAAGGGAAAGATGAAAATGATAAGAATGGGTTCAGGATGATGACTGCTTTGGCTGGGAGGAGGCACAGGGATGGGAAGGTGGTGTGAAGCAACTGGCAGGAGGATGGTTTACCAATGACTTAGCTTTTATTTTGAGTAGTGGGTTTATAAATGATGGGTATATTATTTAAAATATGAGTCAACTACATACATACAGGAGAGTTATTTTTGATAGTTCTGTGTGCATGCTTTTATGCATGCATGTGTACCTAAAAGTGTGCCATCTGTGGACTAATGATAAGAGTGTGATCAGCTCAGGATTTTGAGTAATACAATTCTGGACACCAAAGTCCAAAGAAAAAATAGCTCAGGAAACGAATATCATCCCAAAGACTTGGAAGCTTTGAGCTCCTCTTCCCCCTAAATAAAGCACATTAACAAAACTGGGACAAAACAACAGCCAAAAAAAAAAAAAAAGAATATGGACAACCAGGAAGGTGATTCAATGTATACATTATTGGTGTCCATGAAAAGAGAGCCACAGCAGACAGAACATAAATAATGAACACTTAATTGGCAATAGCGCCCCTGTGTTGAAAAGTACTAGTATTTTTGCCCCTCTTCACCAAAAGAGGCTAGGTTGCACTGGAAGAATGGAAAACATACATTTATCTGCAAAAGTAAAAGGTAGTAATTCAGCACAATAGAAAGCAATGAAGCATCTGTTTGCATGATCTCTTAGATAGTTATAAGAATAGTTTATATAAGGGCTCCAGGCCAGAGACCCCATTTCTATCTGTGCCACAGGCTTCCTGGGCAGCCCTGGGCAGGCTGGCACATATGGGTGTCAGGAATTACACTAGATGCTCTCTTGTCACCCTTCCCATTTTACTATTTCTATTGAAGGCTTTTTCCTTTAGAGAGGGCATTGCTGAACAGGTAAATACAGTCCACAGATGAAGCAGTATTGTATTTGACGCAGCCGAAGACAGGCTGCTGTAAAATATGGACTAAATAAAATGTTTTAAAAATCACAGCCTCATTATAGATAATGAAACTCAATATTAAAATTATGCCCTTTTCCTAATATATTAACTCATGCACTTAGACTGTCTTTTGGGAAGAAGGGAAAAAAAGATAGCAATGACATTTTAATTGTTTCAACCCATTATTCCTCACACTTACAAGCTATCAGAAATAACTCTCAGCAGATATTTTATTTCCTGCTAAAAAAGGAGAAACGTTAAGAAATGTTCATAAATATCATTGTATGTATTTCCAAGTGGATTACAAGAAATTCAAATTTAAGTCAAAAGCATAGTAAGGCTGACATTCATGATGAAACCTCAGCCTCATGAGGGAGGGAGACAGCCAGCTAGCATTCAACATTGTTCTGTTTCTTACTACATTTTTTTTTTTTTTGATAAAGCAATAAAAAATGCTTCTTTGGGTCAGGCGCGGTGGCTCATGCCTGTAACCCCAGCAATTTGGGAGGCCAGGATGGATGGATCACGAGGTCAGGGGTTTCAAGACCAGCCTGGCTGAGATGGTGAAACCCCATCTCTACTAAAAATACAAAAATTAGCCAGGTGTGGTGGCACGCACCTGTAATCCCAGCTACTTGGGAGACTGCGGCAGGAGAAACACTTGAACCCGGGAGGCGGAGGTTGCAGTGAGCCAAGATCGCACCACTGCACTCCAGCCTGGGCGATAGAGCAAGACTCCAAAAAAAAAAAAAACCAAAATGCTTCTTTGTGGAAAATGGCACTGAAAATAAAGTATTCAGAAAGAGAAAAAAACACCTAGAATGTTATGTACCATCTGTAGTTGAGTTTCTGTTTCCTTTGGATGTCTAGAGTCTATCATGTGAGGCTGGCTGATGATGTTTTACCTCTTGGCTTCAACTCAGCCATGTACCTATAATAAACTAGGCAACATATTCAGATAACTGATATCCTTTGTTTCCAATAATCATCCTTTATCTGGACACTTAAAAATTGCTAAGGTCTCTGAGGAGCTTTCCTTTTACATTTCATTTTATTTTTGTCACTCTTGTGTGTATAGTGAAGAGTTTCCCAAAGTTTTTAATCTCAGGGCCCATCTCTTAAGCATAATAATATTTTCTGCATTCAAAATGAAAACTGAGAAATTTAAAAAATAGTTTGAATTAATTTTAAACATAACAAATGATAGATCTATTACTGGTGAACATAAATAACACATTCTTAGGCAAGAGAAGTCTATTTTCCAAAACAAAAACTTTAATGAAGAGAGTGGTATCGTTTTACATTTTGCAAACCTCTTCAAGGTCTGACATCATAGAAGACAGCTAGACTCGCATATTCCCCCTGAATTCAATCTCTTAAAATATGTTTTAGTTGAAGAAAATGAAGAAAATAGAACCTCATACATGTACTTGGAAAAGGAAGTGTTATTTTAATGGCCTTCTCAAATAACTGTGGATAACCAAAACACAGCAAGTATAGTTACTTAAAGGTTAGTTGCAGCGTGCAATCTAAAACTACATCAATTTTTCTTTCTTTCTTTTCTTTCTTTTTTTTTTTTTTTTTTTTGAGATGGAGTCTTGCTCTGTCACCCAGGTTGGAGTGCAGTGGCGTGATCTTGGCTCACTGCAACCTCTGTTCCTGGGTTCAAGTGATTCTCCTGCCTCAGCCTCATGAGTAGCTGGGATTACAGGTGCCTGCCACCACGCCCTGCTAATTTTTGTATTTTTAGTAGAGACGAGGTTTCACCATGTTGGCCAGGCCGGTCTTGAACTCCTGACCTCAGGTGATCCACCCACCTCGACCTCCCAAAGTGCTAGGATTACAGGTGTGAGCCACCACACTCAGATAAATATACTTTTCATGCTCCCATTACTTTAAAACCCATTGGTCTTTATTGCACTTGGAGTGGATATTTTACCCAGTCATGATTTTATAATTTCATGCATTCCAACTTTGAAAATATTGCTTTGCTGAATTATGCAGGTCTTACAAACATTGACACATTTCATAATACAGTTTTGAAAAGTACATTTGTTAATGTCACCACCCACCCTATCAATAAATTTAAATATTGGAAAGCTGTCAAGTTCATGGCAATGTATATAAGTTCTTCAACATCCTAAGATTCACTTAAAAATAAAATCTTATTGTATTCCTCATTTTTGAGAAAATGTTTTCTAAAGACCCAATTCTGAATTACCATGTTTGTCTGTTATTCTTTCAAGTAAAAGTGATGTTCCATGAAATAGTAGCTAGTTGAGCTTAAACCGTCACACAAGGAAAACAAATATTTCCTCAAAACCATCACCAGGCCTCCACATGCAACAAAAGTGCTTAACACGTGCGTCCCATGTTGTCACACTGAATGCTTAAAATATGTGTGCTTGAGAATTTAGTTCATCAAAATTAAAATCTATCTTTTTTTTTTTTTTTTTTTTTGAGACGGAGTCTCGCTCTGTCCCCCAGGCTGGAGTGAGTGGCGCCATCTTGGCTCACTGCAAGCTCCGCCCCCCGGGTTCCCGCCATTCTCCTGCCTCAGCCTCCCGAGTAGCTGGGATTACAGGTGCCTGTCACCACGCCCGGCTAATTTTTTGTAGTTTTTAGTAGAGACGGGGTTTCACCGTGTTCGCCAGGATGGTCTCGATCTCCTGACCTATAATCCGCCTGCCTCAGCCTCCCAAAGTGCTGGGATTACAGGCGTGAGCCACCACGCCCGGCCTATCTATCTATCTTTTTCCAGACGGAGTCTCACTCAGTTACCAGGCTGGAGTGCAGTGGCGCAATTTCTGCTCACTATAACCTCTGCCTCCCGGGTTCAAGTGATTTTCCCACCTCAGTCTCCTGAGTAACTGAGATTACAGGCACGCGCCACCATACCCAGCTAATTTTTGTATTTTTAGTAGAGACAGGGTTTCACCATGTTGGCCAGAATGGTCTCGATTTCTTGACCTCCTGTTCCGCCCGCCTCCCAAAATGCTGGGATTACAGGCGTGAGCCACTGCACCCAGCCTAAAATCTATGTTTACCTATATCTGTATCTTACTGTTTCATCAAGGATCTTCTTAAAAAATCAAACTGACTTTTTTTCCTGCAAGTGTATAAAGAATGATGATTTTCCTGATCATGCCACTCCCTGTCCCCCAGTCTAGGTTAGGAGCCCCTCGGAATACCTGTCCATGACCCTAGACTGTCTCTATCAAATTCCCTACCAGAGCAGGAATCGTACTCCATCAGCACTGTGTTTGTTTTCTCCACTAGGCTGTCAGTTCATTGAGTGCCTGCACTCTGCCTTGTTGGTGTCCATAATACAATACCAGAAATATAGTTGATCTGGAATAAAATGCATATGGAATAAAAATGTGTACAAAGTGAAAGAAGCAAGATCTGAAGCTGTGTGAGAATTTATGACAGCATTTAAAAAGAGCTAATCACAAAAATGTCTCCCTAGAGAAGGCAGGGTCCTCTGCTGCGTCTGGAACTTGGTGATTCTGGTGGTGTGAAATAATGCTTCCTCAGTGCTGTAGGGCTCCAGTAAAGAAAAGATGGACAAATATGTATCAGGGAACTAAAAAAAAAAAAAAAAAGAAAACCTGGAAATTGGATGCGCAGGAGTGGGGTGGGGTGGAGTGAGAAGAGATTGGAGAAGAAATGTGAATTTCAGACCAGATTCTATCAAGTAAAACTCAGTTAATAAGGGAAAATCTCCAAAATTTTATCATTTCATATTGATAAAAGGTACTATCACCAATGAAGTTATATTATGCTCTTTTATGCACCAAATAAAATAGTGCCCATATTTACAAAGCTAAAACCATTAGAAGTAAGAAGTTGCTAGAAGCACAATTGTTGCAGCATTTGAAAATCAAGTGATTTGTTAAATAGGTAAATAGAAACGTAAAATTGAATACTGTCCAAGATTTTAATTCTATATCTATACCTCTTTAAACCTTATATGTAAATTTGAAAAACATTAAAATATGGAAGCATAGCTTACATAAAGAAAACTGCACCCAGATAAAACTCAATGCCTTTTCATGAACTGAAAAGACTTGTCCAACCAGCACCCTCATCGAGAAAAGAATACTAGCACCCCAGGAACCCGCATTGTGCTACCTCCCAGGCAGTACTCTTCCCTCTCCCCGGTGATCACCATGCTAACTTTTTCTACGCATGTGCCCTAAGCCATCTGGGTCCCCTCCCTCCCCAGATACTAACCACTCTCCTCATTTTACTGTACTCCTTTCCTTGCATTTCTTTATTTGCACATCATACATCTACTCAAATCTTGCTCATTAAAAAAAAAAAAAAAAAGACTACTCTGTGTTTCAGGTGGCTTGTGATCTATTGCTTCCCTTCCACATCTTACAATTTATCAGCTGAGGAACCCGAGTCCTTACATGGGCAGATTTTTCCACAGTTTGGATTATGCAGATTTCAGACTCATGCACAATTAAACTGTATTAGTGTGTTTTTATGCTGCTGAAAAAGATTCCCTGAGACTGGGCTGTTTACAAAAGAAAGAGGTTTATTAGACTTACAGTTCCGTGTGGCTGGGGAAGCCCCACAATCGTGGCGGAAGGTGAAAGGCACGTCTCACGTGGGGGCAGACAAGAGAAGAGAGCTTGTGCAGGGAAACTTTCCCTTTTAAAACCATCACATCTCATGAGACATACTATTATGAGAACAGCATGGCAAAGACTCACCCCCATGATTCAGTTACCTCCCACCAGGTTCCTCCCACAACACTGGGAACTCTTACAATTCAAGATAAGATTTGGGTGGAGACATAGCCAAACCATGTCATCAACATATAACTGTTTTCTGTATTTGTTGCAAACTGGCAGCAGGATCCTGAGGTGTGATCCAGCCCAAGTACCACCCCTTGGTTAGACTCTAACTGTGCCACGCCCTGCTTGCCCCAGGGGTACACTGCACCCATTTCACACTCTTTTATTGATGTCAGCTCAAGCCTTGCTTTGTAAATTTCCTGAAGGTTCTTAGTGGTGGTATCCTCGTCCTGTCGTTCAGTTGTTGTTTATTCTCTGAAGTATCTCTGTAAGGAAAAGCGTCCCTTCATCTATTTGGGTATCCCAGGGTACTTTTTTATGAATTATAATTGAATATAGAAAAGGCAAGAAAAATGTTTGATTCTTTCCTTTTGACTAGTTTTCATGATAATGACTTGGTTCCTTGTTATCCTCAGAAGTTGATCGTTTTTAAAAATGTTACCATAAACTCATGCTTTAAAATATATTTGAAGAGTTTCAATTTATGGACATTTTTATGGGTAGTAAAACAAATCACTCCTTCTGTGGCCAGTGGGAGCCCTTCCTGGTGGCTCCTGAGTCCTTTGCACCTGATCCTGGTGGTTTCTGGCAGCTGCTTTGCCATCTGATATTTCCAGATAAACTTGGCTCGTCTTCTACATTGCCTGCTTCAGACCTGGAATCAGCCATTTTTATAAGAAGCCTATGTTTTGTTTCATTTTATTTTCTTTTTTTTTAAATGAGAAATCGTATTTTAGGGTCATGATCTGGTTGTTAGGTATACCTTACTAGTTTTATGATCATTGACTTTAGGCCTTTTCAGGGGACAGAACTAGATTTAAAGTAGAAGACAGAGCAACTCAATCGTTCACACTGACATATCTATTTCAAATTTGGGACCACACTGTCCTGTCTTGCCTTGCCTTGCCTCGCCTCCCCTCCCCTCCCCTCCCCTCTTTTCCCTTCCCTTTCCCTCTCTCCCTTTCCCTGTCTCCCTTTCCCTCTCTCCCTTTCCCTCTCTCCCTTTCTCTCTCCTTTTCCCTCCCTTCTTTTCTTCTTCCCTTCCCTTTCCCTCTCTCCCTTTCTCTCTCTCCTTTTCCCTCCCTCCCTCTCTCTCTCTCCCTCTCTTCTCCTTCCCTCTCTCCCTATCTCTTTCTTTCCTTGACAGGGTTCACTCTGTCACCAGGCTGAAGTTCAGTGGCAAAATCTCAACTCATTGCAGCCTCAACCTCCTGGGTTCAAGCGATCCTCCCACTTCAGCCTCCTGAGTAGCTGGGAGCACAGGTGCATGCCACCACACTCAGCTAATTTTTGTAGTTTTTGTAGAGACGGGATTTTGCCATGTTGGTCAGGCTGGTCTCAAACTCCTGACCTCAAGTGATCCTCCCTCCTTGGCCTCCCAAAGTGCTGGAATTACAGGTGTGAGCCACTGTGCAAGCCAAGGCACCACACTGTTTCTATTTGACCACTTACTTATATTACATCTGTGTCTCATTTCTTCTCACTGACAATCCTGGTTTTCAAGGATATAGCACAAATATCAGAAAACTTTTCTTTAAAGGACAAGATAGCATGTATTTCAGGCTTGCAGGCCACATGGTCTCTGTTGTAACCACTCAATTCTGTCAGTGCACTGTGAAAGCAGCCACTGACGCTATGAAAATGAATGTGCATGGCTGTGTTCTAATAAAACTTTATTTACAAAACAGGCATAATTTGCAGACTCCTGATGTAGGAGAAAAATAATTAGAATATTCCATAATTATTTGCTTTATCCCACTTTGCAGATCTCAGAATACCAATACTAATACACTTACTATTGATATCTCAGGTTGAAATGTAATCGCCAGTGTTGGAAGTGGGGCCTGGAGGGAGGTGATTGGATTATGGAGGCGGGTTTCTCGTGAATGGTTTAGCACCGTCCCCTTGGTGCTGTCCTGTAACAGTGAGTGAGTTCTCAGGCCATCTGGCTGTTTAAAAGTGTGTGGCATCCCTCTTCCCTCTCTTGCTCCTGCTCTGGCCATGTCACGTACCTGCTCCCTCTCTGCCGTCTACCATGATTGTGAGTTTCCTGAGGCCTCCACAGCCATGCTTCCTGTACAGCCTGCAGAACAGCGACCCAGTTAAACCTCTTTGCTTTATAAATTACCCAGTCTCAGGTATTTCTTTATAGCAATGTGAGAATGGACGGATACAACTATAAATTTTGATTTCCTGAACATATAAATATTTATATCTGCTATGCCCATTCTCCCCATCTTGTGCATGCTTTTCCTACATCTGTGCCGTAGATCATATGGCCATTACAGACTGTGATCTCTCCCTTTTGAGCCTCAGTTAACCTTGTTCCACCAAGTAACTACATATTTAATATAACTAATACTTAAGTCAATGTCTCTTTAGTTATTTTGTTTGCCCTAAGCTTGTTTTCTGGTAGAGTCCTCAGGAAGTTTTCATGGAAGCAATAGTCTCTGAATTACTCAAGTGTACATTATACTGGAAGACCAGATTGGCTGATTCTGACAAAATTCTAGGCTTTTTTTTTTTTTTTTTTTTTTTTAACAACCTTCACTATGTTATTCCACTCTTCAAATAGAAAGCATTAATGTAGAAAATCTGCTAATAAGCTAGTTTTGTTTTCTTAATACGTTAAGTGACCCCTTTTGTGTCCGGAATTTATTCCTTCCAGTGGGTTCTTGGTCTCACTGACTTCAAGAATGAAGTTGTGAACCCTCACGGTGAGTGTTACGGTTCTTAAAACCCTCACGGTGAGTGTTACGGTTCTTAAAGATGGTGTGTCCGGAGTTCATTCCTTCAGCTGTTCAGATGTATCCTGAGTTTCTTCCTTCTGGCGGTTTCATGGTGTCACTGACCTCAGGAGTGAAGCAGCAGGCCTTCCCAGTGAGTGTTACAGCTCTTAAAGGGGGCACCTCGGGAGTTGTTTGTTCCTCCTGGTGGGTTGGTGGTCTTGCTGACTTCATAAATGAAGCCACAGACCCTTGCAGTGAGTGTTACAGCTCATAAAGGTAGTGGCCACCCAAAGAGTGAGCAGCAGCAAGATTTATTGTGAAGAGCAAAAGACCATCGCTTCCACAGCATGGAAGGGGAAGGAGCAGGTTGCAGCTGCTGTCTGGGGTGGCCAGCTGTTATTCCCTTATTTGTCCCTGCCCACATCTTGCTGATTGGTCCATTTTACAGAGTGCTGATTGGTCCATTTTACAGAGTGCTGATTGGTGCGTTTTTGCAGAGTACTGATTGGTGCGTTTACAATCCATTAGCTAGACACAGAGCACTGATTGGTGCATGTACAATCCGTTAGCTAGACACAAAAGTTCTCCAAGCCCCCATCAGATCCAGAAGCTCAGCTGGCTTCACCTGTCACTTTTGCCTACATGTTCAATGGATTTTTAAAAATAAAGTTAAGTACTTTTAATAGTAAATGACTATGGTTATTCTCGGGTGGTATTTGTAGGACTCTGTATTTAGTATGTGGGTTCAAATAGTTGTTTCACGAAAGTTTCTTTGAACTATAGTTTTTATTATTTGTTATATGTCTTTTCTTTAGTTTTCTTCCTTGGGGAACTCCTTTTACACATATGTTGAATTTTTATTGCCTATCTTCAAGATTTTTCACTTTTTTCTGAAATATTTCTGTTTATCATTTTGGATTATGATTGATTTTTTTTCACTCTTCTACTCTTAAGGTGTTGTGTGTTGTGTTATTTTTTCTTGTGTTCCTTCTAGGTTAGTCTTTATTTCTAAAATGTTTTTCTTCTAATTTTTTTGAGTTCCGCTGTCTCATTATTGAATGTGTCTATCTATGATTCATGGGTTTAAAAAATGCCTTTTACTTTTTTCTTAAATTTCTAGATGGTTTAGAAATAGTTATAGTTTTGATATTTTTGGTATCTTTTCATGGTAGGGTTGTTATTCTGCTCCATATTTGTAGTTTTCTTAAAGTAATTTTGTTACTTGAGATACTTTTCTACCCAGTTTTCTTTGTGTGAAATAAGTTTCCTTAACGTTCAAAACCTTGCACAAACATCCTTTGCAACGTTAAAGAGCTTCCTCTTCAGTTTCCCCTAGTGTAAAAAGGAGTGGTGGTCTGGGCTCTGCATTCTCCTGTCTCTCTTCACCTCCCTTCTTTTATTGAGACCCTCTCCTTCCTTCATGCATGGTTTCTCTGTCCTTCTCATTCTGATTGCATTTCCAGCATTTTCTCCCGGGTGGAGGGGAGGGGAGGGGAGAACTGGTCAGTTTTACGAGTTCCCAGGTCACTGTGGTGTAGCCTTGCTGGGACTCCTGGGGTCTGGCACTCACTGTCATTGAGCGGGCGCGGCCTCCATTGGTCTCAGCTCCAACCCCTCTCCTTTCCCATGGACACCTATGGACTATCACTGGATTCTGTTCTTGGATCTTCCATTTTGGCTTTCTTTCCCATGCAAACACTGATGATAGGCCCGTCTTGTGTGGGAGGTAATTTGTCCCCATCTACTTTTATTTTGGAGTCTGTGGAGATACCTTAGCACCTAGTTTTACTGTAAAAAATTGACCACAGATTTTTTGGTTTGGGCAACTAAGTGCTCTGTTTTTGTGTGTGGATTTGGGAAAATAAAACAACCAGGCTGATATCACCACCACCACCTTTTAATTTAAACAGATGCTTTCCTAGGGAGGATCATCGTTTCTAAAAATTAAAAACAAGAATTGGCCTAGAAAATGTGCCAACAAAAAAGTCCTCTCTAAAGGACATGTTTCGTGTCCAGATAGCTTCACTGTTAAATTTGTTCAATATTTTTAGGCCAATGATTCCTATGAAATGTAAACTTATAGAATAAAACAAAAATTAAAAATTGCCAAACTCATCCTATTTAGAAAACATCTTTGTTTTTATTCTGTTTATAAAAGATTCGAATATATAAAATAAACTTTATACATTTATAAAAAGAAAAAGTTATAAAGTCAAACCTGCAGAAGTTTGTAAAAAGAAAAACGATGATCCCCAGTGTATTTGTTGGGGCTGTCATAACATGGTACCATAGGTGGGTGGCTTAAAAAGCAGAAATTCATTTTCTCACAGTCCTGGAGACTAGAAGTTCAATATCAAGGTGTTGGCAGGGTTGGTTCCTCTGAAGGCTATGAGGACGATGTGTCTCATGCCTCTTCTCAAGCTTTTGGTGGCTTTTTGGTAATCTTTGGCATCTCTTGGCTTGCAGAAGCATCACTTGATCTCTGCCTTCTTCTTCACATGGCGTTCTTTTTGTGTGTTTGTATGTTTTTGTCCATATTTTCCTTTTTGATAAGACACTAGTCATGTTAGATTAGGAACTCACCCTCCTTGGTGAGTCCTATAAAAAAGGAAATGTGTCTTATCAAAAAGGAAATCTTGACTAACAATCTTCAATGACCTTATTTCTAAATAAATTCATGTTCTGAAGCACTGGGGTTAGGACTTCAGTGTATGAATTTTTGTGGGACACAATTCAACCCATAGCATTCAGCAATCCATTTTTTTTTTTTTCCCTTAACATTGTGGAACAACTAGAAATAAAGTATATTTGCAGTTTGCTAAATCATCTTCTGAGTTTTGTTTACTTCTCTCTTATTAGTTTGGTGACTATGCAGCCACTGTATAGGTCTTCACACTTCTCAATATTCATGCTCGTTTTCCTCCCTGACAGAACCCTCTTCTTGTTGAGGAACATAAATATGCTTGGCTATAAAAGACTGTATTTTTCTACCTTCCCTTGCATTTATGTGTAGACAATGGGATATAAGACAACTTAAATGAACGTTTCTCCCTTTTCCTTCTCTTTTCTCTGCTTGGAAGCAGACATGATGGCTGAAGCTCCAATGCCCATCTTATGAACATGGGACGATTTTGAGATAAATACCATAGGCCGAAAGGAAAAACAGACAGAATAAGCCTGTATTTCTATACCAATTTGAACTGAAGTAGCCTTGGACTCCCTATCTCTAGCTTCAGTTTATTTGGGAAAAAAAAAAGTAAATCTCTTAATGTGTTAAACCATTACAATTTTGGTGTTCTTTTAGTATCAGCTAAACCTAATCCTAGCTGACACAGACATATCAAGTAATATTCTTAAATCCATATTCCTTAATTCATCCATTTTAAAAATGAAACCAAATCTATTGATTTCTCCCATGAAAGATGAACAAATCAGCACATTTTCTTTATATCTCCTCTTCCTCACCGGCATTCATCAGTTGGCTGCATCCACCTGCTGACAGAGTCTGGATTTTATCCCAATCCACAATCATCAAATTATTTATACATTATTTATCTTTTATTTCAAGACTGTTACAATAGCATGTCATGGCATTTTAACTCTATTTCCCCCCAACTGTTTTAACTTAACCTATGTTTTTTTTTTTTTTTAAATTTTAAATTAATTAATTAATTTTTTTTTTTTTAGATGGAGTTTAGGTCTTGTCACCCAGGCTGGAGTGCAGTGGTGTGATCTCGGCTCACTGCAACCTCTCTTTCCTGAGTTCAAGTGATTCTCCTGCCTCAGCCTCCCAGGTAGCTGGGATTACAGGCACCAGCCCGTATGCCTGGCTAATTTTTTGTGTTTTTTGTAGAGACTGGGTTTCACCATATTGGCCAGGCTGGTCTCGAACTCCTGACCTCAGGTGATCTGCCCACCTCGGCCTCCCAAAATGCTGGGATTACAGGCATGAGTCACTGTGCCCGGCCAATTTATCTTATGTTTAATAGAGTTCAATGTTCACTATGATTTCTTTCATACAAATGATTTCCGCATTTGTGATTTAATCTTTCATTTGGCGTCATTTTGGGGTTGATTTATTGCAGGTGTTTGAAATCGGAAAACAAGTGAGGCTTAATCAAGATAGGAGTTTATTTCTCTCTCCCAAAAGAAGTCTGGAAGCAGGCAGGCCCGGGCTGTGACTGGGTCTTCGTGAACTAAGTCCTAAAGATCTAGACTGGTAGCCCTCTGGCCTCCTCAGAAGAAAGAGAGAGATGGAGGACAGGCCTCTCCCTGGGAAAAACTGCCCGGAAACCCCTCACAGCACTTCTTGGATTCCTTTGGACAGAACTTGATCAACATGGCAACAGCTGAATGAAAGGGAATTTGGAAAGTGTCATTTTAAGTCTGGCTGGCTCTGTGCCTTCCTCATTTCAGAGTCCCGTCCCTGACGAAGCAGGAGACACAACCAGCAGACTCTGCCACAGTCTTCGCGTATATATCCCATGTGACGCCTGTATCCTCAGTCCTTGGAAAGGTAGGAATGTTTTCTTTTTCCTTGCCAATAAATGATGACTCGTAAAATTGACATGGAATACTTGCAAACCATTTTTTTTTTGTTACTACTGTGCGAGCATAGCTTCATTCTTTTGTGGGATCCAGTCCTGCTGAGGTACCTGAGGCTGAAATTTTCTCTGAACTGCTGGTGATTTGTTATCATGTCGAGATGCTGAAGGATTCTTCTTTTATATTGAATTAAGCAATGAATTCTCTATTAATTTTACTGGTAGGATGGGGTGTTTTCTTTTTTTCCAAATCTACAGATTCATTTGTTGTTGTTGTTGTTGTTTGTTTGTTTGTTTTTTTCCTGGAAAGTTTTCTCATAGTAAAACTGGATATTTTTTGTTACCTCTGTTTTATTTTCTTCTTCAGGAACAATTTTGAACATATTGGTTTTCTTTTATTTGTTCTTCATGTAATTGTTTTGCACATTTATTTTATCTGTTTGGTTTTTCACTGCTTTATCCACAGATAAATGGTCGATGCTAGGTCTCAACATCGTTGAGTTAATTTTAAACAGCATCAATGATACATTCTGTGTCAAATATGGCTTCCAAATTTTGTCACAAATTTTGTCTTTTTTTAAATTTCCCTTATCACCTCTGAAAGTTTATTTTTTATATTGTTCAGAGTCCTATCATCTCTTTTTTTTGTTTTTATTTTGAAATAATGTCCTGCTTGCAAAAATGTTGCAGGACTAGTACAAAGAGCTTTATTTCTGAACAATTTGTTAAGTTACGACACAATGCCCATGAGCCCAAATACTTTAGCAAATATTTCCTACAACCTGAGACACTCCTCTACATAATGCCAATACAACCATCAAAATCAGAAAATTAACATTAATATAGTATTATAATCGAACCTACAGACTCGATCCAAGGTTCCCATCATTGCAATAATGTCCTTTCTAGGAGGAGGATTCAATCCGGTCCACACGTTGAATTTAGCTGTCCTACGTTTTTAGTTTCTTTCTGGCTGGATGTCTTCTGTGTTTTTTCTTGTCTCTCAAGGCCTTGACATTTTTGTATGTTAGAGGCCTATTGTCTTAAAGAATGCCCCTCCATTTGGTTTTGTCTGATGATTAGACTCAGATTATGCAATTTTGGCGGCAATCTCACGGAAGTGACAATGTGTTCCTATCATGCATCCTACCACACATTAGGTGGTTGCAGTTTGTCGAATTACTGGTGAAGTTAACCTTGATCACTTGGTTAAAGAGGTACCTGCAGATTTCCTCGACAGCATGGAGGCGTACTGAGAGTGTGGACTATCGCATTTCTCTTGACCTTTCACTCACCAATTCAGCATCATTGGCTGAATTCTTACAATGATTAATCAATTGTATTCCACTGATGGAGGAAGAAAACATTCTCCATTTTCCATTTATTTACTCATTTACTTATCTCAACATAGACTCACGGATTCCTGCTTTAGGAGATAGTATCACTATTTCCTTGCTCAAATTGTCCGATGTGGCCCCGGGATCCCCTTCATGACATGGCCAGTGGTAGCCCTTTGTGCTGGTTTCTGTACAGTCTTCTCATCATTGTGCTGAGCACTTCCTCACATCTGGAATGACAATGAGTTCCAGGCTCATCTTGAAGGTTGCCTGCCCTAGTCCCAAATCCACCATTTCCCCATCGAGTCTTTTTTTTGTGTGTGTTTAGTTTTTGAATGTAGGGAATAATATTTGACAGTCAACATGTAATGCTTTCATCATTAAAATATGCATATTGCCTAAAAAGTAAAAAGGATTGGTATTCAAACTGGGCAGATAACAATAAAGTGAAATATTCGGCAGGTTGAAAGCAAAATCACAACAGACTCTAGCTCAAAACAAAATGAATCAATTCTGCTAATATTTGCATGTTGGTGTTGCACATGTCCTTACTCTCTATGTCAAAGTAAGAAAATTAATATCCATATGGGCTTTTTAAAGTAAAGTGTTTTGCATGGATATCGATCAACCATAAAAGTCATTTGTTGAAGCAAAAGAAAAAATCATTAAGATAACGAAGAACTAGAACTTTATATTGTACACTGGGACAGCACTTGGTAACTGCAACACAGAATGATGCCTTCCACTCATGAGTGTGTGTGTGTGTGTGTTTGTGTTTGAGAGAGAGAGAGAGAGAGAGACAGACAGGGTCTCACTCTGTTGCCCAGGCTGGAGTGCAGTGGTGCAATCTCAGCTTTCTGCAGCCTTGACCTCCTGGGCTCAAGTGATCCTCCCTCTGCAGCCTCCCGAGTAGCTGGGACTACAGGCACGCCACCACTCCCAGCTAATTTTTGTATTTTTGGGGAGATGGGTTTTCGCCATGTTTCCCGCTTGGTCTTGAACTCCTGAGCCACTTTTAAACAAACTTTTAAAGAACTACCTCCAGATTCAGTATCAGCATCTGTAAAGAAAGCTCTAGCAACAGGAATAGCTTCTGCCTCTCCCAGCCTGCCGATTGGGAGCCCTCCTCATGACAGCTGTCATACCCTGGTAACCTCTACCAGTCACCCATGTGACAAGTGATACTTAAGTCCAATTTATGCAACACCATTTGACTAGTTTTGGCAATACCAGAACAGAAGTGCTTGGTTTTATCCATTTATGCTTTCCATCTTCATTAAGAGAATGTGGTCAAAGGATGGTGGTCTTGTGACACTCCATTAAGATAATGATTTGTAGAAAGTAGATATCAACCATTTCTTCTACAAACAGATTGAGCATAAAAGGAAATTATTTTAGCTCTGGCAACTCTTGACCAGTGGAAGATAAAACCACTTCAGAGAACCAAAGCTTAATATTAGCGATATTGAATAAAGAATTTAACAGAGTTAAATCCTGAAGCAGTGGA